>NC_143016.1:36789910-37089910 GCF_055824585.1 Amblyomma mixtum | reverse complement strand
CCTTTTCCCTTTAAGAACAAATGCCTTCCTTTAGGTCAAAGTCACGTTTGGCCACACATTACAAATCTAAATCATTCTCTGAAAACTTAACAGGTAAAGTAGTTGTTTAATGAAAGTTAATGCCAAGCACAATGTCAAGAGAAAGGTGACAAGATGGGGTACGTTCCCCATGGCAGACTGAGATTTCTCCAGTGCATTCCTCGTGCGCGACGGATGCGAACTTTTTGCAGCAGGGAGCAACGTGCTAAAAGCAGTTGCTCTTCCCAGTGCTGCTGCAGCAAGACATTTAGAAGAGACCAGTGGAAGAGTGAAATGAGGGAAGCTGGCCCCAATAAGAAGGGCTTGAAAAGAAAGGGGTCAGAAACACAGCTCACAACACTGAAGCTCACAACACTGAGGGTAAAAGAAAGGAGCATTACAAACAGTCAGTTTCTTAAATGGCGAGAAAGATGTCACCACAATGTCCAAAAAGGCATCAGAAAATTCTAAAATGGAAGTATTTTCTTTTTTTGGGCTCTTGTAACCCCGAAAAATAAAAAGCACATACAATGAAACACACACGAGAAGAGACAATTTACAGATGGAGACAATCTTCAGAGCATATAAGGTGGTTACTTTGACAAAATAAGCAGTTATAGCAAGCCACTGCCATACACTCATTAAAAAATTAAGTTGCACACAGCCTCTCATGTTCTTTTTTTTCTTATGCCTGCTAACCACTCTTTGCTCTCGCATCTTGAACATCACTGACACAAAGACTTGTTCATACCGGCTGAATATAAGGCTGATAAGGCCTCACTCTTTAATAGGCAGGCACATCAGCCCTGACACACCACATTAAGTCCGCCTCAACCTGCACTCCCACAACTGCTAATGCAGAGGCTGAAGAGTCGGCAGCCAATTGTGCAATGAACTCTCTGCAAGAGATGCAGAAAGCATGCATGCCAAAGCACATGCACCAGTGCATCTGTGCAAACCCTATCTGTGCATTGCAAAAATAAAAATTCTGGTGTAAACGACTCACTGTGTGTCACAGAGCCATCGGCCATTCAGCAAGAGAGCAGGAAATGATGCCGCGTCATCCCAAAGCTCCTCAATGCTGCCACTCGCGACACTCACAAAAATCAGATTTCACAGAATCCAGCGCTGTTGCAGTGATGCAGTGTGAAGAACACCCATTCAGAGTGCCCCTACTGAACTCCATTCCCTCATATCTTGAAAATTTTTGGCCACTGCAGGCATGTCCATAGACACATGGGACCTTAGTCTCTAAGCCACAGATGTCGTGACCAGGGAAAGGAGTGCCCCAGGCAGCAAAACAGCTGTGGAAATAACGGACAGCTACAATACAGTCCATGGCACATCTAATCGGGATCACACCATGATAGCCTCATCGTCCACTTCTGTGGGTTTATAGAGGGAGACAACACTGGTGTCCGAGGCCGAAGCTGAGAGGCCTGATGCTGTACTGCCTGTGCCCGAGCCAGCGCCCCCTGGGAAACGCGGGGGTTGCAACCGGCGCAGCGGCGTTGAGACACGTGTCTTGGGGTGGTGCCGCTGGTCAGCTTGAGCCATCGCACCTGCGAAGAGCAATGCACAGTGACACTTTGGTTTGGTTTGGTTTATTAGGGTTTAACATCCCAAAGCAACTCAGGCTATGAGGGATGCTGCAGTGAAGGGCTCCGGAAATTTCAACCACCTGGGGTTCTTAAACGTGCACTGACATCGCACAGTACACGGGCCTCTAGAATTTCGCCTCCATCGAAATTCGACCACCGCAGCCAGGATCGAGCCCGCGTCTTTCGGGTCAGCAGCTGAGCGCTGTAACCACTGAGCCACAATGACACTTTGTAGTCTAGCAAACCTGCAGGGGTATACAGTAAAACCTTGTTGATACATTCCTGGTTAGTACAATTTCCCGGTTCGTAGGCTCAAAATTGCGAACATTAAAATTGTTCCATAGAGTTCTACTGTGTTTCCCCTGGTTAATATATTCCTGGAAAACACAATTTCCGTGCTAATGCTTTAAAATTTCGACATATTGTGGTCATATAATACGCTTATTGACCAATTGCACATGTGCAAATGTACGAGTTGACCGAATGTGAGGATATGCAACACGACCGGCTGGAACGGAGTGGCAGTCGCCCACCTTGGTGGCTTCTGTGCTATTCCTAGGAGCGGGGAGGCAAAGCACCATCCTGCCCACCAGCAACAATAAAAAAAATGGCATGCTAGCAATCGAGAGAGCTGTTGTTATGGGGAGGCGACATGAAGAGAAATGCAGAGGTTTCTTCACAAAGCATAAGGGAGTGAAGCATCTATGAACTCCAGCGATGCACTTAAACAGGGTGTCCACGCTAACTTTAGCCAAGGGTTAAAAAATAAAATACTTGAGATAGGCCAGGGAAACCACTTACATACGTCTATCAACCGGCTCGTGCGTCATAGGTAATTTTTTGTTTTGCAATTAATTAATTAGCAATTCAGATAATTTTTCTAAATGCGTAAATATTGACTTTAGACAGCAAATGTGAATAGCAAAGTTGGAGAGCACCTTCAGAAACCCCCATTTCATTTATTTGCGATAATGAAAACCTCACGTGCATCTTTTTTCCAAGCTCCAAGAAAGCCCGCGAAATACAAAAAAAGTCACGTGGCTAGCGCATTCGCGCGCCACAACTGTGCTGCTCTCAACCGTAGCTTGAGTGAACGAAATCCGCTGCTGGCAAGGCGCGACGACCTCAACGAGCCGGCAGGCTGATATGTCAACGTGGTTGTGGCACCCGCACAAGCCAGTCTGCAAGCGTGATGGTGCAAGTTGCAGCGAATGCGCCAGGCATTGTGAGCTATGAAAAGGCCAAAGGTGACAAACACAAGTTGGATGATTTTTATTTACTACTTTGCCTCCCCTCTTTCTCTCTTTTTTCTTTCACTCCCACCTTCCTCCCTTCCCTTATGGTGCAGTTTGGGTATCCACCCAGACATGAGACAATTACTGGCCATTTCCTTTCCTCAAAAACCAATAAACCGATAACGAAAGCATGCAAGTAATAAAAAACTTCAGGCTTTTCTCAATTTTGCTGTGCCCAGGTTTAACTTGTAACACCATGTAACAGCTTGTCAATTCTACTTTATGCGAGAGTTTCGAAACACAGTATTACGAAACACAGTATGCAGCACAGAACAAAACCCACATTTTGAAACGACGTACAGCTATTCAAAATAAAAGTCCATAACAGAAATCATGCTATAGGGCACCTAAGCCTTAACAAGGAAAAAGGTGAAGTGATTAGCCAGAGGGGCATGCCCATACACTACTAGTCTACCCCAGGAAAAAAGGATGGGGAATGAGAGAACAACACAAATCACTTCGAGCATTTTTTTTCGCTGTGTTATAAGATGCAAAGGTTGCGAGACAATTACCCAGCCAACACGACACTGATCTAAAACAGTGAAAACATCCATAGCTCCCCGAAAAACTCACACGCACTGGCATCGTCAAAAGGTCGCACATCATCCAGGCTTCCCGCGGCACTGTCCATGTCAGTGCTGAGCAGATCGTCGTCAGATCCGCTGAGGGCCAACGTTGGAAGCACCGTAGTCAGCAGTGCCCTGGATATGTCCAAACATGGCACTTTGTGAGGTGTTTATTGTGACAGCACAACAGCGCAGGTCAAACTGTTTGTTAAGATAAAATATAGGGACAGGTGGGCAATGCTATGGTGCAAAGCCCCATATATAAAAATTAATGCATGTGGCAGCACCTGCAAAAGCACCTGCAACTGCTTTTGAAACATCAAACATGAAAAAGAAGTAGATTCTGTACCATAACATTTCTGGTAATACCTTGAAGTAGACCAGAAACTTTATTCGTATAGAACACCATTACCAGTGGTATGCACATTGTAAGCTATCATAGCAAAAATTGAGGGTGTGCACATACTGAAATTTTCGAACGTGAATCGAATACGAATATGCAGAAAAAAATGCCTCCAAAAATCGAATCAAATATCTGTCCAGCATGAAAACGAAATTCTGGAAAAAGATAAATAAGTACCTTCCAACTTGCCCAGCTTTCTACTGTGATAAATAGGCAAATGTTCTTTTTTTTTTTTTTTTTCAAAATACTACATGGTGTTTGCAACCAAAATAAACAAATAAACCTAGAAGTGTATACTCTTTGCAACCGAAATAAACATACACGTATCTAAATTGTCCCAGCACCACAATGAAAATAAAAACAAAAAATGACATACACAGAAATATATATACTGTTTGATTAGACAGTGCAACAAAATGCAACCTGTATTGCGGTTTTGCAAAATAAGTAACGAAATGAAATCGATGATTGACACATTACTGGCAACTAAAACAAAACCTTTGAACGTCAAGGGACCAAACAAATGCATCAAGTATCCGGTCAAATTATTAATGGCCTCCTCACAAGAAAACAAAAAACCCTCGAAAATTCAAAAATGTGGCGAAGCCTTGAGAGGAAGTACTAGCTTGAGCTCAAGCTAGAAGAATGAGAAGGTGACAAGGGCCGTGGGTGTGGGCGTTAAGTATGCTACACACTATAGAGGGATTAAACAGAAAACTGCACATTTTCATGGTGTGTGTTGTGATTAGTCGAAACAGGTGGAAAGCCATCTTACTCTTATCGCACGTGATATGTGGGAAAGTCCAGTTGTGGAATTTTGTATGAGGTGTTAAGCCCATCAGGGTCTGAATGTGATCAGTCTTCATGATGGAGAAAGAATTAAGACGCCGCTTTTGTGCTGTTTTCCTGATGCTTTAAACTTGATTTCATACAATCTGCCCAGTCACTGCAGTTCTGGAATGGTCAGAGTTATGAAAGTCCGCGTAGTATTTGACTGCTGTTGAATTTTTGAAATTTTTTGAATATCAATCGCTCGAGCCGAATATGAACTGAATAACAAACACATTCGATTCATATTTGGGAGTTCGAATATTCGTACACCAGCACAAAGAAATGTATTCTGCCACGAACGTGTCCCATTAAAAATCTTGAACGTTTTGTTGTGCAAAGATAGTACCATAGAGCCCTTCAAAAATATTGGTAACCACATCTTTACTCCCCCACAGTGTGTACAGAAAACTTTTTGCTCCTTGGTTCTTCATCATGCAAGTGTCGAAGATTGATTTAGTGAACATGTTTTGGGCAACTGCCAAGACCACCTGCCAGTTCTTGTTGAACAGTTCAACCACAACGCAAGACAAACGAGAACTCAGTGAGGGCAACAAAGCTGGTCGTCACAGAATGGACAAAAAATGAAGCACGCACTTTTCCTTCTCCAGGCTCTCAATCTGCTGTGTGAGTAGAGCCTCTTCTTCCTCCTCATCTCGGCTGCTCATTGGTGGAGGCAGCTGGCTGCCGTTTGGCTCTGCTAGCGACAGCTGCAGTGCATACCAGACAGAGGGCAGTGCATGAGTTTTAAGCCTGCAGAGCACACTGCAGGCGTCACTGATAATAATGAACAATAGCCTCACTGATGATTTCAGTGTTGTGCAAACAAGAAGAGAGAACGCAGTGAGCTGTCTTCACAACGTGCACACGAAAAGAAAGCAACTCTAATGAAGCTTTGCCATCGGAACAGTTACACTATCTGCCCCAACGTGAGGGCAGAGTAACAGTTGTTCTGGCCATTTTGGACTGCGTGGTCTGTTCTCCTTTCACAGGTTCACGCTATGGTGTGAACAGGTCACTCGGTTAACACGAACAAATGCTTATAGCACTTTCTGGTTAATGTCTGCTGGGAAGCAAGGTATTTTATGTGGAAGACATTCAACCTTCACCACTGCTGGCAGCTTAATTCAGGGAGATGGTCCCCCAAGTCTCCCCTTTAGGCTGACAGCCTTCAGCAAGCATAGCTGGAAGCTGGCCGAGTGAATTTCCAATACCTCAGCTTCGAATTTATTAAGTACACCGTTCTCTGATCTGAGAACCTCGAGTCCATCACCACCCTCAGTAGATGATGAAGAAACTCACTGTAATGTCTGTCACAAATAACGGATTAGGAACACACAACACATTCACAAGACTCTAGCAGGCACTGCACTGTACATATTACGTGAAAAACTGTTTAGTGAAAAACCGCTTCCAATCAAGCCAGCATCAGGGGCAAAAACTGTCTGGAAGTTTGATGTGCTGTTATAATCTGATTTAAAAAAAAAATAGAAATGGCACAGCATTTCATTTTCAATGCTACCACACCACAATTTACAGTCCTGTTTTTCTTGTGTGGCATATCAATATGAGAACTCAGCCCTCATCAGATGTCAGCAACAACCTACACTGGGCTTCTACTCAAAAACTGAGCCAATCAAGCATTTTTTCCACAAAAGCAGCAAAAAATGCACAAACAAGTTTTGCAGACAATTAAGGAACAGCACTTACCCGTGAAGAACGCACGGTAGTAAGACGTGCAACAACAGTGCTGACAGCAGAGTCAAGTGTGTCAATGTCTGCTAGAGTGGTTTGCACTTTTTTTAGCTGTTCCTGGATGATGCACCGAACACAGCTGAAATGTAGAAACAAGAAACATCCAAAGGCCTCAATTTCTCTCAAAAGACAAAGTTAGTCCTATGCAGAAAAAAACAGCAAGGACAAGGCGCATCCAAAAGTCAGCTCATAAGGGGTTACACATTGGTTACAGACTGAATTTTCCTATCGCACAAGCAGCAGCTTGAATTTTACGCAAGTAATCTGGAATTCAGAGGGGGGTTGTGCTTTGCTCAAGAACTGAGGATCTGCCTAAGACACAGTACACAGATGAAAAAAGTATATAAGAGGCTTCTATAAAGCACTGGCATTCCCCACAAACCCGCTTAACAAACCAGGCCACTACCAGCACTACCTCATCATCAAAATGAATAAAAGGCATTTTACAAGAAACATTTCCACACGCAACAACCATGGCCCACAGATCCAGGCTGAAATGACTGAGCACAGATGCTCAATCCTAAAAAAGGCAGAAATTTAGGAGCATGACTAACATGTTAACCATATCAGATCAAAAAAAGTTCCACAGCACACAACCTATCAAAATATATGTACTAGCATTCTGCTGATACACAGCACAATTAGTCTAACTGAAAAAAAAACTGACACAGTATGCTCACTTCTCTTGTGCCAACAATGCGCTCAACCTTAACAGCCCAAGACAAATGAAGGTTATAAAGAATTTGAAATTCAAGCATTCCAAAGATGACACTAGGAATTTTCTGATGTGCTGCAAAATCTTGGCACATGACTTGTTTTGCATACATACCATTAGAACAAGTACAGCACTTCCTGCTAAGCGTGCCCCAGAATGGCGCCCCAAAATGGCACCCCATAATGGCACTCCATAATGGTGCCCCATAGACACAGTAGCAACAGGTAGACACTCACACTGTCTGCTTGTTGACGCAGTCAAGTGTGTCCTGTGCCTGCAGCCGCTTGTTGGTGCGCAGGATGCAGGGTGCAAAGACAATGGCCAGGGACTCGGGTGACATGCGGTTGAACTCCTGATGCTGGGCCACCCTGCAGCACACCGAACAGCAGCAAAACCCCACAAAACGTATTGGTACGGCACGTGGGGTTCAACATCCCAACGCTAAACGTGTGCTATGAGGCATGCCACACTGGAGGGCCCCAAGACTACTTTCGACCACAAGGGTTTTTTTTTTTTTTCAATGTGCACTGACATCAGACAGTACATGGGCCTTTTTATATTTTGGCTCCACCGAAGCACGGCCACTGCAGCTGGGACTCAATCCCACAACCTTCGATTGGCAGCCAAACACCAAAGCCACAGAGCCACACCAGCGGGTCGAGAAGCAATATTGACACCATTTCTTTACACAGATGTGCTAACATGTTGCATTCACTAGGCACTCAAGGAGAGCACAGCAAAATGTGCCGGCTTATCTTGTGCACTCAGTGGAATGCAATTGAAAAACTGGCATGCACATTTGACATAGAAACATGTACAGAGTATAGCCAAAAAGAAGATGAAGGCTGCTGTAATAAGCTCAGCCAAAAATAAAAATAAAAAAAGATGCAGGCAACTACCACAGTGTGCTTCTAATAGGCATATGCGAATAGTGGGTTTTTGGTTCAAAGCAAATTCGAAGAAAATAGTAATTGTCTTCAAATAATTTCGAACAAGTACTCTGGAATCCTTCTAGGACACATAAAAAAAAGTTTGAATGGCACAATATGCATTTTTAAAATCACACATTTTTCTAACACACCAGGCTAATACATGAAAAAAATTGGAGGTGGCACTTAAGCTCTGTCTTAAGAGTATGAAGCGATAACTTTAATGGGTTATAACATTCATAATGCGGAATTGGTCTTTCTTGACTTCACATTCATAGATCCCTAGGAGTCCTCGCACCACTACTGGTGCACTGGTGCAGCGGTTAATCGATGTGCCGCTGCGATGCCAGGTGCTGCCACCGATCGGGCTCGTGCAACCCAGCTAGCAACACTGGTTACCAATCACTGACTTAACTATAACATGCTGTGGTGGTCAAGTTTGTTCATAGTCCAGTGGGCAAGTTGTGATGACACCACAGGTCATGAGACATTGGTGGCCCACCTAGCTTGCTTTTCCGGGAATTTTTCGCTCACAACGCCAACAACGTCAACGCCGAATTTTCTGCAGAACGGGAGCTTTAACTCTCTTGCTTTCAAAAGGAAGAATGCATTGAAGCTTTGTCATATCCATTAAGCAGTGTAGATTTTCTGCCAAAAATGGCCACTGGAAATTGGGGGAGCCAACCTACGGCGGTGCTAACACATCTGTGAGGTGCGAGACCTATATTTGGGGCCTCCAACTGCTGCTCTTGTTTGCGAATGCGTCATTGTGCAGCTGCTGCCGTCAAGTGATGACTCCATGAGAGGCGAAAGCAGGTCGCTCTAATTCATGCCTGCCGCCATGCCGGTTAAGGCGCATGCGCACGACCGGTAGTGCGGCTGACACCTGGCCGGTACAGGTCTGGCCACGATGTAAATTCCGCCTGGTTGCCTCTACTGCCGTGAGCATGCACACACCAGCTCCGACACACACACAGGAGCACAGGCACGCGACGCGGAGTCAGAGCTTTGGTTGCACGTGTGCTACGGTACCGTCCTGGAGGAGGTATGCTGGACTGAAACCACACGAAGCAAGAGTTCCAGAAACGTTACTCGCTAGAGACGAATACTTCCCAATTTTGAATACCAAACATTTGATTCAAATCGCATATTGACTGCTCTACTATTCGACTGAATAATAGAAATTCTCGAATATTCACAAGTGCCTTTCTCCTAAACAACCTACCTACTCCATAGTCGCGGCCATGCAGACGCAGCTGTTCAGCTGTTCCGAAACAACATCTGAGTAAATAGCTGGTGTGTAACAATTTGAAAGCACCAACCACTGAGACACTGACATTTTGTCACTGTCTGCGCCACCACTCAAAATGCAAAATGCCTCAGAACAAGAAGAGAGCACAAAAGCACGATTTCCAAATATAACCAAGGTACCTAGTTTCCCGTGATTCTGCGAGTCAGTGAAAAAATCATGGATTTAAGTGTTTTTCGTGGGATACTGTGTTAGCAGCAAAATTCTGATTTTTCAATGTAGCTAGTTACGGACATCGGCAGGAATGACAGACCAATGGGGATGTGACTAATTTACCTTATTTGAACGAAGACACCACGAGGAGGAGTTTGAGACCTCAGGAAAATTTTTAAAGAAATATTATCATGATTACAACGAAATCCCGAACCATTCAGGCCAACCACAGCCGAAGGAGGACCCACTGCAGATGAGGTTTCTACCAGAAAAAAGGTTGGACTTTGCGAGCATGCCTGGACTTGAGACAAAAATCGCCATTCCTAGCTGCTCAGAAGCAAGCGTGCCCGAGAGCCACTTGAGAACTGAAATCCAATGACAGAGACCTTGCACCGTTCCTTTCTAAGCAGAACGAACAAGGCAAAGATTTCTATGCCCCGCCTTTCTGGGCTGCAATAGAGGAAGTGACCCCAAACACTCTTCCATTACAGTCGTTATGGAAACCTTTTATCAAACAAGTGAAGGTAACACAAATCATTACTTGATGCCGAGTTACAACCGCCTTCAATCGGAAGATGTACCTCTTGCAGCAATCAAAGCATGAACTCAAAAAATAAACTTGGATGTTTCATGTGTCTTACGCTTCAGGGGGAATTTCACGGATCCTTAATTCTGCATCAGCAAAATTTGCATCTGCAGGTTCACAGCCAGTTGTTGACTGCAACGTGGCATGACGCAACGATGTGTTGCATGGTGCTGCTCGTTTTCCAGCGGCTCTCAATGGGCAAGAGCAACACTGATTTTATGTAAGGCCTAGCATTACAGCACCTGGGCTTTTGCCACATGCTGGCAGTCCATTCTGTGCAGAAACAGCAAGTTAGATCACATGATAAGTGCAAGATATTGCAGTTTGGAAATGTCGCATGTTTATACACGAGTTTAGACGAGCAGGAAATTCGTAATTTCTAAATTTTTAGGTGATTTGAATAGTTCGAAAACAAAGTGCGGTGCATACCAAATCGGATAACAAATGCTAGTCGCGAACTATTTGAAGTTTTGAATATTTGCACGTCCCCCAGCAGGAATGCATAATGCATAAACCTACACTATGGCTGCTTAACTCTGCAGGAAAGTCAGTAGCTTAATGCAAAAAAATTCAAAAAACTCAAAACAACATCTACATGCAAGCACTAGTGTTTGCTGCTTTGGAGTAACCAAAAATAATTATAACAGTGATGCTGCTCCGAAAGAAGCACAACAGTACCTTGCCAGATGGAACGCCAACCTCTCAAAGAGGTCATAATGGGCCGAAGGAAGCTTCCTGGTCTCCATAAAAATAGCTTGCACTCTTTCATCGGGGTCTTGGAAATCTTGAGAAAGAGAAGCAAAGAATCATAATGAAAACTGTGAAATTTGGCAGCACAGATGCACCTGTGATAAAGCCAGCAATACTACTTACTTGTGGCCAAAAGAAAACTCTCGTAAAGCTCAAAAGTCATGAGGGGCTCGGGCATATCCCGGAAGAAAGCCTTCAGGGTTGCCGTCAATACATGTATGGGGTAACTGTCCAAGTCTACTCCTTCAGGGTCTGCACAAAGAGCAATGAAATGAAAGCAGGATCATTTTCATTGCCAAACCTAAAGTACCATGCAAAGCAAGTCTTTGGCGGGGGTAGGCTAAGTACTGGTATGCACTGGCTATGTCAATACTAAGCCAGATAAAGAGCTTAAAGGGACCAACAATTGACCAAACCGTTCCATAAGACTACAGTGGAAATAAAAGGATCTGCCTCATACTGAAGGAATTGAGCATTGTAATATCAAAGAAACAAGGATTTACAAATTTAATTTGGCACTGAAAATAGCATAAAACAAACTGAAGCAACACCTTGCTGTGAAACCTTGCCATTACTGTTGCATTTCACCATGTGACCACACCTCAGTAAAATATTAATAAAAATATTGAAGTATCAAGATATAACCCTCTTAAAACCAATAATTTGTATAACCTGACAGGGTCAAAACAAAAAAACATGACAAACTGCAGAGCATTTAATGGCAGGAAAGTGAATTACACAGTTCATTCCTTAGCAGGAAGAAGGCCTCCTGAAGAAACAACTTGCACAGGTTCCTGTTTGCAGTCGTTACTGCTGTTGTCATTGTGACAGATGCAATGACTGCCATAGAAGTAGAGAGGCTCTAGAATTTAGAATTTTAGAAGTAGGGAGGCCTCAGGCTAGAACAATGAAATCCGGGATGTGGTTAGTGCGAACTTAACAACGCGACCAGTCAAGCATTTTTACCCGCCACCACGTTGGTTCATCATCCTCCTTGGAGGTGTCTTGATAGCCTTATAGCTTTGACTGTGTATCTTTTCGCGCAGAAAATGTCATCCACAAAGAAGACTCCTTAGACATTCAGGAAACGAGAACACGGCATCAACCCGCCAAGGTGAAAGGCAAGTGCAGCAGCCAATGTGGTTAGGTTGGTCCTATTTCCTTGCTTGGCATTTTCTCAAATCACTGAGGACAAGCACCACCCATGTTCAAACAGTGTTCTTTTTGCAGAAACTTAAACGTGGGACCATGACTGCGCAGCACATTGCTGCAGTCGTTTCAATATTACATCACTCAGAATATGCAGATTTATGTGTTGTTATAAAATGACACATTTAAGTAACAACACTATTTAAAGGCGCATATCTTCTGCCAGAATGAAGACACAGTGGTAAATTTGGCAAATTTCGGACTGTGGCTGAAATTTTGGACACGTCGCATCTGACGCCACAATTTCTCCCACCTCGTTCGAGCAGCACGCGGTCATGTGACTACCCGTAAGTTGTCAGCGAGGGCACCGCGCATGTTGCCATGTACCAGAGGATGCAGCACCAGCAATTTCTGGGATGAACCTTTGCATAGACCAACCTCACAGAGTTGTGTGCTGTGCTGCTCAGGACGGAAACTTGCCAGTGGCATATGGGCCAGCACGAGGAGATGTGAACACACCCCCTTTCCCTCGCGTGCATGCGCCGGTATGCAAAGGCACCTATCCATGGAGAGCAGATTTAAATAAAACTCTTCTGAGGAGAGCCTTTTCGTCTAAACATGCAAAAAGGAGAGGGGCGGGAGGCGTACCCCTCAGCCAAGTGAAGGCTGCACCAGCGCCAAAACGCTTCCTGGTCCCGGCTTTCTCTTCGCAGTAACTACAATTACTGGCATTTTAACTCTCCCTTAATTTCAGCCTCTTGAAGGGTGTAAACAATAAGGCAATGCCTGCTCCAAAGTTGGCTTCCAGTGATACCGCAAGTATACGAAAGCCAATGCCAACGGAGCGCTCATCCCGGTCATGTTGGTAGTTCTGCAATCTTATCTCTTTCGCCATCTTTGTCTTTGGGACCTTTCGTGCAGAGGGGGCTCGCTTTCGCATCTGGGCTTTGTCCCATCATGTGCACTTGTCACTGAGGTGCTGAACAGTGCAGCTGTCAAAGGCCAAGTTTGTAGATGTGGCCACCGCGCCAAGTGCACACCGAGTGGCGACACCCAGTGTGGTGCGATCTCACGAAACTGCCAAAGCGGGCATTAGACCATCGACTGCTTCTCCCAGCAGCTTCTTTTCTAAATCCACGAACTTTGAAAAACTTCGAAAATATTCATGGTTTTTGAATACTGCTATTTGCTTCAAAGCCCAACCTGAATACCACATTTTCCACTTCGATATTCAAAACGCTCGAATATTCACACAACCCTACTTTAGCGCTATAGTACCCTGAACGATGTGGAGGAGATTATGTTCAAAACTAACAAAAACTAATCATGCAAAAGTGATCATATGAAGCAGGTTCTCTTTTATCCAGCACTGAATGGCAGCAGAAGATTACATCTCTGCGACTCACCGTCATCCATGTCCTGCTTGAGCTGCGTCACCCTGGAGGTGATGCCCGACTTGCGGTAGATGCCCTCAACGTAGAGACCCTTCAGCTCAATGGTGGTGATGAGCCGCTCCACGACAACCGGGATGCGCACATCATCGCCAACAAGACGATCCAGCGGCACACCAAACACCTTGCGACCCTGCAATGCATGTTATTGAAGTTAGACACCCCATAGCACTCAGAAACTCTATCTCTGACAGACACAAAAAAACTTCACTGCACTCACAAGGCCAAAAACTTGCGAAAGAAAATAAAGCTTAATTAGGTGACTACATAAAACACATCTCAGGAGGACTTAGGATGAATGATTAACGTTCTTTGTGAGCAAAATGTAATGAAAGATAAAACTGTGACATAATATCAACAGGCAATAATTCCAAAAGGAACCCAATAAAGCCCAATTTAAAGCTTGGTAGCCATGAAAAGCACTTTTACAGAGGGTGACAAAGATAAAGAACTCCTTGTATTAGTAGTATTTCATCATGTTCGTTTCCAACCATATTTTTTGCACAGCTGCTCCCACCCACAGGAAGCATAAAATCGCTTACCTGGAGGATGTTGACATCTCTGCACGAGGAACTGACTTTCTGATAGCATTTCTTGTGACAGGTAAGTTTGCACCCTGAAAGAAAAAGAGCAGCGTAACCATATAAATAAAAGTTCACACAAAATATGATGGCAGCCATGTGTACGGAGAAATTTTAAGTTACAGATATCCAAAGTTATTAGAACAAACACCTCTCCATTTCCACAATGTACAAAAACCTTAACAACAGATTCAGCAGACAGCATTTGAATTGGTGTACCATCAGCAAGGTTCAAAACAAGAATGAAGTCTTGTCTTTTGCACTAAATACCTATGATGAATGTGATGTCAGAACACTGACTGGCCCAACAGTTAACTCTTTTAAAGGACAAAGTTGCCTGCTGCCAAGTGCAAGTTCTGTCATAAGCAACAATTTCAATATCTCATGATGTGCACATTCATTCCAAGCTTTTACAACTATTAGTTAGTTTAGTTTATGGGGTTTAACGTCCCAAAGCGACTGAGGCTATGAGAGACGCCGTAGTGAAGGGCTCCGGAAATTTCGACCACTTGGGGTTCTTTAACGTGCACTGACATCGCACAGTACACGGGCCTCTAGAATTTCTCCTCCAAAGAAATTCCAGCCGCCGCTGCCGGGATCGAACCCGCGTCTTTCGGGTCAGCAGCCGAGCACCATAGCCACTGAGCCACCGCGGCGGCCTTTTACAACTATTGCTCTGATGACACACAGTAAAGGTTTCCTTAAGGGGATGAGGGTCTTGAAAACTTTTTTTTTTATTTCTTAACATATTTTCCTGAAACTTAGCACCTAGGTGTATCATTGAGTGCTGATTTCAAATATGCATTTAGATTTCAAATGTCTCAGCTGGAAGGAAATATATAGCAAAATAAAATATCCTAATTAGGTCATTTCTTATGGGCCTTTATAGTAATTTATCAGTTAAAGAAAGATTTCTTAAGAATAAGCAGACATTTGCAAAGGCCCAAACCACATCCTAAAGCTGACAAATTGTCTATAAAATCATTTTGTTGATCATAAATAAGTAACAAAGTTGGAAAGAAAAAATGATGTGGCAGTAATTAGCCCACACTTGGCCTAACTGCTAATATATCATGTTTAAAGGAAAAAAGAAAGCTTTAGGATGTGCAGTGGACATTTGGAAATGCTTGCATATTCTTAATAAAGTGTCTTTTAACTGATAAATTACTACAGAGGCCCGTAAGAAATGGCCTAATTTGGATGTTATTTTGCGATAAATTTTCTTCCAGGTGAGATATCTGAAATCTAAATGTATATGTATTTGAAATAAGCATTCTATGATACACCTGGGCGCCAGGTTTCAACAAGTTATGTCGACAAATAAAAAAGTTTTCAAGACCCTCATCCCCCTTAATTTTTTTAAATTTCATCAAACCAAAAAAACAACCACAATTTTTCCCCATAACCACTGCCACTGAACTGATACACCATGCATATGCACCACAGACCTTGGCACACGAGGCCCCTCTCGGTCAGCCAGAGGGAGTTGCTGCACACTTCACAGGCCGTTGGAATGTTGATCACCACAAGGGCAAATATGTGACCGCAGTGCTCCTGCATGCATCAGAGACACAAAGCAATGTGTCAGTTTAAGAATAAATAAGGTAAAAGTGCACGCCTCCACATGAGACTGCCACAACAATCAATACAAAGGACTATGGCTTGCTGTTTAGCAGTTTGTTCATCAGGAACTCGCACAACTCACAACCCACTACACATAACTGAGCAAAACCGCGCTATGTTAACTTTAGGATGCATGAGAGGTGAAGCGAAAAGGCTGTTCGCCATACTGTGCACCGCTACTTTACTAGAAGATACCTTCGTGCAGCCTCTTATTCAATCCTGGAATTTAACAGAGCAGCAGCAGTAATGCATGAAGCAAAGCTAACAGCCAAACCATTAACACACTGTCATCTGTATGCAGACCTATGCATAGCAAACACTTTTGTGATAAAATTTAGGGCCACTCCATAGGAGCCTTCATACTCACAATAATCTGAGATGCCTTCTTTTTTCGTTTTCTCTTCTTGCCCTGCCAGAACCAAGAGAGCGATCATAACGCACATTATTAAAACCCTCTCACAACACTGATATCAAGCTGCAACGCGACCAAGAGTAATGCACAGAACACTCCTGCCCACCTTGCTTTTTGGCTTATTCTCGGAGCGGTAGAGGTTGCGAAATTCGTCGAGGAAAACTCGGAAGGCGTTGACAGCCATCGTAAGGGGAAAGGTCTCACAAGAACATTCTTGTTTGATGACAGATTGTGCTACTTGCTCAAAGTGATCTGTCAGGTCTTTGTATGTCAAACACAGCCGGCCATCCTGAAAGTCAAAACAGAGCATTTCCTGTTTTTTCACTATCAGACAAAATGCTTGCATACACAATGCTAGCCCCAAATACAATAAAGAAGAATTAGAAGGTGCTTCCAATTTACTTTTAAAAAAAACTAAACAACAATAACTAATAATAAGATACTGAGGCCTCAGCTAAAATGAGTCTGACAGAGCTGCTAAACTGGAACTGGAACAATGAGAAATAATATGTCACAACCAACTACTTTCCATGAAAGAGATAAAACACTGCATAGTCAAAAAATGTGCAACATGACCACACATGACTGCTTGCATATCTCCAGAACTGCACAGGGTGGACTGGACCTCTCCCTCCAGCTTCCAGCATTCCAGCAGCAACAAGTGGTGAGGCGAAGCCTCAAATACCAAGTAGCAGCAGCAGCTTCAACCATCAGTTGTTTAGCAATGACACAAATCACCAAGCTTTGGGGCCAAAAAGCGTTCTACATATTGCTATAGATTCAAAAATCTATACTGATCCAAAACTTTAGAAATTTGAGTTCTGTAACAAGCCACCATTACCTACATTGGTTTGGTAGAACCACCTGTGACCGCAACATTCAAACAGTACTTGCAAAATGAGCTGCATGCCAAGCATAGTGTGGCTGCTAGCATGAGGGGCCGAATTACAGAACAATCACAACCTCAAAACAGGCACAAAACCACAAAACAGTCATAAAGCTCCGCTCCTATTGGCTGGCGCAGACTGGCGGACTATCAACCAATAGGAGCGGGGCTAATGGATCCGTTTGTGACAGGTTTCTGAACTGATTTTTTCGTAATTTGTCCCAGATGGCCTTCAACAGAATAAAGGCTCCAAAAAAGAGAAAGAAAGACCTAGCAACCAGATGCAAGGAGATAAATGAGAAAGCCAGCAAGCTTGGTGCTCATAAGGCCTCTGCCATCTGCAATAATGCTTCAGGTATGAAAAAAAAAGGCCACACACAGTGATGACAAGCCTAATGCGCTTCAACTTTAATGACAAATGGTTTATTTTACTTAAGCAGCATGCGCGTGAAAAAAACGGGAGATTTATGACTAAAAATCGCACTTGTGGCTTTTGCTTCTTTTATGATGTATAGGTCTTTCTCTTTCATGTCCAGTAATACTAGCATCAAATATACATGCGAAACTACTAAAACTGCAATATAAACATGCTAAGTAGCTGAAAGATGAGCAGAATTCAGCTGCTTTCACAACGGTAACAAATTTGATTCGTGGTGTTTCCAACCACTGCAGCGCTGTAGGTAAAGAAAGCCTTCTTCCAGATGCGTCCTTCGGCAGTTTCGTAGCTCAAAAAAGAAATTCGAAACTACCGTTTATGTGCCCCCGAGAGCTGCGTCATCAATATCTTTTAAAAAGAGGACCTAGTGTTGCATAACCTGTGACCTCCCAAGAAAATGTATGTCACATAAAAATGCCTCCCTGCTTTGTTTGCAAATGATAGGCTTACTAAGCTAGCACAGTCTCTTGCAACTTTCAAGAACCATAACTGCTCCAAATATTAACCATGACCAAGGGTAACTGGCACAAAACATTATGCTATTGACATAAGTTACACCTCCAAACTAATTTTAAAAAAAGCAAGTGGTTCACAGTTGACCTTTCAAGCTTTTTCCCCTTCCCTGCTCCCACTTCTAAGATTAACAGTCACCCAGCTGCCATCCGACACCTAAGCACACCCTCTGTCATCAATGCAAAGTCGCTTTGCAAGGCAATCTAACAAATAAACTTCAAGAACACAACACAATGTTAAAAAACAAAAAAACTCGGGACGTAGCAATAGATCTCAAAAGAAAGTAAGCAACCCCACAAATGCTCACCTGAGCAGCCACAGAGTATGTGCTGATGAGGTTCGACTTGAAGCTCTTCAGCGCCTTCTTAAAGACCATGTCAACCGCCGAGTCCCTCTTCTTACTCACACTCGAAAGGTGGCCAACCTAGGTGTCAGAATCAAGAACAGGACACTTCAAGAGCAAGCCAGAGGCAGTTCATGGGGCACTGATGTTCATCCAACCTGTGTAGTTGGGGGAAATGACGGAAACAGTGGATTTTATTTTTAACAAGATGACATTTGTGTCACTGACCAAGTAAAAAGCAAACGAAACTGGTGGTTCGGGTGCCATAAAGAGCCCTTTATCACTATAGTACTAGCATGAAAAAAAATGGCTCATATATAATCTTCAGCATCTCTCATAATAACTTTTGGCATTTTAAATTATGAAGGATGCTGAAGGTTATACATATTGCCACCTAGCATTGCCAGGTGGCGCATAGCTGACGACGACGAAGCGGGGCTCGCGCCGTGTGGAATCTGTCACCTTGGCTGCCCGAGCTTGTGTGGCCTTGTCTGTCTTCGCACTTGGTATTAAAGCCCCCTTCGTCAACAAGTACGTTACAGTCTGGTGGAGTGTGCCGGGTACCCGTGAGCCCATGCAAGAGACCCCTCCAGGCAGCCGTCGTGCCAGCCCTGTACCGCTTGACACCCCAGTACATCGCTTCAGTCAGAGGATCCAGGGACTGCCTTCGGCGGTAGGACTAGTAGAGAGCGGCGCCATGGAGGCAGCCGCTCCTCCTCCTCTCCAAACCGCCGCTGCCGCGCCATCCCACTACACCTTGCAGACTCCGCGGATTCCCAAGACGTTCCGTGGGGAACTTTTTGAGGATGTGGAGGACTGGCTCCTTCATTTTGAATGCGTAGCTGCGTTTAACCAATGAGACGACGCAGCCAAACTCCGGAACGTTTACTTCAGCCTCGAGGATGGTGCTCGCACCTGGTTTGAAAACCGAGAGGACGTTTTAATCTCACAGCATGAGTTCCCTCATCGGGTGCTGGAGGCCTACACCAGCGTGGATCGTCGCGAACGAGCTGAGCGTGCACTACAATCTCGCATCCAACTGCCGAACAAAAGTGTTCAGATGTACGTGGAGGACATGACACGCCTTTTCAGAAGAGCTGACCCGGCCATGCCGGAAGAAAAGAAACTCCGGCATTTGATGCGTGGCGTCAAAGAGCAGCTTTTCGCAGGCCTCGTGCGCAGCCCACCATCGACCGTTGCTGCATTCCTTACAGAGGCCACAACGATGGAAAAGGTGCTGCAACAACGTTCTGCGA
The DNA here is from genome assembly GCF_055824585.1 of Amblyomma mixtum. Lineage (NCBI taxonomy): Eukaryota > Metazoa > Arthropoda > Arachnida > Ixodida > Ixodidae > Amblyomma > Amblyomma mixtum. The sequence continues at coordinate 37,070,352 of NC_143016.1, read as the reverse complement.
CCTACAACCGGCCCGTGCATGCTGCTGCTGTCACCGCATCGTTTGCTACCTCCGGGAGCCACCCTGACGATCTGCGCGAACTGATTCGCACCATCGTGCGTGAAGAGATCCTGAAATTTTGCAGCCCTTCGCAGCCTGCGCTATGTTCGATTTCTGCTCTTGTTCGCGAGGAGGTGCAACAGGTGTTCAGGGCTCCTGCTGTCGAAACACCTCCTCTACCAGGAGACTGCCACCGCCCCAGCTATGCTGAAATTGCGAGGCGCCCGGCTGCGGTTTCGCCACCACCGTTTCCGGTAACGCCTCCTGAGCCGCGGTCCTCAGTGCCACCAGTGCAGTATTTTGATGATCGCCGAGCACCCTTGCGGAAGGCCGATGTTTGGCGTGAGCCCCGCTTCGTCGTCGTCAGCTATGCGCCACCTGGCAATGCTAGGTGGCAATATACAGTAGACTCTTATTAATTCAAACTTCAAGGGGCCAGAGACTTTGGTTTGAGTTATCAAAGGTGCACCTTAATATGATGATGATGAATTTTTATGATGCAAGGGTATCTGTGGCATCAAGCTAGTCCTCTCTGGTAGCTTGAAGTTAGTTCAAGTCATTGAGCCTTGTTCCCTGGAAGTGTTTCTTCAGGTTCAGGTACAGTAAAAGCTCGTTAATTCGAACTTCACGGGACCGGGGAAATCATTCGAATTATCCGATGTTCGAATTATCGAATGGCCGCGAAAAAACCGACAAGAACCATTTGCATTATGGTGTATGTAGGGTATTTACTCGCGTAACGAACCCACTCACATAATGAACCCACCCCACCCACCCCCGATTTTTGCCTAAGAATCTGAAAAAAAAAAAAAAAGCGTCAGTCGTTAACGCTTCCCTCCGTTTGGCACCGTCAAGGCCCACAAGGCATTTCTTGGCATTAGCTCCAGCAAAGGGGGAAGCGAACTTTGGCAGAGTGCCAGCAGCGCTTGTTCGGTTGTGCAAGCCTCGTTTTCAAACTGCCCCCCCCCCCCCCCCCCCCCCCCCTTCTCCAACGCATTTCTTGGCGGCGCGCCAATCAAGGGGGAAGCAAACTTTGGCAGAGTGCCAGCGGCGATGGGTGGAAGCATGGACGACACTCGCAAAGAAAAAAAAAGTTTTTCGCACGTAATTTGTAGCGCCCGTCCGAAGTCATAGCCTTCATGGGCGTTGGCTGGGACCGCACTGACAGTGCTTATCCGTATTTTTGAATTAACAGGGCTCGAATTAACGAGCATTTAGTTGCGAGTTGCGGAGGTTGGGCGGAAAAGAGGGTAGGCAGCCGCCAGCGCGGTCGCCACCCCTTCCCTCCGGTGCCGCAGGCCACCGCGCCAGTGATGGCGCCATTTAAGCTTTACCCACTCTTCCAAGGTTTTATCTAGTTCCATCTTCTGTCCCGTTTAGGACGTACGCAGCCTCTAACTATGCGGAAGAGGTGCTTTTTTTTTTGTCCACATGCTGTGTGCCAAGCCGCCCAGACGCGGTGGCGCGTAGTTCGAATTATCCGTAACGGAACCGACTCACTTTCGAATTAACGGGTTTTTTTATACACAGATCTCTATGGAGCTTGGCCGGACCAAGTAGTGTTGTTCGAATTATCCGAAAATTCGAATTATCGAGTTTTGAATTAACGAGCTTTCACTGTATAAAAAAAAGTCACCAGAGACCAGATCAGGAATGGTTGAGCTCTTTGAAACACACTCTGCAATGGCAGCCTGGGCAAAACAAGACTTGCGAACTGGGGCGTTGTCGCATAGGAGCAGGATGCCTCGTGTCACCAATACTCGTCGTTCTTCCATGGTGACTCCATGCAGTTTTTGGAGAATGCTGTCTTAACGTATGCTTGTTATTGTTGTGCTGTTTTCCAGGTAATGAATTAACAGAATTCCGTTTGCGTCCCAAAACAATTGTCCCCATCACTTTCCTCCCATGCATTGGAAGTTTTTCGGACGTGGGGATCCTGAATGTATAGACTTTATACTGTACACTGTCGCTGTATAGACTGTTTTTTTTTTTTTTTATGCATGACACTAGTATTCAAATTTTGTTAACAACAAAACTAAACAGACTTGCTCTCATGGCCCCTTCAAGTAAGAGACTGCCATCTGGCCCAAAGACGAGTGAGAAAGGCTCACCTTCTTCACAAGGAAGGAGTCCAGGTTTGTCAGCTCAGAGACATCAGTGATGAGGATGTCCCCTGGGTCCTTGAACTCAGCTGTGCGGGTGACACTCCACGAACCGCCTGGCTGCTGCTGCTGCTGCTGCAGAGGATGTAGGCCCTGCATGGGCAGCAGGGGCTGGTGCACGCCCGACTCCACAGATGAGCAGGACATCCGGTTGGGCTTGTGGGAGCGGGCCGGTGGTGTGGGCTCCCCCCCACCCACACTCCCGACAGCGCTGCTGCCTCGGCAGGGCACGTCCGAGAAGTCAATGCACTTGGAATGGAACAGCAGCTTGCAGCCTGATCAGTGGTCACAGGAACAAAAAGGACACCAAGTGAGGATGAGGCTCTCTCTGACATGTTCATACATACACGTGGAACTAACAAAACTAAACAGCAAGGAAGGCTACCCATGAAGGGAAAACTTCATGGGTTTGTGAAGTGGCAACTTCAAAACCCTGTAACTCAACTTCTATGATAGGCAGAATAATAACTGGACCCTTATTGTATAGCCTGGTGTCAAGAGAAGCCAATGGCATGCATTCTAGCAAGTTCTTTCCCGCTGCAAAAATTTTTTGAAGTTGTCAGCAAAAAGTTAACATATTATATAAGTACACAAGGACTTGTTTTACTTACATAAAATTGAATTAGATATTTGGGATCAGCATATAAACATACATATTCTCTGATGTTGTCATAAATGTAACTTCATTAATAAAGTTTTCTTTTCTAAGACCAGATTCCCCCGCTTAAAGAAGAAGATATGATAGCATTTAGTTTGCCTGCTGAGGTGTCTACAATGAGTATATAATGTTCTTTGAGATTTTGAACTCACTGGAGACAGTTCCAAAGCCCTTATATGGTATGCGTGAGTCATCACCCTCTACAATGTTCCAGTACCTTCCATCGGATTAACATATGAGATTGTACTAATCCTCCCACTAATCCAGGAAGTAGCAGGAAGCAGCAAACATGGAAGATGCCGCAACCAGGCAAGGTTAGCACTGCGCCATTCTACACCACTGAGAAGCGTACCAGTGAGATAGTAAGAGGCCTTGTGCGACTAAGCGGCAATGCTTCACAATGTAATCTTAAGGGTGGCTTAAGCGTCATCCAAGTCTTCTGCCTCAATATATCGCAGAATCAAGCTGCACTCAAATTTTGCTTCACAGAGTTTCATAATCGTCAGTCAAGCTTTTTTTCGCAGACAGCAAAAGATGACAAAGGCACACAACACGAGTTCTACAGGCACCTGCAAGGAGCATCCCTTACGTGTGCACTTGCTGCCCTGGTTGATGAACAGCGACATGCTGCGCTTGCACACCGAGCACAGCTCACTCTTTGACCGGGCGCTGCAAGGCTTGAGCGTGTGCGACACTGCCTGTTTCCTCTCTCCTGGCATTGGTTCCGTACAGAGACCTAGATCAAAAGGTGAGAGAATACTGCCTAAGCTATGGCACACACAGAGTGCCGCAAAGTTCAAAGCAAGTACCAGCTATGACGGGGGGTGGCGATGGTAAACAAACTCAAGGTTAGGCTAAACTTAACACAACATACTGTTGAAAGTGAGAGGTAAGACAGCTAACTCCCTAGCTCAGTTCATAGAGCACTGCATGTGACAGGCAAAGGTCATGGCTTCAGATCCCACTGACAGCACGTCATATTCTTCTGCTATAGGCAACTGATTTCTCACTCTAATCAACATATTCTTAAAAGACACATTACATTCACCTATGTCTTCTTTGTTTTCAGTGACTTGGCTTCTTTCATATCTACTGATGTGATGATGACACTTGCCTTACGAGTGACAGCAGAACACCAACAATGTAACAGTCAGATGAGCCAAAAAGAAGAGACTCATTATTATTACAGCAAGGAAGCCTAACCTTTACACCTCCTAAAGAACAGAACAACACCACAGAGCTGCGAAGATCCTTGACACTCCAGATAATTTTGTTCAGACACAAAAAGGGGCATACTATTTGACAAGAGTTCACAAGTAGCGGACAAAGAAATGTCCACGTGCCCAACATAAATTGCAATGCCTGATACACTAATTCCTTTCTTTAAGACTGATAGGTTTTAGGCACATCTTAGCTCACAACATCAGACCATAATCATGTGCGCTTAAGACATGCTCACCTTCTGATCGAAGTGAGAGGGCGTCCTCTCCACCTGATTCGTCCGTGTCGTCCCTATTTTCCTTCTTGTCCTTCTTGCTGCCAATAAAGGTCTTGAAGTGCTTGCGTGCTTTGTGCAACGGACCCTTCAGCTCTTCTTTCGCCAAGCCCATGTTACTGTCTTCCTGGACATTGTTTTGTTGGCTTGACCCAGACGGACTCTAAGAATGCAAAAAAGATACACAAGGTTCACCAAGTCTGGTAACATCTGATATGCCTACAGGTTAGAACTAACTGTCACCCATGCTTTGGGTCATTAAGCGCTTTGTTAAGCTTATCCGAAGAAATAAATGTTAGTGCAGTTTGGCGTAACAAAAAGGCTTTTTTCTGCCAAACAGGGTGAAAATATGTAGAAATAACGAGTAATTTCAAAATGGTAAAAAGAAATAGAATGGAAGTGCGGGGCCCAGACAGCAGCATGATGACTGAGACATCAAATGAACGCTGCTCAGCAAAGAAGTCAGTAAAATAGAAAAAAAATGTAATCAGTGCTTTTTGCCCCAACATGTAACAATTAAAATTGTATACAACAAGCACAGCCCACAAAGAACAGCATTAAAGGGGTCATGACATGACCTACCAACAGACTGTGTTTTCACATCGCAACTACAAGCCGCAATGTTATTATGCGTATTTAAAAGAGAAGTAGGGCTCGACACGCAGATTTGACCTATAAATTGCAATTTGAAATTATTGGCTTTAAGCCCCTCCCCCCTGGCAACAATGGTCATATTGAAGCAGCCTGAGTGACGTCATAACCCAACAGTGCTGGCGTCTGCTGCAAAACTGCCGCTTGCACCGTCGGAGCGGAGCAGAGCGCACATCTACTTGAGTCCGGCCATGGCACATTGTGGTGAAGTCGCCGAGACCAGGCAGAAGCTAGACAGAAAGGGTAGGACACAGCCCTTCGTTGCCTTGGCCCCCTGGCGTGGGCTTCTCAGCACTATAGCAACCGTCTCTTCAACTTCCCCCCTTCACAACCCTAGCCTGAACAACGAACAACTTCTAGGTCACTACGCGCAGTTCAGTCGTTCAGCCCTGAGCAAGCATGTGACTGTTGGTTTATGTCGTCACAAATCGCAAACATGCCTGTTCTGTCCGACCACCACACAGCTTCAGAGAGCTTTTAAGGACTCAATTACAAATTACTTGCTGCACCAAACGAGCTCGTATTTTGCCCAGTTGCTCCGAGATGTACAGTTTGTTTCACGTAACATGAACCAAAGATTACAAAAAAGTGGCTCACCGGAGCTGGGCGAAACCAACAACATATTTATTCCCGCCATCTGGCGCTCCTCCGAGTATTTTTAAAATTCTGCTTAATGAGTTCATTAGCTATGATTAATTATGCAAATTTGTTATGGTTCACTTTAGGGTCATGTGCCTTCCCTTAAGTTGTAGAGAGGGTTAAAAAAAGAACCTATCCAGTTCTTTGCGGCATCGTATCTCTTACGTAGTCCTTTTTTCCCGACGTTTAAAGAAAGCCCGCGAAATATGAAAAAAAAACACGTGACTGCGCTCATGCGCTACCATATTCCAGCGCTCCCAACTGCATTTTGAACAAACTAAACGCGCGCGCTGACCGTGCCCAAGTGAGCGGCCGCCGCTCAGTTCGACAGGCTGCAAAATGATAAAAATAAAAAACACGAGGCTACCTTGAAATACGTGACCCCACTGCTTTCCCTTCCTTTTTTGTTTTGCCTATGCGATGACTCTATAAGTTTCGTCTGAATTGGCTGTCGGTGGCCTGCTTATAACTTATCGCAGATCCCGGCGCGCACTTTCCACGTTTAGGAAGAATATGCTGACGCACTTCGAAGACTATGCTCAGAGCAGCATTGGCCACTTACTTCGAGACGGTGAGCGCGCACGCTTCATTTACTCAGGACACGCTAGCGTTACAATACGGTAGCGCAAGAGCACAATCACGTGGGTTTTTTTCATATTTCGCGGGCTTTCTTTGAATGCTGGAAAAAAGCACCACGCAAAAGATATGTTGCTACAAAAAACTGGATCAGTTGTTTCGTAACCCCCTCCAGAGCTTAATGAAACGCACGTGACCCTAAAGTGAATATTAAAAATTTTGTGCAGCTAATCTTAGCTACTTAACTAATTAAGCAGAATTTAAAAAATACTCTGAGGAGCACGAAACTATGCATTTGGTTTCAACAACCTCTGGGGCGCCCCATTTTTCATCCTTGGTTCAGGTTACGTGGAAACACCCTGTATAGCAAGCAACATGTAATAAACAGCTTGAGTCAGAAAAATGGTGTCATGACCCCTTTAAATATTTGGTCAGTTACAATGTTAGTAATATTGCTTTGGGTCTAGCACATGCATGGTGCATTCAGCAGCGTTCAGCAACAATGTGGTAAACACCATCTGCCAGGATAGTTAGTTGCAATTCATATGTATCAGCAGCACGAACACAAAATAGGAAGAAGAAGAAGATATACCGTAAAAACCCGCGTATAATACGAACCCGAATATAATACGGGGCTAAGTTTTAGAGACGCGAAATGGGAAAAAAAGTTTCACCCGCGTATAATACGAGTAACACAAGCTCATAGAAGACATTTATTCAAATCGCATCCCGCACTTCACTTCAATTACTTTGTTCTTCAGTAGCGCTTTCTTCGGACATTTCTTTGTCCGACAAATCATCCCAAATGTACTCATCTTCCGTGCCATCGAGGGCGTTTGAGATACCGCACTTCTTAAGCCCGCTTCAGCCGCCCGGTTGGCGTCACTGCAGGCTCACCTGAGCGCATCCACTCTGCGTAGCACCGCCTGACTGCGTCCTTGAACGGTTTGTTTACACAACCATCAAACGGCCGCGAAAGCTTTGTCGCGTTCCGCTGCACGCGAAAAGGGCTTCTTTCTGTTGTGGCCATCCACGAATGCTTCCTTCGACGACACCAAACTGCCTCCCGGCCGCACCGTTGCCGATGTTCTCCGCAGCCAAAATCGCTTGAAAGTAGCCGAGTACTGTTTTCAAGACCGTGACATCGTGCTCTCTAAAACAATATCCACTTCACGAAGCGTGCCTTACATGCGAGCACGTGCGTTGTCAACAGGCGCACCCAACGGATCAACAAAGAAACGACGTCGTGACGTCGTTTGTCGAGAGTAACGAAGCCAAGCCGTAGCCACGCGCCAATAGTGAAGCCAAGCCGTAGCCACGCTGCAAAAACGAAACCAAAACTTCGAGCAACTTCGAAAATTTTTGTTCGGATCCGTAAATAGTACGAGGCGGAAATTTAGGACGCCAATTATGGGAAAAAAACCTCGTATTATACGCGGGTTTTTACGGTAGTACAGAACGCTGAGTTTCCAACTTTTGGAAGCTCAGCGCTCTGTACTATCTTCTCCTCCTTCTTCCTATTTTGTGTTCGCGCTGCTGATACATATACATATAAATGTGGTAAATACTTGTGACACTCTACAACGAAGACTTTTTACATGGCATTTAAAAACTGAAACTTTCCAGCATTATTCTATGCACACGTTGTGGGTGAACTTCATAACAATAAAACCAAGAAACTTCACTTCAACATTAGACAGCGAAATCAGCATTGCCTCACCGTTGTTAAAAGCGTGCTGAAAAAGAAATGACAAAATGAAGGGACAAAGGTTGCAAACAGTTCATGCACAGGAATAGCAACTCTCCAGCTTTGTGGCTACTGCACGCAATTCCCGCTGCAGAGGATGCTGCGGCCACATGCAGCCATGTTTGAAGGAAGAGTTTTTTTTTTCCCCCTTTGCAAGCCTCACTGTCTGAATCTAAGTCAATACCTTCTATAAATGGCATGCATGCTCCTCAAATGGTGTTAGTAAGCAAAAGCAATGCCATGCATGGTTAGGATAAGGCATAGCATAGAGCTGTTGTTTTATAAAGTGCTTTCTTTTTTTTTATTGTTTAATAATGCTGCCTTAGGCGTGGCGTGGCTTCCAGTAGACTACCATCAAGTTGCATCTCATCTCAATAATCTCTTACTCTCTTCTTCTGTTGGTCAGGAACTTGCTTGTTGAACGAGTTGTCAGGAGTGATTTCTGAAAGGCATTTCCTGACAGGTACCTAAAATGCAAGAGCCATGTATTAGGGTGCTAAAAGTGTTGCCAGGATTAAATATTTCAAAAGAAAATATGGCGGCAGTAATGTACAATACTACTGTTGATTAGTAATCCTAGACAGGTACTGTCCATATGTGTTACTCTCTTCAGCAATGCCATTACCCGACATCTGCTTATATCTTTTCTACCTTGTTGACATTATTGGACCTAGTCACAGTAAGATATAGTGGTACCGTAATTATTCGCATAATTTGCACACTGTTTTTCCTAAAATTAAGGCTTCAAAAAGGGGGTGCGCAAATTACACAGAGATTTCGCGAACTCGTCCTAAAAAACTTATATACAAAGGCTATAGCGTGGCAATGTATATCGTACAGTAAAACCTCCTTAAATCGAAGTCACAGGGACCACGAAAAATATTGCAATGAAACGGGTTTTCAAATTAACCGAGCACAGCAAGAAAATGGGACAAAGGCAAAGAATTTCGTTGTGGGAACATGCCACCTGTATTGGATAAGTATATACTGCCGCGTAAAAGTCTATCCCCAAGCCCAAAGCCCCTGCTGGCCAAAAAAAAAGGCTGACTCTAAAGAACAGCCAGCTGACGAACTTACTGGCCACCGCCCCCCCCCAACCCTTCCTCCTTCCCGCATCGCCCTGCCGCTGCTCTTTGTTTTGTAGGGATGGCATCATGGCACCCGCGCAACTTAAAGCAATAAACGCTTATCAATGAGATCATAAGGATAGCAGTCTGAAGCCAACGAAGATCAAGAGCGAAAAAACAGCATTCAGCCTGCTTTCCATACTCACGTGTGGCCGGTCTAATTTTAGTGGCAAACCAAACTGCAAACCGTTCTGTAGTTTTGGACTCCAGCGTGACGCACACCTTGGAGTTATCGGAAGTTCACTGTCGCGCTACAACCACTAGTTTAAGAAAGCCACCGCCAGCACGAACGAACCAGGTAAACGGCACCCAATTCGAACTTTCTTTACCGGAATCGATCTGCGCATCAATTAACAACTTTTTTTATGCCTGTAGCCCCATGCGTCATCCCGTAAATGGATGCCAGCACGGGGCACGTACTGCCCGCCACTCATCCAAAACTACCTCAGGCTGGCCCCCCAACATCGCACTGTTATTTTCCAATGAAAGATGAACAAGCACTGTTAGATAAAAATGGCACGCAAAAACACATCCAAATCAGTGGCCCACTGCGCTCCTGCCCCCACAGCAACTTAGGCAGCAACACAGTAACTTGTAGCATCACCACTTGCTTCAGCACCACAGACAAGATGCAGCCACTTATTTTCCCGGCACGTCCATGTCTGCTGTGGCTATACCCAACCATTTTCTTGCACCCACGCATATTTGCGAACACAGGCCTTTCCTGCTTCACAGAATAGAACCTGTTTTGCTTCTTAGAATTTCCTTAAGGGTTAGCCTGCCCGATTTTTGATACTCTTGCATGAGAATGAATGCCACAGCCACTTCACTCTATGGGTAGCAGGACAGGGCACGCAGAGAATCGTGTCACGTGCAAATGCACACCTTTTGCAACTCCTTGCCCTTGAGTGCCAGGTTACTGGCGTCGCTCGTGCTCAATTTGTGGATGAGGTTTTTCTTCTCCCTGAAGGTAGCCTCCTGGTGCCCTGTCCCAGCGGCCTCAGCACCGGGAGACATCAGCGGTGACGCCAAGCCATTGCCGCCTCCTTCTGATGCCAAGCTCTCATTCTCAGAATCCTCGTGAGTGCTCCTGGGTTTCAGAAAAGTGCCGCAGGCTCAGGGTGCGGCAACACTTTCAAGGTTTGCGAGTGTAAAATGCTCTTCCTGTAAAGGTGGATTCACCCTTAGCAGGAGCCATTCACGCATGGACCAGGCATCACTTGATGTCCCACTCTGTGAGGTCTGCGCCTGACTCACGTACGAAGAAAATCCCCACACATGCCTAACTCAATCACAGCCCCTGCCTCCAACCTTCACCTCTGCAGGCGGCGGTAAGCAGATTAGGCAAGCACACAGTCTTTTCCCATGCTAAATTCACCAACATTGCAGGCCGAGCATGAGCCTCGCAAAGCGGAAGTTGAACATCACATGACGCCTGGTCCACAGTGGTCCACAGGCCAATGGTCCGTCATTTGAATCCACCTTATACCCCTGCCACACAGCAAATTTAATGTCAATTCCACTGTAAGACATTCGTTCAAAATGACTGCTGCCACACGAGAGTTTGCTGCTCCATGTGCATGCAAGTGCAGTGAAGGTGTGAACAGTGACATAGAAGTGCGCCCATGTCATTTGTCGTAGCAGCTGTCCGTAAATAAAGCGGCTGCAATAACTTCAAGGTGCAGTCGTTGGAAATCACCTTCACGCAACTTCATGTCCACCGCAAGGTCCACCACATGCTTGCCGCTCGGGTGCTGGCTTGAATTTGGCTTGGCTTGTGATGGCTAGTCATGTTCAATAAATGGGTGCCAATATGCAAACAGGCTGCCTACTAAGCAATCAGAAGTACAGTAAAGATTAAAGTAAAGAAAGCTGCATTCACTCAACTTTGACAAATTTCGAAGCGCACACTAACAAATTTTCTCTGCACCACTTTTTGTCCATTGCAAAGTCATCATTTGCGAACATTATTAATTCCGGCTGTGGAACAGTGCGTAAAAAAGATGCCTCTAGATTGAACTACTGTATTTAGATGAAAATGGTGAAAATAGCATTAAATTTCTCATGTGACAGGGGTATTTAGCAGTCTGCTTGAGCATCAATGGCATATTTTTTTCCTAAATGCTTCAAATTATTTTTGTGAGTGGAAGCAAGAACAAGCCTCACTCTTCCGAGTCGAGGGAGCGACGCAGAAGTCGTTCCATCCCTGCAATGCCGTTGGGAAGCAAGGCATCTTTCTGTCCCCGGAAGGCCGCCATCCGGCTCTGCTGCTGACCGCTAGCAAACCTGCATTCCAAGGCAGGCCACATGTTCTCACCAACTCAAGTTTCGAAAGTGAATATACGTATATATCAGCACACAGCAGCATGTAGCTGCTATTCAGTCTCTGAGCTTGCTAGTTCCAGTACAAACTTTATCACTCAATTCTGTACACTGCTTGCTCTAAATGCTGACTCCAGAGAAACCTTTACTCCTACCACTCAAAGATGCAGTGGCGGCACTGTGAAGTGGATATCACACAGAGCACGGGGTTTCACTGAGGTTGCATTTTCAGCCACAGAAGACCCACTGCCATACTGTCATGAAGGCAACCACATAGCAAAAATGAGCAATGAGCAATTAAGAAGGGAAGTAGGCCAGTAGGCCAGTAGGCCAGATAGCACCCCAATAAATGTTCCATGATATAAAGCTAGTCACACCACTCACATGGTACAGTTGAAAGCAGCTGCAACGGAATTCGTGGGACCCGCGAAAAATTTTGCAGAACCAGAACCTTCGGTGTCATGAAATCAGGTCAGAAAACTGACAGATTGAACTGGATAGTTTCTTCCGACATTTTGAAATCAGTGCCGTGGCACGATTTTTCTAGTACTTTGCACATCTCGGACAATGGACATATTCATGTAATAAACGCACCTGATACATTTTATATCAAAATAACATTTTTTTTTCTGCACGCACAATAAAAGTGCCTTTGTTTTTGTTCTGCGAAAATTCGTACTGAGACCATGCTGCCCAGAGGGATTTCGGCACAGACTAGGAACGCATTCGCTCACGTCCCTACATTTTTAAGAGGGGCGGGCCACATGCACCTCAAAATAGATGCTCTACATAACAAGCCAGAAATGCAGTTGCCCCAATTTTTCGAAAATGTTCGCACGTTCGTACACGCGATACGAAAATGCTGGCAGAGCGTCGTTCTGTTGAGACTGCACCCAGAACCACCGTCACACTGTCATTTACACGGCAGTGCGTGTACTAGGTCAGTGCATAGATCCACCAGAAAGAAAAAAATTTAAAAAAAAAACACATTATAATGATGCTTGCCTGCGGCGAAAAAGCAAGACTACAGTGCACCCAGCCAGCATCAGGCTTCTTGCAACAACGTGCCGCCCACCAGCACGTCGAGCAACAGTGGATCGTTGCACACTGCTCCCTCAGTGTCGCTAGGCCTAGCGTGCTCTGCAATGAAGCCTCAGAAAGAGCTCTTTGGAACTAGCCACCACTTATCATAAAATGTTTAACATTTTCACTGCTTTTCGTCAACATGATAATTTTGCATTCAAATCAATGCAGGGCTGAATTTTGCTATGCTATTATCAGCAAAGCCAGCGAAAACACCAAAAACTGCTTTGCCCCGACGGCCATGGTTCATAAGCACGGAGTCCAAGCCATCGGCAAAACTGCCACAGGCAGTTGTGCACTGCATCGCAGGGAGTGTTAGCAACTCTACTGAAAGTGAAAACTGGCGTTTTGGTGAAAACTAATGAGCATACAAGCATATTATAGATGCGAAAAAAAAAATCAGCCGCTTGCTTAGAAAGAATTCGCTGCAGCGGAACTTCCCTCTGAAAATTGTTCACTGTGGAGGGAAATCATTGCATTGCCTTGTATGGTTTGCTGACGGGGGAACAGAAAAACTTTGCTGAGGCAGAAATTTCACTGTAGCGGCATCCGATGTTGCGGGGCTGCTCCCCATTTAACTGACTGGCACAAAAGACAAGAACGAAAATAAATAGAGACAGATGGGCACCAAATGCAGTGTATGAGCATACTTCTTACATCTGTATTCAAAACAGGACTGGGCATGACCACTCTAAAAATGTGCACTGGGCCTCTCCATTACCTCCTCCTGAACAGGTAGCCTCGGCAGGCAGCCTGGAATGCCACAATGGAGTGGTGCAGCAGGTGCACCCTACGAGAGTCCCTGTAGCGCCGCCAGCTCCGCTGCACCACAATGGCCGCCTCGTGCTGTGCCCTCTCCAGTGCCAGCCGCCTTCGCAAGAGGTAGCCCCTTGCATGACACTGCACACGGACAGGAAGAAGTCAGCACGAGTGTCCAGTGGCAACACTGTTACAAACGTAGTCTCTTGTAGACCCATTAGCTCGTACTTGAGCTTTAACAGCTGAAGATAAGCCTTCCTGGACGCTCAATCTTGCTTCCCTTTCCCTCATAAGCACCTGAAAGGCAAAACTCTGCTCTGTTCTTTTCACATGTAAGCATTAGGCACAGTTTCTTTTTTTTTTTTTTAATAATTCAAACTAGAAAGGGAAAGGAAGTTTGTTCGACTCGTGAAATATGAATTAAGGGGAAGCTGGTCTAATACACATGATGTTTACAGGACCGAAAGATCAGTTCCACTATACTAAACTAGACTGAAACTAAATTTCACTCTGGCTAGAACTATTCTTAACGTGTTAGGTATGTCATAAGACTAATCTTGACAAAGTTCTACGCTTGTTATAAAACTTTTACTGTTGTTAGAAGAGTTAGAAAGCTCAGAAGCTGCTATACTGGGTGAAAAGCTCTGCACCAGAAGACGCATGCACCTGCCGGCATGTCATGCAGTTGTGCAACTAACCGAACATAATGCAGGACAGCAAAACAGAGTTCTCCTTAAGGTGGGCCCATTGGGAGTGAATGGACTGCAGGTGGCATGGAGTGAATGGCTGAGGGCTGAAGTGCTTGACAGTCCTAGCTTTGGTACTGAGGCAAAGTTTTTCGAAATTTCAGGCACCATTGCCATGGCGCAACGCTGTGTAGCTGACAGGGGCATAAATATGTATGCTGCACACACATACCGCACATGAACATGCCCGCCACATTCATTTCAGGAGTACAGTAAAGAGTGAACAATGCATTGTATATGAAGATCTGCTTTTTCTCATATGGTGCTTGTGGGGTCCTTGCATGATTTGGCAAGGTTGAATCAAAAGTCTGCATTGTCCGAGGCGATTTAAGCTAAAAAAAATGGAATTTTCACAAAACCTGCACCAGCAGCATCCTCTCTCATCAGTGACAGATGGACCAAAGCAGACAATGCGAAACAAAAAGCACTCCACATTCGTGGGCATTTGCTCACAGTGCTGTAAATTCATGCAACTGTTGTTCACGTCACTCACAGTACACACTTGTTATGCATTCCTGCTCGCTGTGGTTTCTAAGAGCAGTAGCAAAGTGCCGAAACACTGCCACTATGGGGCAGAGTGCTAGTGAGTGCTCCTGTTCACGCGTCTTTTCTGGCACTTGGTAATGGCCACACCTCACGGAGTTTAATGTTTCAAAAACTGCAGTTGTTGTGAGCAATTCCCGACACACTCGCCTCCACTATGAATGCCATCTCTAGTTTTTAGGTCTCTCTGTTGACATATTACTAGAAAAAAAAAGACTTTTTACAGAGTGAAAAATATTTTTGCAGTTGATCTTTCAGCGAGTCCGAATCAGCAAGGTACATACCACTGCACAAGAAAATTGGTGATTTGTTGTTTGAAACTGCAGTAGAATCTCAAAGAGGGAAAATTCAGAGGGTTTCTGCTCCACGCAGACTTATATTTGGCACATGCAGCAACCCTCATTGACCCCATTATCCTCAGAATCACAAATATCAAGCACATACTTTTCACATGCCACACTGCCTAAACCCCACCTCACCTTAGACACCAGTTGTCAAACGCACTGTCAAAGCTTGCCTTACTGCTACCGCCAAAACCTCTAACTTGCTATGGTCGTGGCTCCCACATTCATATCATTCATAGTGGTGCAAAAAAGTGTTCAGAACATCTTAAATTTTGCACACTGTACGCAATGTATTTTGGCTAGCGAGCTTTGCTGATTTGTATCACACCAAAATTCCTATAATTCAACAAAATGTTGCTAAGATTCCACTGTTTTAGTTCCAGGCCACTGAAGCTAAGTCTGAAGATGCCTTTGTTTCCTCGGACTTTAAAGCCCAATGGCAACATGTAACACTCTTTTCCTTATAATTTTTTCGCCATAGCCTTGATGCTTTCTCACAACACACTTTTCAACAATGCGGAAGAGCACAAGCCCAACACAAAATTACGCTTGCCTATTCATGGATACTAGTGGCACCACAGGAAAAGAGGCAATGAAATACTAATAAGAAAGCAGACTAGATCTGGACTTGCCAGATGGTCGAAATTTCCGGAGCCCTTCACTACGACGTCCCTCATAGCCCGAGTTGCTTTGGGACGTTAAACCCCTATAAACCAAACTAGGTACCTGTAGTCTGATGACCGCAGCACGTAGCATACGGAAGTGCCTACGCTGTAGCCACGCCCTGATGTAGCGTTGCACCGTGATGATGCGCTGAAGGATCTGCAGGTGCAGCAGCTCATCCAGCTTCAGCTTCTCACTCTCACGCAGAAACACCTGCATCAACATGCAGGGCACACAGGCACATTAACACTTGTCATGAGACGTTACGCACTGATGACACTATCAACCGTAGCCTCATATTCTCTGCCCCATCACTGGACTGGCTCACACCTGAGTCAATAAATGCTACAAATGCCCCAAATACAGCATGTAACATATAGGTCTACCACCACTGTTAGCGACTTCTAATGTTACTCACTACTCCACTCACAGTTCACTCCCTGTTGGGGCTGAACTGCTTTCTATAGTCAGTCTGACTTGGCTGATTTGACAATTTACACATTCAACATCAGGCAACATTAGACAAATGCTAACACTTGCACTCCTCAAAGAGCAGTCCTAAAGTGTTTTCAGGCTTGGCGCGAGGGTAAAGCGGTAGCATATCACAACAAAACAGCAAATGATGACAAGCATAGAGTTTCTTACTATTACCTAGAGGGAAAGCTGGCAACCCGTCTATGGGAGTTTGCATAGCGACCCCTCAAGACCACTTCAGCCACCATGGGCGCTCAAAGCATCATGGGGCGGTGAGCTACTTGTTGCGGAACTGCAACTTTTGGCCAAAAAATAATAGAAAAATAAAGCTGTTTCATAACTACAAACGTCATAACATTCAATATCTTGTCTAATGATTGCAACAAACGAGCAGAAAAGCATTTAAGTGCAAAGTTTGCCCAAAATAAGAGACGGCTCGTTCTCCTATTGGCCAAGTAATGAACACTATAAAAACTAATATTTCGTAATTAACAGGCGCATTTTTAAAAGTAAATATGTTTTCAAAAAAAATTTTGTTGCTTAGATACTTCAAGAAGTTTTTTAATGGCATTTTGGAAAAGTGAAACCTTTTATTGGCGTCGTGTGTCTATGCGTTTCTACTACTACGGTTTTTGCACACTGCGTTCGCGCGAAAGTCGTCTGCGCACACACGAACAGCGTTTTCGGAATGAAACATCTCAGTAGTGCCACTCCATATTCTCGAAAAACTACAACTGTTCCGCAACAAGTAGCTCACCGCCCCATGATGCTTTGAGCGTCCATGGTGGCTGAAGGGCAGCGCCGCCAGCTTTCCCTCTAGGTAATAGTAAGAAACTCTATGATGACAAGAGAAGATAGAAGACCCTTGCCTTGGTCTTCCCCATCTGGTAGTTATTGCGGTCGAGGTTGATACGGAGCAGGTAGTCCCGGATGTCGCTCCTTGAGCTGAGGAGCCCACGTGGGAGCAGCACCCTGTAGCGCTGGATGAACTCCTGCTCAAGAAGTGAAACAGGTGTGGGGTCACCGGTAAGCACGCACACCACAGCCACAGGAAACAGAAGGCACTTCACTTCAGATAGGCAATGCTTCTACCTCGAATGGCAGTCGAACGCTGTAGCCAGATTGTCGTATCCGAACAGTCTCCAGCATTCCGGTGTACCTTAGCTGCTGTAGGATGACTCTCTCATCAAAAGAACATGGCACCTGAAAACAATGCAAAGGACGACAGTACCCTCTAATAAGTGCGACAGACCTACTATAAAGTTTACACCAGATGTGAGCACAAAAAAACTGCCTCACTTTAGATCTTTTTATGCGAGTTGACAGACATTAAATGAATGAGGTAAACCAATAATGTAACCATTCAAACACACCTCTGGCATCATGTATTAATCGTACGTTAACACATGCGAAGGGTACAACAATAGATGGCTATAACCTTCCAGACCAAGGAAGATGGTGTATGGACAGTACCAACAGATAAGGCAAGAATGCCTTTCCTCCGCTGACTATTACTGTGGTTCATCATATTCCAAGGCATTTTCATACGCCACAATACTCAAGATTGCCACTTGTCAATTACCTGAACACAGAAAGCAAACCGACTATAATGAAAGGAACAAAAATAATTAAACAAAAAAGAAAAAAAAAACAAGCAGAGCACTGCTACCACGAAGATGTGCTCGAAAATTTCACTGTGGGGACACCGCAGCTGAAAGGAGAAACATTCATACCGCCACAACTGCGGTAATAATGCAGACACTTAAAAAAAACTGCATTAAATGGACATGGCCTCAATGGTAAAAGGCCACTTTCAAAGTTATTAGCAGGTCTTACAAAATGTATTGCAGGGCTTGAATAAAGAAAAATTACATTAGCAGTCAATGGTGCATGGTAGTGAAGGAGGACATAAAGGCTCCTTTGATAAAACTGCGCCACCTAAAATGTTCAGAATACATCCACCACACAATGTGATTAGTCTCCTTCATTTTAATTTCTATTTTTTTGGAACTGGAGGGGACAGAAATCGGGCTCTATTTCTTGGGCTTAAATTTGGGCAGAAATCAAGTCATTAAAAAAAAAATGTGCAATTTAGATTTCTTTTCACATTATTTTTTTCTGCCAAAAGTAATGAATTATTAGCATCCAATCTTTTGTGAGACGTCATGTGCCCTATTTTTTTTTGCTCATTACTTTACACAGAATCTCAAAATGGCAAGCTGCACTAAGAATCTGTTTATCAAATCAGAAATTTCTTTTATTCGCATTTATTAAAATTATGTACAGGCAACGACTGAAAATTTGGACCCCCGATTTTTGAGATATGCTTGATCATTCAGATTTTTTCACGGCACCGTGACATGGCTCACAGAGCCAATGTATAAGTGTGCCTGAACTTTCGGATCCACTGCAACTGACTGCTCGATTTTCAGACCTCGTTAGCACTCGCCACCAGTATCCAAGTCGCTATATAATGTGTACAGTGAAACCTCGTTCATTCAAACCGCAAGAGAGAACAAAAACTTAAATAAACAAAACAAAATTCAAGCTAAAAGGGAGCCTCTTAATTGGCGGGGCTGTTATTCTCCGTGAGTTGGCACATTGTGACTGCATGGTTTCAGATTCGTACCATTCTTGGATGTCGTCCAGAGTACAAACTTAGAACAGTAGTCACAGTTCGCGGAACTCATCTATCCTGAAACTTTCGTCCCGAATACATGAAGAGGTAGCAGCGAAGTGCATCTGAGGCGTACGGTTTCACAGAGGTGGCAGCGCGGAAGAAAAATAATGGTGCATTTCAAAGCAAGGTCAGCGTAACCACGGCAAAATGCACTGCAAACCTGACTTTCTGAACACTCTTCAAGTGTTCCCAATACAAAGGCAGTGCCATACAGTGGAGCCACATGACAGCCAGTGAAGCAGCAACAGCAAGAGGGCTTACCTTGCCAGCATTTGATTTGATGCAGCGGACAAAAAATGGATTGGCCTGACTGAGGGCCTCCATTAGGTGGCTCAGAGATACCTGCAAGAAAGATACATGTTGGCTGCACACTATGGACTAAGAACAACCTCAGGCAAGTCTAACTCACTAAGCAATACACACGAGTGAGACTAGGCAAGTGAACAACAACTTCTGTCACACAGTGCTCACTGCTAAAGCAACAGCTCGCCTTATAACATCTACTCCAAGGGTATCTCAGTAGACCTCTCGCCCTTAGTTTACTCAGGCCACATCACTTACAACTGCTAATAGCAAATCACAAACTAATGCAAATACCCACAGACGGGTAAGCTCTATGCTCTTGAAATGCAGCTATGGGCTATGCATTAACCCTTTGAGGGTCGAATTATTTTGAAGAAAACTTTCCCAGGTGGTCAAATTACTTTATGCGGATCTTGAATCTACAAAATGTATATAATCGAGAATAAATAGTAAAAAAAAAATAGGAACAGTACTTTGGTGACAGCATCGCTCACAACTGGAAAATGTTAATAGAATTTCACGAGCGACGGTGATAAACAAGCTAAGAGCAGCACCAATAAAGATAGAAATCAACTTCCGCCGCCTCTGCAAGAGAGTGCCCAAAAAGAGAAAACACGTTTCGCGCGACTCCGTTGCGATCCCGCGGCGGAATCAAAACCGCGTAGGCGCTTTGCCGCAGAGAGCGAGAATACCTCGCGAGCAACAGTGATAAGCAAGCTAAGAGCAGCGCCAATAAAGATAGAAATCAACTTCGGCAGCCCCTGCAAGATAGTGCTGACAAAAGGAAAACTCAAATTTCGCGCGACTCCGTTGCGATCACGCGGCGAAGCCAAAACTACAAAAGGGGTGTTGCCGCAGTCTGTGCCGCCGCGCTAAAGCTAGACTTAAGTTCTGCTTATCTCCGTAAGAAGGCAGCACAAAATTCAAACACTTCTTGTAAGTCCTAAGAGGTGGCAGCACCCCCCAGTGAGCACGCATTGTTATTTTGGCGCAAAATTTCAAACGGAAGATCGAAACCGTACCAGTACGGCAAAGACCTTGCGGGACAGAAAACCGCCGCCGTACATTTACGGCAAAAACCTTCAAAGGGTTAAACAAATGGCCTCCAGGGCAAATGCTGGAAAAAAAAAAAAAATTGGCCGTCGATAATGCTTCTCCGTAAAGCGATTTTTGAGCGCAGCTTCTACGGTATTTCAACCATAGGCGACCACAGACAGAACACGCAGTGCTGAACAGAGGCGAACATGTGTTTACGCTTTGGCAGCATGCACAGCGATCCGCCACCACTGAGCTATTACTGAGCCCTTCTTCAGGGAATCCTCACTGGAAACATTTGCGAATGACATTACAGCTTTAGTCACACGACAACAATGCAAGCAAGGATGTCAACTCAGCTAATGTCATTCGTCGGAAATTACATTAAATTCAGGCCTGACAGGGGTTTAATGCAGTTGCTTGGAATTCAGTGGGTTCTGTAGCATAATTCAGTGCCTTATTCGCCATCCCCACTCTTCTCCTCCAGATTCCGTATGTTCCGAGGGACTGATCATCAATTGCTCGTGTAGCTGCTCACGTAACACACCAAATTACACTACTTACTCTTACACTAAACCATTTAACACACGGCATCACGTATCACCATTCGATTAAAAGTGGTCACAAACGAGAAAAGGATGATTCTGCACATGCTAATTAAAACAGCACAGCAAAATGCCACGGGCACCGGCTGGCGCAGCTACCTTTCAACATTATATAATTTCAATAAGGAGTCTGTTGAGACAGATTGGGAGAAGAGAGAAGAGAAAATCGCTGCATGCCGAAGGCGCTAGCGCATTAATCAAGTCGTCGACACATGTGTATGATCTGTATAGTCCTGTAAAAGAAACCAAGCACGCAATTCCTGGAAGTGGGTGGTGACACCAAGAAATCGAGCAGGCACCGCAGCTCGCGTCAAGCTACGTTTGCCTCCCCCTGACATCTCGGGAGAGCTCGTAACATCTTGAACTGTAGGTCCGCGTGTGCCGCTTTGCCAAGCTGGCGGGGAGAGGAAGATCAAGGCCATGAGCTGAGACGTGCTAGTGAGAGCCCAAGCTTGCTCCAGAACAATCTTTTTCTCTTTTTTTTTTTTTGCCGGGGGTCGCCATGATGTGACCTGCCTTTGCGCTACCACTTTCCTCCTCGCGCTCCCTTCGCTATCACTGTCTTTCGTCCTCCTCTGTGCTCTGCATTTGCTCTCTTTTATCCTCCAATGTGCTCATTCACTCAGTAACTCCACGGCGATCGGTGAGGCATGTCACTCAATGCAGGAACGAGTACCTAAGAGTTGCACTAAAAAAAAAATTGAACTCTGAATCGGTCTGGCATTTGTATTTTCAACAGGCTGCCAAAAAATACGATAAGTCAACTGTCTTGTTCTTGTTAGAGCAGTAACTATCACTGCAGACTTCTTTAACCCTATCACAGTTGGTCAGACCGTCATGAGCATTTAAATACAAAATGTGATTCTTTGTAGTAGTTTGTCTCCCTTACAAATACCTGAGCACGTGATGCTTCTGATATTGCATGCCTCATTTTATACGCTCGAAGTCTTAGGTTGCAATATTGAAGCATATTTACTAAAGGTGCCTCAAGTTTTATGTGTCTTTACGACAACACATCACTACAACTACAACTGCAACTACAACTGTGTTGTGCACATCACGTGTTTGCAGGCACAACGAAAACCTGCAAGGGCTTGCGCCGAAGCATTGGTGGCGCGGACAGCTCCTGCTACTGCGCCAGCAGGCAGCTAATGCCTGCTACAACATGCTCTGGAGGCTCCGCCAGCCAAGTTTGCAGCTCCCCACGTGCGGGCGGCTTATTTTGCTTCTCTAGCAAGTTTACATCGCACTGCCACTCGCTGTGGGCCGACTTCTACCTCCGAGAAATGACGTAAGCCCGGAGCTCCGAGTTCAAATTAACCGTTGTGGATACCGACATGTTTGAATTATCAGGAGTTTTCCGCCACTGAAATGCACAGGGCTACACCAGGACCCAGGCATCAGTTCGAATTAACCGAGTTCAATTTAAAAGAGTTTTTACTGTACTTTATACGACCGCTGCTGAGAAGCTCACCTGAAACTGAGCTGTGACTGTGGGTGGCTTTCTGCCTGTGCGCTGGGGGTGAGGGTGTGTCCTCCCAACAACTGTTTTCACACTCTGCAAGTTCTTCAGCCCCTAAGAAACAAGAACACGTACATGTGTCACTGCAGCGCCATCAAGAATGCACCTGAAGTGCAGGCAATAACAACATCACTAAAACCTCAGCACTTAGAGAAAAAGTTTAATGCCTCACCTTCTCAACTCTGTTACGTGACCTAGTATTCTTGTTTTTCCTGCACAAAAATAAACCAAGAGCAGCAACCCCATCAGAGTTAAAGTAGACACTGGCCTACGCAACAATGAAACCAGGTACCCCAAGTGATTGCCCACAATTTTCCAACATATCATACCCTACATGTGAGTACTGGCATCTACACACACACAAACACAAAAAAAGAGAGGCCACAAATCCAACGTACATCATGATTTGGTTTGCTCTCTCGAGAACACTGGCCTCACTGGCGCAGAGGTGAGTGTTTCCGCGGTGCACAGGGCAAGAAGTGGCTGCAATGTTGCCAGGACAAACACCCGTGCCAAGAGATGACCTCCTCGATGAGACTTGGTTGTTACTGCAAAACAGTTGCGTTGCACGAAACAGCTGAATGTGCAAAACCACACGTCGTGCTACAAAGCAAAACTGCACCTTAATAAAATGAAAGAATCGAAAGCACCAAGAATATGCTCTGATAGAAAGCTCACTTCAGATATCCATCGCTTGAGTGCCTTCCCTTGTATGTTGAAGTTGGCCTCTTGGAGCCGGAGTTGGGACGTCCTGGAAGGTAAAATATGCAATTATAGAATGTGCATTTAAACATGAATATAAGAAGTACGCTATCTAGTGCACTTAAGCTGCATAAATGCTGCTAAAGGCCACTAACGGTAGGAGCTGTGAGGATAAATTCCTCTAGATTTTGGCAGACAAATGACCATCACCCCGATTTCATAGTTAAACATGCCTCCTGACAAATACATGCGTACCACACATCAAAAGCAACATGCAACAACCGCCGACAACTGCGCATACACACTAGTGTGCAGTCATATATGTGAGTGCATTTACTTCATGTGAAATTAGGGTGGTTTTGTACAGCACTTGCGTTGCATCTGTCACAAAAGAACTACACAGAAAACAACTGTGCCTACCCCTGCCACCTTGCTCCCTGAAACTAGCTGCTTAAGGTGGGATGCGGCTTTTGAATTGCAAAAAATGGAAAAAAAATCAATTTTTTGACAATTGTTGTAAACAGGAAGTACTCTAAAAAAAAAAACTGTTTCGTGGCCCTTGGTGGCACTGCATATAGGTGAAGTGTTCAAACAACCGGCGTTTCTCTGTTTCGTTTTTTTTTTTTTTCACTAGATGTTCACCTCGTGGACAAGACTGTCCACTTCAAGACTGTCTGATCTTTTTTGATCCTGTTTGTTTTGCTGCACTCCTAGGGTCATACTACAGGTTAAGACATCCTTTCCTTGTCAAACTTATGAATGGTAAATTTCTTATACAAAATTTTCTTTCAAGTCTAGATATGCCCAAGGACACTGCATCGCAAAAATATGAAACTGAAAATTCTAAGCGTGTCTTAAACTGTAGCATTCCTGCAGAAATGCAACAAACATTGAACCAGCCTTGCACCATATACTGTTAGCTCTGCAGGCTTATCGCAAGATTCAGGGGGCAAGTAATAGCAGAAAGCAAAGTTCTCAGGATATAACAGTGAAATTTTGTGAGACTAGTCAGAACATTATTTCTGTTACGCTGAAAAAATGCCATGTAAATCTGTCAAGAAACCAACGTTTTTACTGAAAGCCACGTTCCCCCCCTCTTCCTTCCTTCCTTCCTTAAGGTCTTACACAAACATGTGAAAAACTTGTCCCAGAAATATGCTTTCTACAAAGCACAGCAATCCCCGTGTGACAACCACCACATTTCAGTGCAATAGGGGATTTCAAAATTCCGCAAGTGCGCTTCCCCGCATAACAATGTCCCAAACAAGATGGCTGACCATGCGTTTCCAGCTGAAACAAACAAAGCAAGAAAGACTAGTTTTTTTCTTTGATTCTTCCAAAATACATTTCTTATATTCTATCCCCACCTTTAGCGCCTGTCCTGTAGCCCACATAGTTTCTTTATAGCGAAGTCGGCCATCTTGTTTGGGGCAACATATAGTTATGTGGGAAAGCACACTTGCAGGATTTTGAATATCCCCTATTCCCCACCATTTAGATCATTTTAAAGAACAAAGAACGAATTTTGAAACTAATCTGAAAGCATAAGAGGTAGCAGAGAGAGTGCCAGTGCATAAGCACTGAGCAGTATGCACTGACCCTGACTGTGTGAGGTGGTGCGTCTGAGTGCATGATAGGAGCGGAAGAACGCTCTCAAAATAGCCCAGCGGAAGACGGCCACAGGGTCGGCACCAACCAGCTCTCGCACCAGAGCGACACTCGAACTCTTGAGCACCATCACCACGTCGGGCCGCATCAGGTCCAAGTTCTTCTCCTTAAAGTCCTGGATGGGGAAGGGAGATGAGGAAGCAGCACAAAATGGAGGTGTTACGAGGGCAAAACAGTACAAAATGAGCAATGAAAGGGCAAACCCTTAAGGGGGACACAGCTTTCGAATCGCAAAAAATTACCAAAATTTCAGTATTTTGGTATTTAGCGTGCTGTCAGCATTTTCTTGAGGAGCCTGCGACTATGAGAGGCCCGAACAGTTTGAGATTGCATTCCAATTGAACAATAATTCTTTTAAAGTTCTCTCGATTTTTCGTACTCCTCCCTTATGTTATATTCAATGCAAATAAGGCAGATGAAGTTTTTTTCTATCATACTGCCTTTCCTAATTATGTCCTTTAAAAATTAACAAAGAAAGCAAATGAGTGCTTGCATACAACTGCACGAAAAACCAGAGATTAAGCATTTTTCACTGAATTCTTTGTTTGCAGTCACTCATTTTTTGACACTATTGTTGCAGCATCATATAAACTCGGGGCCTTAATCATGATTACTAATGAATAACCTTACAATGTTCACAAATGTTCTTGATCGTGCACGTCTGTTACCTTGGATGTTATGTATCATGTTTAAGCAGCACATAGTCAAGAGCCAAAACATTTCTTCGCTGCCCATGCATATCTCCAACGGCATCACCAAGTTGATGTCATGGACACAAGCTTACCAAACCAACAGCATACAAGGTTTTACCACCATGTTACAGTTTGATGATAGCATTCATTTGTGTGGGAAAATCCTTGTAGCCTGCTTCACAGCCAACTGTGCTCTTTTTATTCCTCGCAAGCCTACCTTGATCTGATACTTGACCCGGCCTGCATAGTGGTGCACCAAAAAGGCGTTCTCCCGCTTCTGGGGCATGTCGTAGAACGGGTTCTTTTTGTGGTGGTTCTGGAACTTTTGCAGCAGCATGGCATTCGTGGCACCCGAGAAACTGTGAGTAGAGGCAAGATTTTGCAAGGAAAGAATTAGCAGTAAAGCATCTACTGGCTCTATACACCTGCACAAAAGCCCTGACATTCAGAAGGGTTTATCAGCATTAAGACAAAAACACATCCAGTATACATGACACTAGGAGAAAAATAAAGCAGCCCGCATATTTAGTAAAATGGAAAGTTCAGCTATTGGGTTTTGCCCTTTCCCAGCATAGGACACCAGTGGTTCACTTGACTGATTAAACCTGTAATCAAGCATGGCAAGTACTGTCACCCAATGCATTTTGTGCGGGGCATATCAAATGATGTGACCTCAAATCTTAGCTCAAACAAATGAGAAAAAGAAAAAGAACGTCTACCGGCTTACTGCACCTAACAACAAAAGCTACCACCACATCTAGTGAACCTCCAGTTAAGACTGAGCCACCAATCTGCTTGCTGTTCATGATCAGAGCCGAAAGCTCGGCTTTCACCAGAAAGATGATTATCATGGGCTAGGAGAAAAGCAGCCAGACCAAAGCTATCACACAGCCAAAATTGATGGTATCCATGCAGTTGCACAATAAATGGCCCACTCAAATCAAGCAACCGCTTTAGGATTTCTTGATTCCACATTTGTTTCGAACTATTCCTTTGGACACGCACTTGCACTGGTCGTTCAGCAAGCACAGCAGGCCATGTGGCTTGCCCTCAATAAGGTTCAAGCATCCCGTGTTGTCCGTGAACTCAATGTTCTTCCAGTGGATCCCTTCCTTCTGGTACTCTTCCTACAATGACAAAGAATGGCATTAACACCAAAGCAATGACAACAAGGCCCTGAAGATGCTGACACTGCTCTGCCAAGCTACAATACACATAAATGACACACTCTTGCTTTCTCACTCAGTACAATGTGAACACAGCAGAATGAAGCTGTTCCTGAAGGCAGCAAATACAAGTCATTAAAGGCTTGCAAGAAGGGTAACCATTGCAAAAATAAAGCAAAAAAACTTGCTATGTTAACTGAGCAATGGCTGCTGACAGGACCTCACCTGTTCGTACTTGAAGACATGCTGGTTGAAGTAGTACTGCAGATGCTCATTGGCAAAATTGATGCAAAACTGCTCAAAGTTGTTGTGGTCGCCAAAGTCCTCAAAGCCAAATATGTCCAGCACACTTATGCTGTTACCCTACAGAAAAATTCAAAAACGAATCTGTCTAATCTCCATCTCAAAATCTATTATCAAAAGTATAATATCAACTTTGAATGTAATATGCATACAAAAAAAAAACAAAGAGAACAAACTTAGGGAAGAAAAAGGACAGTTCTGTTGCCCAGTGGAAAAAGAAACTGCACTGCAGTGGCCCACAGGTAAAAACAAAAACAAAAACTGGAGCTGGATGGATTTACTTCAAGGGCAACTAGAGCATTTTTCTCTACCTGCACGAATTTTACTTAAACCTTTCACGACATGTTGTCTGCATCTTTTGTGCCAGATTTCACTACTGGGCAGTGTTCTGTTGCAGTGCCAACAAATTTTAAAATTTCCCATTTTGTGTCCTCGATCGGGGCAATTTTACAATCAACCTTGCAAGCGTAACATCCTGGCTTGCACACTTCTCAACATTCACTTTGTGTTTGCTGAAGCACAAAATTCCAAGCTTGTCTTTGGTCGCTGTCTTTCATCAAAATAATAATCCAAACTATCACTTACAGTCAACTGTTTACCCGTTCAACGCACACATGACAAGTTTTGTGACAGTATCTGTGACGTCACAGTTTGGTCTGTTGTGGCGCCACAGCTTGGTCGAAACCGAGTTTCGGCTTCAGTTTACTGGTTTTTGCTGTTTTAAAATACTTCTACTCAGTATTTCTAAAAATGTTGTTTTGTTTTTTTTTGTGCTGGGGAAAAGGGACTCTAAGGATTGTGATGTGATTATCAACTCAAAATGTTTAAAAAGAAACCCCAGAGTTGCCCTTTCATAAGGACTATGCAGGTAACTGGAGAGCTCTTGTAACCTCATCCCAACCATTATGTCACATTGGGCTATACGAACAAAGCTCTCTAGACAACTAACTGCCAGACCAACAGTTCCATATATTTCTAAATATCAGACAGAATTGATCGGCTAAATGAACACTGTTCTCAAAGCACTGACCTTGTGTTCCCGGAAGTCCTTGGCAGAGAGCAGTGCATGGTTGACTTGCATAACAATCCAGTCAAAAAGGGCTCCATAGAGGCACTTGGCCATTGCATCGCGTGTCGCCACAGCCTGAAAGAAAAAAACAGACCAGGCATTGAGCACATGGTGTAATAAAAACAGCCATTGCTGTAAAGCAGCACTGCCCATGCAGAGAGCCTCAGGCTCCTATCCTTGCTTTCACGCTCCCGACAAGAACGCACCCCGAGAATCTGTTGACGGCTCAAATATAGCAGTTTGTCATGAAAAGCAACCATTCTTGAGAAAAAGAAAGAAAGTGTAGGATTGCCTTCAGAAGAAACACAAAAAAAGAGGGCACAAATGGATGCAGCTTCAGAATACACAGTCAATGCCATTTTCACGTTGCACAGACTCTCAACTGGATGCTTCTTAACGTTAACTTGTAATCCATGTACACAAGGAGGACGAAAGCGACACCACAATAAAGCAACAAAAGGTTTAAGCCTGATAAGGACAGTAAATAGACCACAGATGTCAGATTGCCAAGGAATGACAGTTGGTGTGGAAACAAAAGGAGCTTTCATCTGACATGCTACCATCAGCTATACGTAGCAGAAAGCTCGAAGTTTGATGCTATACACAGACCAGCACATAACCCTTTCAGACATGCAATATGTTCTACTATTGAGAAAAATCTGAAAATTTTTGTGTGTATATTTGGAACCCCCTATTTCACAAAAATAACATGAATGGATTGAAAACTTTAGGAATTCATGTATGGCGCAAACTTCCACACTCACAGAATCACAGCCATTTCTTAAAAAAGGAAACACAACTGTTCATATTATTTTTATCATCCGGGGCTGTTTCCACAATGAAAACTCAGCTACAGTGTCCTTCAGTAAAACATTCTACAGCGTGCGCAAAGAAAAATGTGACCGCACCAGACAGCACTTCCTTCGCGGCTATCTTTATAGTATCTTGCTTTTGAAAAACTATTGTTTTTGCTAGGCCCGAAATGGCCCTACCATCCTGTCCAGCAGGGATTTCAAATACAGCAGGCATCAGTATTTCATGAAAACAGTCCTAAGCACATCGAAAAAAGGCTGACATGTCACATGCATAATCGAGGATGTCGTGGTGCTAAAGGATAAAGCAGTTCCTGCATCTGAATCACTTCAAAGAATTGTCAAAATAGCGCACGTTCTGTGGTCAAGAGGCATCCTGCAAGTCAGCTTTCTTACATCAGACACCCCAGGAATTTAAGAACTTCCTCAGTTTTTCTGCAACTTTGCGGCTAAATCTGTACTTTTGTAACTGCTTCCAGCTGTACCAAAATATTTTACCCTAGTGACCATTACAGGACAACCCGATGAAGTTCAGTGGCAAAACGTATTGTTACCACTAAATGGGATGAGCAGGAAGGAGGAAACACACACAAAACAGGCAGTAACTTCATCATCCTTCTAGTTGCGATAAAACCACATTCACCTCAGACACAGATGTCAGTTTGTAATATTAAATCAGTATTAGTATAACTGCACTACTAAATACCCTCTGTCACCCTGTATATCTTGTGCTTCTCAGCAACAGCAATGCATAGAAGAAAACCCGAGATGCTAAAAGTCAGAATGCGAGAGGGCGCAGAACCTTACCTCAGGCATCTTGTAGCTAATGACTAATGTCTCCCCAGGGGCTTTGGCACGTTTTGTGGTCAGGGCAGAATTGAGTGTTTCTTCCTTGACCTAATCGGACAGAAAGACCAGATTCATAACAGGCAGCAAGTGCACTTTTTGCTTTTCTGTAAAGGCTTCTTTATTGCAGGCGAATGAACTGATAAAAAAAAAGGAAGTGAATCAATAGGAGGGGTCAAGGTGCATGGTTTAAAGGGCTCCTTCCACCAATAATGATTAACAGGAAGCAAGTATCAGAATTAAAATTTCAACCTGAAATACAAAAACCCATTTAAACACAGTGAATGGACAAACACGTCGAGAATGATCACCACTGCAGCATCATTCTTGGGTGCAATGCGGAATGGCGCTACACATATTCGTGCTTGATAGTAAGCATGGAGCTGAGTAGATGAGACACCAAATTATAATTTTGACAAATCTGGTGGTTCTCACGACCTGCTTTCTCTATCACGTCCCTAAGAATGATGTTACAGAGCATCAATTTTTATGACCACAGCTACAAAGGTGAAATTCCACCCCAAAAAGCTACCGTATTTACTCACATAATTTGCGCACTTTTTTCTTTAAATTAAGGTTTCAAAAGAGGATGCACAAATTACACGCCGATTTCACGAGCTCATCTTAAAAAACCCTACAAAGGTCACAACACGCAACATATGCAGTATGTTGTTGCCTGTATGTCAATGCCCAAACTCGCACCACTTATGGGCCAAAAAAATCGATACAGTCGCAAAGCCAGCAGTCAGGGGCAAATGGAGATAAAAGGTAATAAAACAACGCTCTCACGTGTGACCTGCCTGACTAGCTACAAACCAAACAGAAACAGTTCGGTACTTTTGGATTCCAGCGTGTGACGGAGGCTACCGGCAGTTTGCTCTCGCAACTGTTCATCCAGGAGGCCAACCAGCAGCACGAACAAGCTGGTTAGATGACATAAAATTTCAGTTTTCTAGGCGCCTCCATTTAAGCCTTCTAAACACAGCCACGCCGATCTTCCCAAGCCTGCTTTGCGTGCATCTGCATGCATGCTGGGGGTCTGGCGCAGTTTTTTTTTTTTATATATAAACCCGGGCAACAAATTAAAGGTGCACTAATTGCAACACAAGGGCGCTAATTACACAAGTAAATATGGCATTTGGAGCTTTCCGGTTCATCTGATGCATGCTACTGTGGTCCCTGAAGATCTGCAAAACAAAAGAAATCCGTGACTTGAAACTCATGTTGCTGCTCTTTTAACATGTGTCCCTTATGATACAAAAAAAATGCATTAGCAAGAAAATACCAATAGCTTTGCACTAAATAAGTACCAGGAGAAATGGTAGGAAGGCTTGGCGGTCCTGCAAGTTTCAGCTATGAATAAAAACAAAAATGACTCGGCGTCTCACTTCCAAACACACATCCATCCTTACCCCAAGAAGTGAGGAGATGAGCGAAAGCACTTCAGGGTTCTTCACTTGCACTGCTTCATCACTGTGGTAAGTTGATTTCTAAAGACGGTGGGGGGGGGGGAGGGGGCGGGGGAAATAGTTGGCAGGGTTACCACTCATTACAGGCTTCACAAAAATCATGCACACACATGTGCTTAGCATTCCGTAATGCTTGCAGTCTTTTTCTTCAGCAGAGAGTGACTGCTTAGGTGTGCAAGAATATAATCCAGCAAGACAGGCATGTTGCACTCATTGCAAATTAAAAAGGCCAATCGTAAGTATCATCCTAGGAAACGCACGCTTCTAACTGGTCAAGGACTATTATACCTTGCTAAACTCGATGTTTCCCAGGTGTAGCACAGCAGACAATACGCGTATCAACCTGAAACAGAAAGAATTATGTCACACGATATGAAACCAAGAATTATTGCCCTTATAATTGAAATGAGACACACTGTGCAGGAAAACTGAAGTCACAGCTTGCCTACACTGCACTGAATTGAAAAACAGTAGTAAACTGTAAAATGACACGCACCGTTTCCGTTTGTCAAGATTGAATCCCACCATCCGCATTGATTCCATCAGCTTGGTGTACTCTTGTGCTTCATCGGTGCCTTCCAAGGTGTAGCACTGACTCTGCATGACATCACGACTCATTTTGCAGCACTGCCTTTGTGTAAGGCACACTGTTCAACCAGTCAGCGCATGTAATATTAACTGAAAAGGAAAAACTAGTGTCTGTCATGAAGCAAACTAGCCTAATACACAGGAACAAAGAACACTTTATGTAAGGGGGGGACGCACGGATCCACAGTGGAACATTTTATTTTCAGGCATGAAGCCATGAAGTTTGGCGCGCTTATTGAAAAGAGAACCAAATGATTAAATATAAAATTTCACTGATATACCTTCATTGCTATGTCAAACTAGCAGAAAGCCTGGCGTGACAACAAAACATGGTAGGAGCCTGCAGCCGCTCTTAAATTTTAGCCAAAAGAATGACTCATGCAGTGACATTCACCAAATATTTTTATCAGCCTGATTTTTTTCTACACAGAACATTATATCCACGCCTGCATAATGCACTCATTATGATCACGTCAAAGCAGCTGCAGAGTAAGAAATATGAAAGTAATTCAAAAATGTAGGAACGTTACTGTACAAAGAGTTTTTCAAGGATCACGGTGCAACAAACCATTGTCTTGTTATGATTTCTGCAAGTAGGGAAGCTGGGACAGAATAAGGTTTGAGAAAACTGGCACTGCAGTTGCATAAGTAGCCATTTTTTTTTGCTAGCTTATTTTAGCTAAAGTCACTTTTGGGCTGTTTTTAGAGAATATTTTTTAGGATGTGACTAAAAAGATTTTTTAGATACCAAATCTAATGTTTCTAGATACCAAATCTAAAAAATGCAAATATTTCCATTTTTTAAAAATAACATATTGGGGTTGAATATACTCTAAAGTACCTACCTCCAAAGTTTCAACCTCCAACTACTAAAAAAATCAATATATTTGACGCCCCCAAACCGCTGAAATGGCAGTTTCGGAACAAAATGCCGCAGAGCTTTGCACCCATCCCTTCCCACAACTATGCCCCCGATGGTTGCCATCTTGGTCTTGTTCACATAAACTAAACAGGGAGTGACCACCAGTTCAAAGCAAGTATGTGTGGCAAGTATGTGTTGTCTTTACCCCTCAGTTTCCACGTCCCGTCTTTGTTGCGCTGTTTCAAAAATGGATACGTACCAACTTGCCCAAATTTCTGCTTTACTCTATGTGTGCCAAATATCAAGTGATTATGAAAAAAATTGAAACTGAAAGAACACAAATTAGGACGAATTCACTGTAACTACAAAGGAACACATAAAAACAGTACAGGGTTCTCGCACAATTAAGTTGTTTGCAACACGCTGTTTGCACCATGGGGAGTGTACACCAAGAGCACATGTGAGAGGCAACACACTAGTACCTGGTTGAGGT
Organism: Amblyomma mixtum; assembly: GCF_055824585.1. Taxonomy (NCBI): domain Eukaryota; kingdom Metazoa; phylum Arthropoda; class Arachnida; order Ixodida; family Ixodidae; genus Amblyomma; species Amblyomma mixtum. Next base: position 37,037,509 of record NC_143016.1, on the reverse strand, counting down.
AGTAATAGTCTTCTGGGCGAGTCAGATGCAGCTCCTCACGCTCTTCCTTGGAGGCCCCTGCCAGCAGGTAGTAGAAGACGTGGTAGTTGCGTTCCTTCTTGGCTTGAGACACGATGCGCGACTTCTCCAGCAGGTACTTCTGCACTACAGCCCTGCAGCCACAAGGCACACGCGGCTTCACCACTCATGTCATCGACTCCCAAGGTGCAATTTATACACTGCCAAAGACATCAAGCCGGAATGAAGCTGGCACGGCAGTCATCATAGCATGACTGTGCCACCCTTTTATCAGGTACTCAAGCATTTAAACAATCGTGAGCAGTCAGCTTTAGAAGTACTGTATACTGCTGCGTATAAGTCGACTCCGAATATAGTGTCGACCCTGCAATTCGCAGCCCTCACTGACTAAAAAAAAAATGTTTATTCCAAATAGAGTCGACATGTACCCTTCCCACCATCCTACCCTCTGCGGGATGGTATTGCTGCAAGCGCAGCTCAAAGCAAAAAAAAAAAAAAAAAAGAGTAACAATGCAGTCATAAGGCGAGCAGTCAGAGGCAAACGGAGGTCAAAGGTGATAACTGCGCTCCACCCTGCCTTCCATACTCGCATGCAGCTCGTCTCACTAGCAGCAAACCGAACTGGCAATGGTCCTGTAGTTTCCGATTCAGAAGTAACGCACGCTCCAGAGGTTACCACAAGTTTTCTCTCGAACAGTTTACCTCTTATCAAGCAAAGCAACTGCCAGCTTGAGCAAGCCAGGTAAAAGGCATGCAATTCGAATTTTCTTAGCGGAAGCAACCTGTACACAAACTAACAATTTTTTTTTTTTTTTTTTACACACGGAGAGCCATGCATCTGGCCGGGAATGAGCACCGTCACAAGGCGCTCACTACCCACAGCTCGGCTAAAACTTTATTCAGCAGGTAACTGTGGCTTCCTTTTCTGACAAACCTGTACTGACAACACCAGCACAAAAAGCAGGCTCTTGCAATCCCCAAATATTGATTCCCTCCTTACCTATGCACACAAAAAATAACATCATTTACACATAGCAAGCGGTGCAGAGAATGTTAAAAAAATTAAAAAGCTACAGTCAACTATCTTACCCATGAACCATGCCATTTTCTCTGTAGTTAACTTGAATAAACTTTCCAAAGCGGCTTGAATTGTTGTTGTGCTTTGTCTTGGCATTCCCAAATGCCTGCAATGAAAATGATATTAATTCAGTGACTTCCACATTAATGCAGAATCACTGACAAAGTGAAAATACATGCAAGAGCCCAAACACTTCCTCTGGCACTTACCAAAGTTTCACTGTGTCACCATAAGACTCCTCAAGCAATGTCATCATGACAAAGAGCATTTTTACATGTTTCTTTTATGCAGGATTTCTATCAAATTATTTCTACTAATTAACTTTGGGAATTGTAGCCTTTTTTTTTCTTCTCCTCATGGGTGAACAGCCCAGACAAGACAGCACTGTTGTCACAGTGTTTCCAATACCCACCAAGCCATGGCATGGCCACCACAGCTCTACAAACGGCAACCAAAGACACTGATCTGTTCTCTGGTACAGCGACTACTGTGCAGGAATCACGTGAAAATGTACTATGAACATCCTCACTCATAAATATGAAGAGAAGCCTGCTCCAGCACCACACTGGCATGTCATTACACATCATCGCCAACTGCCGGGCTTTATTCAAAATTCTTTTTCACTGATTCTGCCAACGTTTTTGTGCTGCTCACAGCCGTCAGCACCAATTCATTGGTCACTTTTTCACGCACACTGACACCGTTAACCTTGCACTTATTCAAGTTTGTGCTTATGTTTATGTTTTCAGGCATTTCTTCGGGAGCTGGCCGCTGATCAGCACATGAGAAGCAAGCAAGTAGAGACCCATAAGGTATCCATGGGAAGGAGTAATGACCACGGTCTAAGTGCATAAGGCAAGCCCTGCAAGCAAACTTTGAGAAGGAACTGCTTACTGTGTAAGGCAGTGAGTGATCTGTGATGTTGAAGTGGTACCCATGATTTGTTTTCTTTTCTGCACACTGTGCCTGCACTTCCTAGCAATTTTCTTTGTTTAAGACAGTAAGAGGGAAAGCACTTGCCTCCAGCACAGGGCCAGCGCTGAGTATGGTCTGCTCGACACCCCGCCCATAGGAGCCCTTCTGGCTGAGTGCTGTCAAGTGGTGCAGCAGCAGGTTGGCACTCTCCGTCTTGCCCGAGCCACTCTCCCCCGAGATGACCACACACTGGCTGGAGTGAGAGCGCAGCATGGCATGGTAGGCTGCATCCGCCACGGCAAATATGTGGGGCGGCAGGTCACCAAGCCGCCTGTTTTGGTACAGCCGAACATACTGCACAGGTAAAAAGAAAAATCTGATAAGTCACGAATAATTCAGAACCAGTCAGTCTCACATATCCCCTTGCTTCTCCACAAGGTGACCAAAGTAGCTACCAGTTATTGTACAAAGGCTCATGTAATGCATTTTACTACTCGCAACACGCAAAGGCATTTTATCAAATTTTCTGGATGTTTCTACATGTCAACTCAAACCAAGAATGCATGTTTTCACTCCACGAATACAATCGTAACTAAAATACAGCGAATAACTACATGATTTAAGGGGGTTAAAGTTCCCAAAGCAACTCAAGCTTTGAGGGACGTCGTAGTGAAGGGCTCCGGAAATTTTGACCACCTGGGGTTCTTTACCATGCACTGACAGCGCGCAGTACATGGGCCACTAGAATTTCACCTCCATCAAAATTCGACTGCCGCAGCCAGGATCAAATCCGCGTCTTTCGGGTCAGCAGCCAAGCGCCATACCCACTGAGCCACCGCGGCGGCCAGCAAATAACTATTCCAGCGTTGTCCTGTGTACTTCTCCTCCTTATGAATGCGTCCTTTCTGCTGGTTTTCTACTTACCATGCACCAACTGGCCCAACAAGCTACGCTTCTTCAAATAACTATACTGCAACCCACAATGCATATAAGCAGCAATGGCAACAACACAAGAGTTGCTCTGCGCTATAAATAGGGCCCTTCATTTTCGGGTAAAACCCAATTTTACAAAATTCTTGCACCCCGAACATTTTCTCAAAATCTGGTTACACCCGATTTCTCCCCGAAAATGAGCCCTCTAGACGATGTTGGTTTTCAAGTTCACAAAAATGAAGACACTGCAAGAAAAATTTCTGGACATCTAGTGCTTATTCCAGAGAGGTGTGTTCAATCAACTGAAGATCTTAAAGTCTTTTAATGCTTTCTTTCATGAGGAGGATTAATTTGAGGATAAGTTCAAAAAGGGCTATTTAAGAGCTAGAGGGCAAAACACTGCTGCCAACCAGACACGTTATCAGAGTCACTGTATTAAGCGCTAACCACACTAATGACACCCCGATTAAAGGACTTTGTGCATATAAAATGCTTGCTGTGATGCTGAATGTTTTTGCGGTATACAAAAGAAGGCCAACCTTCTACAAACACAGGTGCGGTCTGTAGGAGATTGGTAACGTACGCAAAGAAATATTTGTAATAGATTTACTAACACATATCACACGGACAGCACCAGCTAATCAAGCCATAACTACCTAACAGACGAGCAGGCTTACTTGATCCACACTTTCCTTCAGCACACATGTAGCAACCTTTAATAAATTGCAAAATCTGAATATTTCAATAAAAGTGCATCTGTGAGTCAACAGCTCACTTCTCCTTCTAACTGCGTGACTGCTGACTGTAGGCCCTTCCTTTTGCGATAGTTAACAACCTTTCACTGAAGTAACTTTCTCACGCAAAGCAAACAAATGCCAGTGCTTCCAGGCATGCGCTGGCTGAGTTTCCAATAAATGTCGGCAGCCACACTCACTTTGGGGTTGTAGATGGGGTAGAACTTGAACGGGTTGACAGCAATGAGGATGGACCCAACGTATGTGTAGATGTGACCCCGCTCAAAGCGTGCCTTGAGGTTCTCCAGCAGGGTCTGCTCAGTCAGATCTGGCAGCTGGCACAGGTCGGAATAGTCGCGGTCCCGCGGCTGGTGGTAGAGGAAACGCAGGAAGTAGTCCTGCAGCAGGTGGGCGTCAACCGAATTGCTGCCAGGTAGGGCCAGTGCTGTCTGCGACGAGAGGCGCTCACGCAGGCAGAACCGGTGGGTGTCCTGCTGAGGCCACAGGAGCTGCAGTGCCACCGGGAACTCGTCTGGGCCCAGGTGCCGCTCCTTGCATTCCTGTAATGGGCACTTCTGGCTCAGATCACCACAGTATGGGAGTGCAGATGTTAGCGAACAACCCAAGAACCAGGGGCTCAACTTTCTACCTCCGTGGCTCCAGCAATAAATGGTTCCTTGCAACAATGTTACCCGCAAAATGTAGATGTAGAAAAGAACACTAAGTCTATCTGAATGAGAGGTTGGTGCCCTGAGATTGCAACTACATCATTTTTTCCAACACCAGCACTTGGATAACCCAGAAAACTACCTAAAGTCAAAAGTTATGTACAATGTTGCTCGTGGACTCTGGTAACTGCCGGGTTATAAGAATGCAAAGCGTCGCACGCTTCCACACCACACAGTCGGCCTGCATGAAGCTGTCGTGCGCAGCAACATCAAAAGCACAAGCCAAGCACAGGTTCATTCGCACCTTTTTTTTTTGTGAATGGTCAGACCACCCTGTCTCAAGAGAATAAAGTGAGAATTGGTGGTCAGCAGTATGGTAGTGCCATCTGTAGATAAATACTGCAATGAAATGTCTATCTGATTAACGAGTCAAGTGGTTTCTTCTGTCTTGTTCATTTTCTCCGATTCAATGAGAGCTCAGAATATGTCATAAAAATGGCATAACACCATCGCGTTGTGTGGTGGTGTAAAGTGAGGAGGAAATTGGTGCCTTCATTAGCAGTTACCTCAGCAGCGCCGCCAACTTTTCACACAGAAAAAAAACTCTGGCAATGCTCCTAATGGATGACCTACCAGTTCACCATAACCTCTTGTGTCCGCTGATATTTCTCTTTGTGGTCCTTTAGCAACACAACTTTGGCACATAGTGTCGTGCGCCAACAATGCTCAACTAAAGAAAACGAGGACCATTTGCAACATGTAAAGAAACACCAAAGTTACAGGAGAATTCTGAACGTGAAAAATAGGTGCTCGGACCTTCTATAAACGCTCATCTCTCATTTATAGCAGCACTCCACATACGGAGCATTCCCTCACCTCTCCGTTCGCATTGTGGACCACTTCAGCAAGCTCCAGGTCCCGTGGCAACGACAAGCCCAGCTTCTCAGCGATGCAGGCGACAATGTCAGCAGCTGTCGTCTGCTTGCTGGCCTCAATCGAAAGCGCTTCATACAGGTTGCTGAATGCCCCCACGTGCACTTGAAGCACATAGCGGCTCTTAGACATGGCTGTTCAGGGCCCCAGGTCACAGGGCACTGCTCGCCATCACGCACCACCTGGTACTGCGAAAGCATACACAAAAATAAAGGCATGAATGATAAAACCTCTTACTAATTCATCAATTCATACTGTACATCAGGAACATAAAGAGGCCAGGATGACAGTCACCAACTTGTGGTTCATTGTGAACAAAGCTCCCGTACGGAAGCCCAAAACATCTGTTTTTTGTTTTTCTTCCATTTAATGGCCGGAATCTACATTCTTCACATTTTAATATCAACCTGCTGTAAACCTAAGCATAACTGTATGCCACTGACTGCATTTTTTAATATAGCCACTGACTGCATTTTTTAATATAAAGTCTTAATCAGCGGGCACACCACCGTCACCCAAAAAAGACTTCAGCCTTTACAAAGCAAAGACAGGCCCCGACTTTCGTTTTTGCTGCCATTATATTGGTCACTAGGGCAGTATACTCGTTAAATCCTGTCATTAGTTTGTAAATGTGTGCTAGTGTCTTATTCTGAAACTCTTTTGATGGGGGTAGCCCACAGCATTTCACAAGTTCCAGAGCCCCAAGATGTGCATGCGAGAAAAAAACTAACAAGTCCCTTATTCAATCATCAATCATCAAAAAATTACGAAGGGTTTAAAAATTAATAACAGCACATACACGGAGAATGTGCCCCCTTCCTTTGAGCAGTGAGTCAACTTGCAACTCAGTGGCAGGGGGAGGATGGGTGAAGCAGCAGACGCATGTACTCATTTGGCGCTTGCACAATCCAGAATCACACACTACGAGAAATGGGGCTTTAGAACCCCTGACCAAGGGCAGTTGAAAAACTCGCATTAGAAAATGGCTTAACCAGCTGTCTTTCTGGGTACATCGCTTAAAGAGCACCGAAACCAGATCACATGAGCCAGGCAGAAAAAGTGTGCCAGGCTGCAGCCACACTGGCAGTGCGAGTAATGCTGTTCACACTACTTTGTGAGCAACACTGGACCAAGAAAGCATTTCGTACACATTCACGCTCATATGACTGGCGACCCCAGCCAAGCATTTTCCCTCACGACACCAGCTGAGCCTATATTCACGAAGTGTATGTGAAGTGCACAAGAATGCTTAGCGCATTAAAAACCTTGCCCTGCTAAGAAGTGTTTTAATTTCCAGCACTGAAAGATCCCAAACATGGCAATTACACTTCACACGCGCCGGATTACAACTGTGTACTTTAAATTGTGTTTTTGGAGTCACTTCAACCCCTTTTAGCACAGGCACCTTCTGAACACTGACAGCATAATGTTCGAATGGGCTCTTCAGTCACTGTTCGTCAGGCAAAGACACTACCTTACATGTGAAGCACAGCAGCAATGCGAGGCACAAAAACAGCTTTCAGAAGTGCTGGATACAGGCCACCAAGGACGATGATAATTTTAGTGGTGCAAAAATTTCTACAATGTCCTGCCACAAATGCTCATAGACTCTCTTTCATCTTTTCTAGCAACAGCAGCAGCGGCATCATGGTGCAAGAACACATCGCTGTGTATGCATGCCACAACCGTACACCCCATGAATGCCTAGTGGACCCAGCTACTCCAGTGCCCTACTCCCTGTTCCTCCACTTGTCATGCCAGACGATTTACAAGAATGAGTAAGCGGCTGTGCATAAGCATACGTGGTACACACTTACGTGATTACCCTTGGTGCTGTGGCTCGACAAAATTTGTCTTTTTTAACTAGTTATGTGCACTGGAGGGGTTGCTTTGCCTGCATACTTTCAAAAGTGCATGCATTCTCGCATGATGCAGCCAAATTTTGTCGAGCTACACCAAGAAGGGTAATCACGTTTTCGAAATTTTAAAAGCTGATATGGCTATCACTAACTCCCGGCTACAAATCTCTAACTGAAACTAGGTGCCTAACTCTACTAGTTAAAAAGTTAATTATTAAAAATTAGTTAGCCAGCCCACTACTTAAGACGATTCACTGGTTTTCTGGTGTACGCCAACACGGGTAATACTATGCCGCAAAAGCCATATTTTTACCCCAAAAAGCCTATTTTTTTTTAATTTTTGAAAGTGTTTACTGAAACACCCGGTAAATGCTCAGTAGGAACTCAAACAGAACCACTAATATTTTAAACTCACGTCAAAGAGAATATCGCCACTGTTGACTGTTTCCGAGCACCAAAGCATGCAGCCGACTCGATTGTAGGAAATTTTTGTCATTAGTATAACTAATAGATACACAAAACATTTGTTTTCAATGGTGAAGAAAGTTCAGATTCGGCAAAGCATATGGGAAAAAGGACTTGCTGTACCAGAGGTGGGTACTTGACCCCACTTATCGGTAAGAGTTGCCAGTAACTGCATCCAGGAGTTCAATGTTCTATATCATTTATTAGGCCTTGAACGAAACAGCCCCTCTACAGTAAGCCTCCCATCTTGGTTTTCATCAGAAAGGTGCTGAAAATTCAAAGCACAGGTCTAAGCTTCAGAATATCCACAAAAAACTTGTGGGAACGGCCCGTCCATATAAGACACTGCCTCGTTATAAAGAGTCTTAAGGTTATAAAGAGTCTTAAGTTGGAGAAGAACACTGTATATGAGATGTGTGCACTGCTTGGTGTGAAACTTGTTCCCCTTCTGATTCCACTTCATTAAGTAGAATCAGGGGCCAGCAGAAGGCCCATGAAACGCAGACAGCCTAATGAACACTATAGACGAGGACCTAAGAATCTAGCTAGCAGTACTTTTACAGCATTCAACGAGGTGCTGAGGGAAGTTGCTTCAGAACATCAATCTGAATAGCCTCAATGACTTGCAGTTGACAGCTGCTCTTAAGATCAACATCCAAATTGTGGACCCCTGTGAAAATGGAGTAGCCACATGCATTTCACACACTACACACAGCCCTACATGCTCATAGTGCAAAATAAATACGGACTGTAGAAGCTTCAGCTGGAGCCCCAAGCTTCCACCATATAGGGTCAGCGCCAGCGTCATCGCACGGTTGTTCTGGTAACTACATTCATGCAGCAAGCCAGTACTGTCCCGAGCATTTTTTAAAACCTTGAGTGCTAATGTCAACGCGCATTTTCAAAGTTGGATGCTGTCAACAAAAGCATGCTAAAACATTTAAATAAACCAGGCCGACAAGGCAGCTGTTTGGGCGAGCTGTTACTCATGACAACAAATGCAGCGTTCATAACACAAGGACCGAATGCTTGTGGGGTCCTTTTCTTCCTGCCCTTGTGTTCTGAGTACTGCATTTGTCGTCAGGGTCAACAAGCCTACTACTACACACAACTGTAACAGTGAGGTAAAAAAATCAGAGCTCTTGGCTTCTATCACCCCGTATGTAACCTTAGATAATTATTTTCAGTGACAACCACTGCTTTTAGCAGCTGCAACATACAACTAGCCAAAAAACACTGTTTTTACAAAATGCAGTAAACGCCGAAAAATATCCGCCGATTCCTGTCAGAAATAAACACTGGACAGTCCATGGCCTTTATACAAGTGAGCAAAAGGAGCGAGCAAAGGATAAGTGTTTGATCAATGTGGGCACGCCAACGTCAACAACTGGGCATTATTCACCTCCCCAGCTAGTTGCTTCGGTGCACACTACCAAGCAAACTTACTGCACATTTCAAACCCTTTGTTTTAAGGTTTTACATAGTTGAAAATTGGGGGAGGGGAGGAACTAGCTTTTTAAGGTATGACACCACTCCTAAAGGAAAAATGTCGATTTGATTGAATAAAATTTCTTTCACTGTTTTAGATTGTTAGGCATACCATGTTAAATCATCAGTGGGTGTAAAGCTTCGGAATTTTTTTTTTTTATTGGGGTTTAATGTCCCAAAGCAACTCGGGCTATGAGGGACGCCGTAGTGAAGGGCTGCAGAAATTTCGACCACCTGGGGTTCTTTAATGTGCACTGACATCGCACAGCACACGGGCCTCTACAATTTCGCCTTCAGTGAAATTCGGCCGCCGCAGCCGGGATCGAACCCACACCTTTCGGGTCAGCAGCCAAGCGCTGTAACCACTGAGCCACCACGGCGGGGTGGAAAAATAATTTGTATTTTTTAAACATAACATCTTCCGTTGAAAAGTGCTAAATTTGCCGATCACGCAAACAGTGATAGTTCGCAAAGAATATAATGCACACCATGGAATTATGCAGGTCTACCTATTATCTCTGCAATGAACAAGAATAAAGAGTCTGTGATGAGTTCACCGGCACTTATCACAAAAAAAACTGAAAATATACACTAAAATTGGCTTTCCAAAAGCACGGATATTCAGGTAACGGGCCACAGGATCTCAATAATCCTAGTTCACTGCATGCCTTGGTATTTAATAAATGAGCGTGCCAAGTTTCAAGAGAAAATTGCCCCAAATGTAACGTTGCCCATGTTGGCGTAACACAGAAAGAACAAAATTGCATTTTGAGAAATATAATAATGACAGTTAAAAGTTCTATACACACAAGTTTCTACATACACAAGAAAGCAAAGTCGTAGAGTGCTAAAATGCTCCAAGCCTATAGGAACGTTCTCCTTGAGAGTTTCTTCCGTTTTTTTGTTTTGCACATGTAGCAGCTCGCCTTTTTTTCTTTGTTTTTCTTCATTTTCATTAGCGCGAGACAGTAACAATTTTGCCTGTAACTTCTGAACGCCACTATCTAGAATCATGATTGGTAGAAGAATGTTTGTGGTTATGAAAAGAAATAAAAATTAAAAACGTCATTTTTGAAGAAAACTGACATTTCAAGAGAGTTGTCATGCATTAAAAGTTGTTCTAGAATCCAGGTTTTCTCTGGTCATATCTTGCTCATGAACGAATTCAACAACAAAAAGTGCTATCTCTGGCATCAGGTAATATACCTCACTTCCATAAACATGTGGGTAGCACTAAGGAAACATTTGCCAAGGCACATAGATCAATTCTGCATTCCTGCCTTTTTCCTTTCTTACTATCTGCACTTAACCCTCCTCACCTTCACACTTCATCACACATCATATTCATAAAGAAAGAAAGCATTCTTCAACAATGGAGCTCACAAAAGCAGAACACTACAGCTTCAGAATATCATAAGCAGATACAGAATAAGCACTTCACAAGATTTTACCCCTCTATAATTAATTGCGATATAAGACAGACGTTAGTCCTACAGTGGGCGTAGTCTGGCTGATGATGACGATCGATGATAAATAAAGTTTGTTCTGCGGCTTATATTGAACAAGTATGAAGACACATCTGCAGCAACAAAGGCTTTAAACAGACTCAAACAATTAATCAAACACCATTCTTTAGAAGGACTTTCCGAAATATTTCTAAGTCTACTAAGCACCCCGGCTGTTCACATTGGCAAAGTCTGTCAATTAATAACAAATTGCTAATAGTGTGAAAATTAGGTTTTGCAAGAAAACAAAGAGCCATGCATGTTGCACATCTCTTGACAACAACACGTTTACTATGTGAGTAAGATCTACTACCAGGAATGAAAAAAAGCAGCTATTCTAACGAAGCGATAACCTCATGCTATAAGCTGAAGTGCTTTTGAGACCTACCAAGAGCGCTTCACATACTAAGTGCTGCACACAACTAGCACAAAAGGCACACCACAGGTCCAACGATAAGCAATGTTGTGATGACATCACTAGATAAAAAAAAAAGAGAGAAAGTTAACGGGAAGCCACATTCTATGCAATTTGACATTTATCAGGCAAGACCGTCTAGCGCTGCAACCCAGAGCTGACATCAGCCCCATTTCCACATGCTGTGATAAGCCCGATACCATGCGATCCTAGCACAACACGCAGGCAATTGGAACTTCCACTGCCATTTGAAAGCAGACCTCACAGTAGCAGCTACACTGATTGCCAAGGTATGGTATATCTACTGCCCTTTTGTTTCTCACTTTCTCCTCCCCATGAAGGACTAAAATACCAGAGCCAGTCACCGTCGGGAATAATGAGGTACATTCATGGAATTCCAAAAACCAAAATTTGATTACTACCTGTAGCTGTTAGTCATTTTGTGTTTGTTTTTTCTATTTTTTACACATTCCTCTTATCAGATTCCATAGTTTAATTTCTTTATGCATACCTTTTTCAATTTTTCAGACAATTTCCTATCTCTATCTTAATTGTTATTCAAATCAGTCAATAAAGTAAACATTTCTTAGCTGATTTCATTTACTGATGAAATGTCCTGTCTTTCGCAAAGCAATGTCCCAAAATGTAATGAACCAGATGGCACCATTAACGATAAAATCAGTGATGATTAGTTGGTAGTGAAGATATCATACAAGCACCCCACACCTGACAACCATGCGGCCTCAAAACCTCCTGTTCCACATTATTGCCAGCATACAAGACACATGTCAGCTTTCTTCACATTATACGGGTCATATAAATCATAGAAAAGAATAGAAAAAGAGTTTATTTGCGTGGAGGAGGACGGGGCTCAAAAAAGTAGAAATTCGTCTACTTGACGACTTGCACGATGAAGATAAGATAGTCGAGTTCCCAGTCTAGCCTTATTCACAGTCTGGACCCTCCGCTCAATTTGATGAAATAAAAGGCGCATAGCTGGCTCACTTTGTTGGGGGACACCTGAACCGCACAGCAAGAAACACAAACACTACTTGACAAGTGAAGCTTTTAGTCTTTTATCGAAGCATGGGTGAGGTGTACACTAACAAAGTGAACCGGTTATGTGTCTTTCCTTTCCTGAAATCCAGCGGAGGGTCTAGACTGCAAGTAAGGCAAGATTGGCATTCTGCTTTATTGCTTCACGCAAGCGGGCCTTTATTTCATACAGCATACTCATGTCGTTATTTAATTGCGACCAGTGCCACTTTCAAACATGAAGAGCACCAAGCATACCGTCACATAACCAGACAACCCAGGCAAGCATAAGCATGTAGGTGCTGAAAACAGCTCACTGCTGACATGCAAGGCAAGCTGCCAAGAGTGAACCAACCTCTAAAGTCATCACTCTTCACTCGACCCAAAGAAAAAAAAGCAATACTGATGCACCGCTGTAAACATGACAGTTAAACAAAAGCCATTTTCTAGACCTATATGGCACATACCATACATACTTCAAATGTTGCACTGGTACATTATTGCATTTCAAATCATTTCTATGCCAAAGTGGACCCACCGCTGACTCTCATGCAAACAGGCATATCTTTTTTGCAGAATGCTTCAGCTGAAATGCTAAAAAATTTACAGTTTAAAGGTGCACTAAACAGGAATCTGAATTTGTCTTTTTATCATGAGAACTCGATCTACATGTTCTGAGCATTCTTAGAAACTTCGATTATTGTCCTGTGCGGTAAATTTCCCTAATTTAAATTGGATTAAACGTCCCGGCTCCCGCCACTTTTTGAACTCACCACAGATGGTAGGAGGAGTCAACCAATCTTTCAGCCAGTCCCGTGTCGGCTTGCCGCTCTGCCATCGGTGGAGTGATACGTAGCGATCGGCGAAAGCAAAGTCTACGCGTATTTTCATTTCCGTGGGCCTAGTTTGCAACTATGTTGTATCTGACTGGATCTATTTATTTACGGAAACCTAAAAAAAAAAAAAAAAAGCGAAGCCGCCACGCGACTGCCTGAAAGGCACTCCACGCATTGACTCATCTTACCGCCTGCAGTGAGTTCAAAAAAAGGCGGGAGCCGGGACGTTTAATCCAATTTAAATTAGGGAAATCGGCCGCACAGGACAATAATTCGAAGTTCCTAAGAAGGCTCGGAACGTACAGATCGAGTTCCCGCGGTAAAAAGACGAGTTCAGATTCCTCTTTAGTGCACCTTTAAAGGAAATCTGCTTAACTTAGAAAATATAGAGTCTAGGAAAAGGAGGAAGAAGAGAAGGAAAGGCAAGGAGGTTAACCAAAAGAAGGAACCAGTTCGCTACCTTGACCAGGGGGGGGGGGGGGGGGGGGATATAAAGATGAAGGAGAAAAGGGAGGAACAGGAAAATATAGTCAATATGTGGTTAATAAGTGTGTAATAAAGTCAGCCTATCCAGCAGGCCCGACGCTCTCAAGAAGCGGAGCAGTGCATGGGAGGCTTTCAACATCACTGATTGCCACCGCCAGTGTCCAGGAATCTTCAGCGGGCGTGGATCCACACGCTCCAGTGCACGGCAGAGAGAGTGCCTTTCGGCACTTAATGCAGGGCGCCCACAACGAATGTGGGCTACAGTTCTGTTGCATCCGCAGATGGCACATGCTGGGTTATTAGCCATACTGATAACAAAAGAGTAATGATTCCTGAAAGCTGGACCAAGGAACAGGCGACACTGCAAAGTTGCTTCCCAACGCAGTAGGCCGAGTCAGGGAACAGGGACTGAGACCTGAGTTCGAAAACTAGCCGGAATTCCACAAAGCAAGCGATATCTCCTAGGAAAGTGTGCGAAGCCTGCCCTCTGTGTCTGCTCTCATAATGGGTACTGACACACAATCACTGTCATGGTAGGCGGTTCGCGCAGTGATCGTGTACATGCTGCTATGTCCTGGTAGCCATTGGTAGATAATATTGTGTGCTTTATTGATGGCAGAGTGATTTAGCTCCCAGATTTGCATTACCAGTTGCTCGTGGGATCCACGGCAAGGAGCAGCTTGTAAGCCTTGGAGGGCTGCTTTGGAATCAGTGAAAACTGACCACTGCTGGGGGATTTTCTGACTGATATGATAAACGGCAACACAAAGAGCAGTTAATGCTGCTAAAAAAAAACTAAAAAGTCTGGTGAGATGTCTTAACTCTGATTACTGTAGTCCTTCTGGGGATGACCACGGAGCCCGAAGAACTGATAGGGTACACTGAGCTGTCTGTGTAGATGTGCAGCTGGTTTCTGTGGTATTCTTGCAAATATTCAAGTGTGACTTGTTTTAATTCTGTCAGCGATATATGAACCTTCTTCCGGATGCTGGGTATGAAAAGAAGCGCATGAGGTTGGTGCAGGCTCCACAGTGGAGAGGACGGTCTAGAGATGGGTGAAGACTGGGACGGCAGAACAGCACAAAGTGCACAGCCTAGTAATAAGAAGGCTGGCAAGATGGTGAGAGGTAACCCAAGAGACACCTCTACGGTGATATTTGACATCAACGGTTAGGCATCAACGGTTAGGTAGGTAGTGACTGGATTGTCCTCGACAATTAGTATGGTTACAGCCGCGGAGGCACATTTGACCAACACTGTTGCCACTTTGAGTTACTGATCAATTTTCTCTTGCCCTACCATATGCTAGCCATTCCAGTTAGCTCAGTTAGTAGAGTGCCTGCGCCAGTGAATCGGTGGTCCTGGGTTCGAATCCCAGACCAGGACAATTTATTTTTAACTACGAAGTTTCTGTGAAGGCTGTATAGCTTTCCTCTGTCGCAATATTTCTGCGCTTGGGTGGATACAATGAGTAATTACTCCCTTGTTACAAATCTGCTCCACCTCGGGGGACTCCGCTTAACGTTTGACCAACATTTGGATAATCCTAGGCAGGTCTAGAGAGCTTCAGCTTGAACAGTTTGCAAACTTCGTAAGTTTGTTTTTCTAATGTTTCGAAGTGCAGAGAGGCTGTACCGAAGGCCTCTCATGAATAACGCACTGACATTTCACACTACTCTATTTTGCACATATGCTAAGTGAAGATGCTTAGCAGAAACATTTTACTTAATTAAGCGCTCTCACTAAAAATCAATTAATTTTTAATGACTTCTGAAATGTGCTTCAGCACATATATAATAAACCAAACCTAATCAGGTGAAATTGCTATAGCTATTTGCAATGAGCCATGGGCACCATTATGACTTAACCGATAGCAGTTCATCAAGATGACGAACAGCAATTAGCCCCCCTGCATATTCCAGCATTGTGTGTGTCCAGATATCGTGTTCGTGCTGTCCTTTTCACGCTGTGACCACCAACCTTAACATGAACAACCAATTTGCCCAAACCTCTATCCTTATATTTCACAAAACTGAAATGAACGATTACAGCAGCTATGGCATTTCGAACAAAAACGACCACCTGCTGCTCCTCCCCCTTCTCGAGTGAAACAGTATTCTAACAGTGCACACTGCACCACCATCATTTGTCTCGTGCTTAAATCACATTTATGCCAAAAGTGGGTCGATTTGACAACACTCATGGCCATCTACACCAGCTAAGGCTAGTATGTGCAACCTATATAGCATCAAAGAAATGAAAACGTAGCCTGAATTCCGGTTGTGACCACCTACCATAACATACCCTTTACACTGCAGCACACAGTCCCTTTCACAGAGTTGTCAATCGGATGACAGAGAAAAAAAAAACAAGTGACAATATTCATAACACCACAACTGCACCTGTGGATGTCCCTTCAAATGTCAGAGCCAATAAAATGCCTGGGAGTGCTGGATATTGATGGGCACATTGCAACGCAAGCTTGCAATGGCAAAATAAGACTCTTTTAACAGAAGAGCATGCAAATCAGGATGTCACTTCTCAGTGCTCCCACAAAAAAAAAAATGGCATGATTTCAAGGACAAAAACGTTAAGCACGCACCACCTTTCAATAGTCTTTCAGCCATGGCGCGAGGCTCAAGTTTCAAGATGGAGGGAAGCCTATGCTATTTCTGTAGCTGAGCAAAAAATGACAGCCTGCTAAATAAGCAGCAAATTTAATATGTGCATGTACATTAGGGCATCAATATCAAATACGCAGAATTCAATTTATGAAAACTAGCTCTCTGAGTTTAGTTGCTCCAGCTTATTCAAACAATTTTCATATGTATTTATGTTAAAGGAACAGTGACCAGTCAAAATTAGTTGGCTCTCTCTGGGTATGCTGATGTTTGCTCGGCACCACAAGACACATTTATAGTTGAGAAAATTGAATTTAAAAATTTTCTTGTTTGCTTGCGTAATCGGCGGGTAATGGCGGCACCTGTACTTTTTTTTTGGTCTTTTCTCCGTTTCCAGTGAGGGTAGTCTTTTTATTAGAATTCGGTACCTTATCCATACAGGCCAACCTCAATTTGCCTTCAGCGCTCCTTTAAAGCAGGTGAAAGAACAGCCACTTAAAAGCTGCAGAAATGTTACCAATTTGCTAATAAATATGCATATTTATGAAAACTTTTCAAAAGTTCCCATTACATGGCATCCTGGCAAAAAGGTGCAGCGACAACTACGAAGATTCTCAATATTATGCATCTGTTCAAGAATATGTAAAAAAAACTATTTCCAGCTTTGCTTCAACTTTGAAAACTGCAGTGGTGGGTAAACAAGGAAAGAGGAACCAGAAATTAGCAGAATTCAAATAACCAGGGTTCAAATAGACACCACACCAGCAGTTTCTATTTACCAAAGCACAGTGCTCGACCCTATGAAGCAAGCATGCACTGCGGAACTTGCAGACACAAACACTGCACAGAACAAGACTAGCAGGTGTCCTACCCTGCACTGACAGGACACCTGCTAGTCTTGTTCTGTGTAGTTTCTGCATCTGTAAGTTCGCAAGAAAAAATGCGTTTAAGAAGCGATAACCAACTCATCCAATTTGGTTCATTAAAGATGTTCTGCAGCCTCTCCACTTGCATATTCTTGTCACTTCTTCAAAGTAGGTAGCAAATGGCTAGCATTACTTTACGATCAGAAATGAGGTTTTTAGTCCAGAATTATCAGGAGAACGTGGAAGTGTCATAAGCAGGGGAAAACTCTCAAGTTAGCAGGGACAAAGCTTGTTCCATGCCATGAGAAATTCAAGCGACGAATAGTGTAATACATGTTGTCCACATTATACAATGCTTGCAATATGTTTGCAAGTTACTCATTTTGTTAAGATTTTATTTAGACCATTGTCCCTTTATCTATCTATCATCAGACGATCAAAAGGCTAACAACAATGACGACTGTTTTACTCCCGAATCGAATGTGGGAACGTGTAATACGGTTTATTACCCTGCTTCAGTAGCCTCGCGCTAAGTGCCAACCACGCCTCTTCACTTTTCAGTGGTTTCTTGACAGGCGCCGTCCAAAACAAAGGAGTACCGTGGTTAAATACCGATGAATCAGAGGCTGTCATCTCCGAGTGAGCTTCGAAGAAAGCGTGACGCGCTCTTACGGCTAATTAATCCCGCGTGCGAGTGCGTGTGAGCGCGCCAAGTTATCTGGCTACATTCCTCGGGCCGACATCACACTACCGCACACAGGAGGGGCACTTTCAGACGCCCTTGGACGAGTGCCAAAAGCGAGCTCCGCGCTGACCAAATCCTCCTCCTCGCCACTTCCCGTTCCCCTGCTGCGCCGATTACGTTCGATCTGGCTAACCCATTCTCGCGGGCACCGCGGGCCAAAAATGGGAGCAAGGCGCCCTGACAGGCGTCTCCCTGAGACACCGCGACCCGAGGTTCTGAGGGCAAGAGACGTTGCTTTCACGTGCCCACAGCACATAAAAGTAACAAACACGGATGTGGTAATATAGTACGGACATAGACACACAGCTCGAATAGCGCGGACAGCGTTCCTCGAGGTTCGTGCAAGGCGGTGGATTTTCGAGCACATCGCCTGACAAATGCTGCACACCGGCTGTAAATCAAGCGACGCCCGGCGTTTTAAAACTTTGACTACACAGACCCGTGGTTTAAAAAAAGGAAGAGCGAGGCGTAAGACCAAACCGGAATCCGGGCGATCGGTATCGTCTGCGCTGCTACGTTTCTCAAAAAGTGGCATCACGCAGGCGCTCAGGGGTACACAGGGAGCTGACGAATAAGGCCCGGAAAATCCCCATGAGCTGGATCGATGCATCCCCAGGGAGACATCACAGTAGAAATGTAAGGCGTGACATTTACGTGTGGCCTCCTCTTTTAACGGCTCTCTTGCGTCTGAAATTGAACGCGCGCGCGCATACGCGTTGTTCGTCTCATCGAGCGCCTAATGGGACGTGAAATTCCTGGCGCCAGTCCAGACCGGGCCAGAATGGCACGATCCAAACACAACAAATTGGGGATGTTTCATTCGCTCCGTCTCAGCAGTCCCTGAACTTCGGAGCGCAAGCAACGGAAGTGATGACAACGCAGGAGGAAAGCACGTTAAGAACATAAATAAACAGTGATTGTGCGCTTGCATGCATGCCGAAACGGTGGACCGTCAGTTTAGTTCTCCGTCTGCATGTGTTGATGTAACTCACTGAGTGACCGCCATCGCAAGTGTGGCTGGCCTTCGTCACAATCGCGCTCATCATCAGCCACTCATTTGAACCCAGAGTGCGGCCAAACTATTACGCAGTGCCTATGGAATCACGTCCACAAACTTCGATCACACATTTCACGTCACTTGGTGGCGGGCATCGTAACGCATTTCGACGAGCCGCTTACGACACCATAGCCGTCTCGAAGGAAGCACCGGGTAAGCACGAGGCGTTAGCGGCGCTCAGCGGAACTGTACGCGCTCCGACAGCGGATGCCAGAGATTCACGCCTTGAGAAAGCAGCACCAAAAATGCCGAGCAGCTTTCATTGCCGGTGACCAACCAATTGCACAGAATCTGGTAGAGTACCTCGATTTCAGTCGCGTGAAAAGGAGAAACCCAGCCCCCAAAATACAACAACCGCTGCCTCGCCAGCCGGCTGCCGTCGACGAGCTGCGAGGAACTTGTTCGAGCCACACAGTCAACAAGCGCCCGTCGGCTTGTAGGCCGACGAGCCGATACTTGCCTGTCGGTTATCAGAGCTCATCGGGAGCAACACCTAAGCCGGTATAGAGCGACCGTCTTCCGCTGTCTTTTAGTGGCACATCGACGAGGAAATTTCGGGCCTGTCCACGCCGCACTGCCGAATTGGACGTGTATGTGTGTGCGTGTGTTTGTAACGTAGCGGCCGCGGAACTCAACTCTGCGCTCAGGCTATCCGCACGGAGCAAACGGGCGGTGACCGCCTCTCAAGGCAGTTATAGCTGGCGGTATAAAAGTAAGCTTCTGCTTTCAGGATGGGCCTCGGGAGGTCGACGAAGACCCACGATAAAGCGAGCGTGCGTGAAACACAGCACTTACCAGTCGGATCTTGAATCGAGGCTAGTGGGTCTTCTTTCGCGTAGCGAATATCCATTTTTCAGGCCGCGTGAAGCACAAAACATCGATGGCTCTGCAGACGTTGTTCCAATCACTCGTAATATCCAAGGGCCGCGCACTGATATTCGACACACATTCCCCGCAAAAAAACAAGGGTCGGCCCCAAACCTTCAGTTGTCAACGCCTGAGTCAATGGCACGCACGCACCGTCCTGCGCATGCGCTTGTTTCTTGCTCTACGTCATATCCGACGACGCTGGAGCAGACGTCTGGGTTCGCGAGTGCCGTTTCGTCTGCTACATCGTCTGCCCAACCTTGGCGTGCCTGCGCAACGCGCATCTCGACGTTTACGTCTGCTGTTTGTCAATGCTTTCGACAGCTATGAGAGGAGTGCGCGAAAAACAATAATAAACCGCTTATCTGCTAACTACAGCGGGCTTTTATAGATTTATTTTGCACGTGCGGACTAAAAAGCTCCGTTACGTACAGCGTGTCGGTGGAAACGATATTACGGACACGCGAGTCACGACTCACGACACCCTGTTTTTTTTTTAACTGCGTCGTGCTTTTGGTAGTTCAACAAACAGTATAAAGTCGAGTGATAAACTCAAGCAGTTTCTAATTTGAGACTTCAAGCGAATCAAAAGAAAACGACCTATGGGTACCAGTGTTCCTGATTAAAAGCCTTCAAAAGGACTCGATTACACATGAATATGCCACGACCTTATACACGCGGCACATTCTTGGTCGGCTTGACATGTATGTACCCACATATGGCCTCGCAACTGCGCGCCGGCGGCGGGTTTCAGCTGTAGCAAAAAAAAAAAAAAGATAGAGAGAGAGATACGGACTCCAGGTCGAGAGCACGAATATAAAATGTACGTCAGGGCGCTGAAACCTCCAGTTTCGCTCCCTTCCGAGCTTCACATAAACGCAGTCAGAGTTTTATCTATGTACTTTTCTTCCTCCGTTATCCGCGCTGAAAGGAGCCTCGTCCGGAAACAGAGCTGTCAACGCGTGGATAAGCGCGCACAAATAAAAAGGGTCGGCGATACAGAACCGCACATATCTCGTACGCAGGGGCGAGGGGTCGCAGACCATGCGCGGGTCCTCCAGTGCTCCAGTATCGCAGTTTTCGGACGGCCCGGCTGGTGCTGGGGGTTCGTGCGACGAAGCAGCACCGAGGAGCAGCAGGATATGTGCGCGCCGTTGCTTGCTAGCAGCGTGCTGTTTTCTTTCCCGAGTGACAGCTGGGCGTCTGGACGCTGTTTTGGGCGCACCCGCGCCTCGCCGCCCCAGCTCCCCGCAACTTTGTGCCTCGCGGTGTCTCTTCTTTCTGTTTATTTACTTTCTAAAAGTAATATCTGAAGAAAAAAAAAATAAGAGGTGTTCTCTGGGTCCCCCACTCTCGCTCACTCATCGCTATGCGTGCTTTAGCTGAATTGTGGACTTGTGGATGGCAAACATTTTTTTTTTTTTTGGGGGGGGGGGCTACTATTTAACCGTAACCAATATTAAATCCAAAATGGGGAGGGGGGTAAAGGGCAGGAACTGGCCAGAAATATAATTTGCAGTGGCCGCCTTCATTTTTGCAGGAACTCCGAAAGTTTTACAATTTATTTTGTTTTTGTCAGTACCCTCACAACGCGAAAAGTATATATGTTAGAGTGAAATATTTAACGTAGCTACTACACAGGATCCTTATGTACCCACGCGGGTCAAATGTTCATTCAAATGTGGTAACATCGACAGCAAAAAGAATCGGTGGCTGTCGTGCAGTGTACGTCCTCCTGCAAATGAGCGCGACTTGGGTTCGGTTCCTGTCACGACGGCCGCGTGTCTGTTGAAGTCGATGCAAAAGAAAAACGCCCGTTTAGTGATATTGCAGGGAACGTTGAGCAGCTTCAGCTGGCCGAAACTAATTTGAGCCCCTAAGGCATGATTTTACACTCAAAAGCCCATTAATAATAAGGAAAACTGTACACTTTTAAATGAGAACGCGTCCGCTAGCGCGTGTAAGTTGCCATTTACAGCTTATTTGCAAACCTTATCAGCCGTTATTAATTCTTTACTTTATCAAGTAATGATGAAACTGGAAAACTGGCTTCCTCTCTCTTTCTCTCTCTAACTTTCCTTTGCAGCTGCTGAAGCGAGCCCTGTTGCTGCGCTCGCAATTTCTGGCGCCGAATAACTTGCGCTGCTCGTTATTTGCTTTTTTTCTTCTACACCGGAACGGGCGGCTGCAAGAGATAACATTCTGCCGCGATGCGCTTTCATTACAGGCATACGCTATATAGTTCTTATCTGCCTTGATGAACTCGTGTCTGTATAAAGGCGCCACTTGGTTGAGTGATATGGTATCGCGTCGAGATTTCGCGTTGCATTAACGGCGGTTCGTTTATTGCTCACCTTCGAACGATAAGGTCCACGTGTTTATTTTTTATTTATTACTTTTTCCCGCATTCGAAGCTCTCAATTGCCTAGAATTAAGAGAGGAAACATATATGAGCTTGCGCATGCTGTTTTACGCATTTCAAGAAGTAACACATCTTCCGAGCATTTTTTTTTTCTTGCGTGGCACACGTTCGAAACGCATTCTTTTGGCAGAACAAGAATTTGTTTAAAAGAAAGCCAGAGATGGCATGGCTCTGCACTCGGAAAATGAAAAGAAAAGAAACAGCCAAAGATGACAATTTGGAATCTTGAAACGCCCATCTTATCCTAAAATGCACATAAAATCTTAAAATATTTCATTTAGGCTTCGGTGCATGGTCATGCATGCGCGCATGGGAAACAAGCAAGCACCCCCGCGCTGTGCTTCTTTTTGCAGGAACACCCTTTTCACACCCTTCACAGTCACTCCACTCTATGCTCCAATGGGGGTATAGCTCCAGCGACTTTTGAAAAAGGGTAGTAAACTTCATTACTCTTAGTACTGTGTGTATTTTCAAGGATTTGATTGTTGAAAGTGTTCTGGTTCATTACCTGCCGCGATGGCTCAATAGCCGTTTTGCTGCTTACCGCAAAATCGTGGATTAGATTCCTTGCGTGACTGTTGTATTTCGGTGGAGGCGAGGTGCGAAAAGACTGGTGAAATTAATCCGGAGTTCCCCATTATGGTGTATCTAACAGCCACTCCTGTGGTTTCGGCATGTAAAAATAATTATTCTGAATTTCTCTCGCGAAATGAGTTTATAACTGGCGTGAATTTGGTGCACTGGGTGTAGGTGCCGGTGTGCAACTGCTGACTCACCTTAAACATGAAGCATCATTCGTTCATGAGAAAGCGCACTAGCGTCCGCTACCAGCTTGCAGATACCACAGCTTCCAGTTTAAAACGACCGGAGTGCCACCGTGACGGACTCCGGGAGTCACAAGCGTGCTTACGCTCTGGCCCGAGCAGTTACGTGTTCCTTCGGGGCCTGGAAGTAGAGAGTAGAGACCCACAGACCATGAATGCAACAATGGAAGAGCACCCACCCTCATAAAATAAGCACAATTGAGACACCCAGGGAGAGCCACACCTGCACCGAGATCACGCAATATTACAAAGAGAGCAGCTGAAATCCCTACCCCCACACAAATCCCTCACGCAAGCAGATGAAACCGGTTGGCGACAGCTCCAAACCCATATACATTCCCCTCTTTACACCACAAACACTTTTATACCATATGCCCAGGCTGTAAAAATTCCAAACCCACAATACTTCTACATTGAGTGCCCGCCGCCCCCGGACGCTCAAGCACTCGCACCCAACCCAGCCCACGTCGAATGGGAGGCCGACCCGACCAGTTCTGACCCGAAGGTACAGCTTTGGCTGATCCACCGGGCGAGAGCAATCGGGGAAGTCACCCCTGGACTAAGGGCAGCGACCAGACCAGGGGTTACGAACCCCTGAGCCCAAAAAAGTTTTTCAACAATCATCATCGTCATCCCTTCTCAGAACCTTGGTAGCCTTCTAGACGGTTTAGGCGACCCGGCACGCCGCTCAAGAACAGACCGGCCCTGTGTCCTGGAGATTTTTGGCAAAGGCTGCACAGTCTTTGTCAAAAATATACAGCCCAAGGGGTTTGCTTCTCAGCCGTGTAGCAGGGCTCTTTAGCACAATTGACAGTCCTAAGATTTGGAGGGTTGAGGACTTAAGTTCGTGAGATTAAGGTCCCTGAGTACGCAAGAAGAGCCGCACTGCAGGGCTCAGAGGAAGACCCCTTGTGCTGTATACTTTTGACAAAGACTACATTCTCGACACCGCTTACAGGCATTAGGTTGTGACAGACTACGGTGTCGACTCAGTGCCCATTACGGCTATCACTGCAACGGAGACAGCCAAAGGAAAGAAATCGGAAGTGTTCACGCGTGCAAATGATGGCAAGCCATGTTTTCGTTGTTCCGCTCGCCACTTAGCAATGTGCGAGCGCTATTTTGTCGCCAGCAAAGCGCCGCGGAATCCGATTACGCGAGTCGGCGGCCGCGGGCCTCCCTAATCGGAAATGGTGCCGCGGTTACGGCACTGCACGCGGAAACCTTGGCTGCCGCGCGGCACGTTTTCTTTTGTCACGTCAAGGACGCGCGCTCTTGCGGCGCGCGAGTGCTTATGCGCGCGCGCGGCCTCCTTTTATCTCACCCTCTCCCTCGGCGCGCGAACGCGCACTGCTTCCGATCTCTTTCGCCGCATTTCTCCTCCTCTTTTTTGGTTTGTATTTTCTAGAGTGCCGAGTCTAGACAATGAGTAGGAGGCAAAAGACAACCGCAGGTAGCGGATGAGAGAGAAGCACGCATACGAAACAGAACAGGAGTATCGTTGTCACGGAAAGCCCTTCGGGTGTGGGCAATCTGGGCTCCTTGTTATAGCTCGACGCACCGGTGAGCACGAGCCCATATGTCTCCGTGCGTGGACGTTAGGCACAGCTGCCGTTCACTTTACGGCCATGAGCCGTGGCGAACGGTCCGAGGCTTGAGCACCCTAGCAGGAGCTGTTGCGCAATGTGACTGCGCGAAGCATCCGACAGCGCACGGCCGTATGTGGGTGAGAGGAAAAGGGCACAGACTGCTACGTCACAGCGGCCACCTATTTGGCGAACAAGAATGGCTGTGAAAATATGTGCGCTTGTCTGACCCGTTCACTGCCGCCTGCACCATGGAACTGGGAAGCTTTTTGTGGAAGATGTACGCGTGGTGCACTATCATAGTACCGTGACGTCATGAGCAAGCCATATTGCGAAATCGCTACACTGGGACCATCCACACCAAGAATGACCAATCGGAACTTCCAAAAGACGTTTGGTGCCAGCTGAAAACCATTTGGAACTAATTCAATTCCAGTTGTTTCCAGCCTTGTTTCTGGAAGTCCCGATTGGTCTTTATTGGCCATAGTAGCGGAAGAAAGAATAGCCTCAAGAGAAGGAAAATTAAGAAACATCTAACGCCCTCCCCCTTTACAAGTTGAGATATGTTTCGCAATAACTATAGCCGGGCATGTGCCCAGAATAGAACAGCCGAAGGTGACCACGCAGACAAGGCAGGTAAGAATATATTTGGGCACACCACTGCAAAATGCGTGCGTTTTTACATATGCTTCATGGTCCAAATTATACGGCCTGTGTCTAAAGTCTTTTTTTCCGTACGCATGTACTCTACATGGCTCAAGGCTGGAAGACTGTTACAGGCTGTGCAAGCGTCGAGAGACTTTGGCTACACGTACGCATAGAAGTAGCAGGTATTCTGACTTAGCGCTGACAACCTAATTGTGGATCCACTACTTTCCTGCCATGCCACCGACTCTCCTGAGGCACACGCCATAAGCGCATACATTACGTATACCTCCGACACGTCGCAAGTCCCAATTTGTAATATGTATACCTTTAACTTACTCGACGTTTTTCGTGAAGGTAGGTTGTTGGGTGATTTCGTGACGGTGTTCCATGGCTACAGCGCGACGAGCAGGACAAGAACAGGCAGGGACACAACACAGCGCTGTTTAATTTAACAGCAATTTTATAACACAATCGGTGCTGCCTGTGTGGTAGCCCACCGGTTTAAATTTCCCACAACGAAGGCCTGTCCTGAGTTTGTCTCGCGGGGTACACGCGTAACGAACAGTTCTCCTGTAAGCCAAGGGAGGGCGCGCGGCCGCACGTCAGTTAGATTAGGTCAGTTTAGGTCAACTGGGTGTGAGGGCGACCGCACTCCCTCCCTCTTCTCCAGCGTGGGAAGAGGAGGGAAAAGTCCCTTCTTTCGGCGACAGCCGCGCAGCATGCGGCACATCGTCTCATAATTATTCCTCCCTATCCCTTCCGTATCGGGTTTCTTCGACCATCAACACGGATTATCCCCACACGCCGCCAGTCTTGTGCATGGTCCCGGGACTACCGACGATGTGGTGGCAACACCCCCCCCCCCCCCCCCCCACTCCCTCCCCCTCCGTTTCTATTCACGAAGCGAACATCCATGCTCCGTTGTGTGATTGCTCGTACGTAAGAACAACGAAGGCGCGCTTCTGCGTGTCCTAGCTGTTCTCCAGAACTGGTCATCGCTGCAACATGGTGAGCAACGCCTGCAGGTGTCTCGTTCGAAAGGTTGTGAGTAGGCTTGATCGTTACGTCTTTGGGCGGGCGGCCGTCCGCCGCGCGCGTTCTAACCACGCGTACATGTCCAGCATTCTAGGGCAAAAAAATTTAATACGAAAATATTGTAAGGTACCGTTATGGTAATTTTGAAGGCAATGTTCCAATCTTCCTATGCGTAGCAAAATCGTGAAAGTTTTTCCATCGCTGGGGAACGTTTTTGACGACAGCAAAAACGTTAATAGTAAAACAATGCGCCTGCCGACAGGAGATCTGTGGATATATTGAATGTTGAAGAAGTGAAATGTTATAGTGAAATCTTACATTATATAAAAAATTGTGTTCATAAACTCTTTCCTGTCGAAAAATGCTTTTGTCCAGAATTGGGTTTGAGACAGCGCCTGCTGTGCGGTAGAGAGGGTGTCGATGGTATATTGGCCCTAATCGGTCCTGTCGCTGTTGACTGTGCCCTTTGTTAGGTTCGGGATGGTGGACCTTATGCATATATATACCATACTATACCCCACCGTACAGTACCGTACCATACCATACCATACCATACCATACCATACCATACCATACCATACCATACCATACCATACCATACCATACCGAAATTCCATATCTGTTTGATGTCCTCTTGGATGTGGTCTGCGAAAATGCTCGACGGTGTTACCATGACGCCGCGAACGCAGGGTAGAGATCGATGTACACTCTTGCAAGGTCTCCTTGTAGGCTAGCCACGCGATACTGGCCCTACAATTTTATAATGAAAAAAAAAAAAACTCATAGGCTGCAGTTACCACTGTCCCAGGTAGCACCGAAACATTACGATAATGTTACATTTTTGTTTTGGTCGAATGTTATTTCAATGTGCTTAATGTCCTTCTTTTCTAGCTTTCCTGAAATGTTACATATAAACGTCAAAATAACAGTGGAGTTCGCGGTGTTGTGCATTGTTGGCCACGTCCGGCTTCGCGATAGAGGAACGCCCATTCCGTTTTTTTTTTTTTTGTTCTGCCCTCTGCTCAACTGGTGAGTAGAGGGTGAGTCCTCTAGAGGGTGTTGGTGAGTCACACTCGCTACCCAGCGGGATAGGGGGGGGGGGGGGGGGGGGGGATAGCGGAGGATTCCGAGAAAACGGGAAAGGTCAGTCCCCCTCCCGGAACGCCTACGTCAGGTCGCATCCCGTTGTGCACGATCTTGCGGCAAGGCGGATCCTCATCGCGTCGCGTCCCATGTTTACAGCGGCGCGCGTTGACAGCTTGAGGCGCGGTCAACAGGATATTGCCACGCTAGCTGCAGGTATGAAGACAGTTTGTAAGTGGCGGTACTGAACAGATGGGCCTTGAAGTGACTTTCCTCGAACCAGGGTCAACTGGAGGTTGAAATAACCTACACCGTGGGAAAGCGAGAATGTTCGCGAAGCTCGCGGGAGGAAGGAAGAATCCTCCGAAATCGTGATGGTGGAGAGTGTACATATTTGTACAGTCGAGTCGAGATTTGTCGAGATGAGTTATCTTCTTTCCCCAAGCATTGATTGGCTGCGTTGTCCTTTTCCAATTGTTGACTGGTGATGTTTTCCTTTCTCCAATGATTTATTGGGTGGATGTTTGTGGAGTTACCTGATTTGTTACTGTCCCCAGCTGTTTCGGCAGGACCGAGGGCTGGTTTCGTCACGTAAAATTATGAGTCAGTCAAATGTAAATAAGTTTTCTCCTTGCTTGTATATTTCTTTGTTTTATTAATTGTTAATAAAAAGTTAACCTCTCCAGAAGTGCCCTCCAGCAACGTGATTGAGCAATATCGAATCTGGAAGACGTCAAGCATCCTTCAATAATCATCATCACCGCAATTTCCCTTTATGAGATCGAAAGGGAAACTTAACCTTCCCCGAACATTAATGAATCCTATAAACAGCATACATGCGACAGTCTCGAAAATAGTGAAGCAACCCACAAACACGCAGGCCCACCAGTTGTGACGGCGCACAACTTACAACGCTTTGCAAGGACAACCAACGAGGATGGCACTTCAGCTCCGCTACAGCACAACATGCAACTCGTATTCATTCACCTCCGAACGGATATCATGGAGTCAAGTATACCCATTTACTGAAGTATATGACCAGCTCCTATATGTAGTCTTCATTGATTACGAGAAAGCACAAGTGACTCAGTGGAAACATCAGTAGTCCTGCAGGCATTGCGGAATCAGGGCGTAGAAGAGTATTGTGAAAATACTGGAAGATATCTACAACGACTGCACAGCTACCATAGTCCTCCATAAAGTCGGCAATAAAATTCGAATAAGGAAGGGTCAGGGAGACGCGATCTCGCCAATGTTTACAGGAGGTGTTCCGAGGCCTGAACTGGGAACAGTTGGGGATAAGAGAGTGGCGTAAATCGCGCGGGGGGGGGGGGGGGGGGGGGGCACAGTATGCGACCGTCCCCGTGCTGAGAATCGTCCCGAGATTACTTGGCCGGCATCAAATGATAAGAGCAGCAAACTGAACATGGGGATGCCGCGGGAGTGGGGGACATCTTCCCTTCCACAGAATGGCTCAGCAGAATAAAATGCTCAAAAAACAGCGCTGTCAGAATTACAATCTGCCGACAATCAAAGGACATGCCCAGACTACGTGTGATTTTGTTTAATTTTGCTTCAAGCCTCTGCTTTTCTGGCATCGAGTCAATCAGTGATTGTTACAGAGATGCTAAAGGGTATAGTCCTGCGTGTTCGAAGGTCGTCACTGCGCAAACCTTCGAAGCTTTCTTCTTGTTCGGGCCTGGTGAACGTTTAATGCGCGAGACAGGCGCTGACAGATGCGACTCTTGCCTTGGTGGTATGCATAAAACTACTTCATATCAGCGGACCATCTTTATTTTAAAAAAAGGAGGAGGAGGTAGAAGAGGAAAGGCATGGAGGTTATCTGGAAGAATAATTGGTTTGCTACCCTACACGGGTGGGAAAGGGGTGAGGGGATAAAAAAATGAAAGAGAAAAGAGAGTAGCAGAAAATTGAAGTCGCTATGAAAAGTCAGCGTTTGTTACAGTCACAGCCTATCATGCAGGCCAGAAGTTTGCAACAAGCGGAGCAGTGCCTTGGAGGCCTTCACCACCGACATTGCTCAATGTCTACCGCCGTCACCTTCAGTTTGTTAAACTGCCGGCCGATTAGAAGATCGCGAATGTCAATTCTACCATATCCGGTCCACACTTCCTGTGAGCCAAAAATGAAGGGAGATGGACGCTGTGATTTTAGAGTGAGAAAGAGATGCTGGATAAATGCTTTAGGATTAGCACAACCGCTGAACAGGAATTTTTAAATGGCATGTCGCAGGTCTTAGATTCGAGGAAAGCTACAAAACAACTTTATACTTGGCGCTAGAGGTCTGCATGAGCCGATATCTATAGCGGGTGCGGCCCTACTCGTCGCTACATCGGTCCGGACTCAGAACCCGACCGCGGCCAGCTATTAATTTCTAATGGACGGTCCGGCCGTGCAGGCCCGTTTGCTTTTCATGACGAAACTTCGCTCTTAAAAAAAAAATAGATAAATACAACAAGCGATAAACAGGCATCTGTGTAGTATATCTGAAAAAGTTGCAGAAAGCAAGAAGCGCAACCTCTAGTTCGTACACTCTAAACATAAAAGTAGCAAAAAGGGAGCCCTTTTAAGGGGCAGGGAATGCTACCCAAAACCTGGGGTAGCTTTTCATACCTAAAAATACGGAATACTTATGGTTGGCAACACCAGCAAAAATTCCTCTTGAAAACCTGCGAAGTTCTAGCAGTTAGAAACCTCTATTTCCTCACCTCAAGACCTACAGTGCCGCTTTTAAAAGCCTCCTAGCTCCTATTGCTAACTGAATCAAGCTATGCTTTGCGGTGGGAAATCACTCCGCTGACAAACGTAAGCATACTTTTTTTCTGTGATCGAAATCTACCCCGGAACTTGGGCAGTCTACCTTGCCCCTAAAAAGGAGTTCCCTAGAGAACAGCTTACTCCCTCTTTACTCCCCTATAGGCTTATTCGCGTTTAGAGCGTACCAGCGACGAATGCCTGCCTATATACTCAAGCTAGGCACAACCGAAAAAATCGAGTCATTAAAAGAGCACTGCATGCCATCGTTTTCAATGGCTCTTTAGACGAGACATTTCTAAAAACAGCGACTTTAGCGCAAGCGTAACCTTTTACCCTCGTAAGCACACTAAGATGATTAGCGTCTTAGCGCACTGTGAGCGTATTATTACAGACTTAGCTTTACTTACATGGCAAGGAGACTCCGTACAGCAGTGAAATATATGAAGTATATCATTTTCAAATAAGGAGACAGTCCCCTTCGAGCAGGGCTGGTAACTTTACGAAGTCCAAACACTCTCCAGATTCCAAAAGAATGATTCGCTACCCCAATGCCCACATCTGCATAAGTTACGCAAGTGTTGTCAGAAAACACGGTGCTAGTCTGCTTTTCGCTATCAGGAACGCAATCGAAGATACCATCCTATTCAAGTGGAAAGCATCCACCGCTAAACTCTGCGGCACACAGTACTTCGGTTGTCTGAAAACAAGTGTTAGTCTGCTTTTCGCATGCAGGTTAGCTGGAGAGCGTTGCACCCTTTTGAAATTTACAAGGATTTAGGCCATTGATGGAGAACACTTAAGTAATCTGCGATTCACTGACGACATCCTTGCTAAGTCACTCAGGAGATGAACTGCAAAGCATGATCAATGAGTTAGACCGGCAGAGCAGAACGGTGGGCCTAACCCAAGTAATATTCAACAGTCTCGCAAGGGAACAGCAATTCATGATTGGTAAGGGAATAAGTCTACTTAGGGCAGGTTGCGACCGCTAACAGGACAGGCGCCTGTCCTGTTGTGTTCTTGTGCCTCTGTCGTCCTTGTTCCTTTCGCGCCGTCCTGACATTAACTGCAGCTATGAACCAATTAACTAGCCCAAACCAAAGTACTTCTTGAGCATGAATGGCATTTTACAATATCCCTTAACAACTGTGTCTTACCGGTATTCACCTATTGGGCGGAAACGTGGAGGCTAACGAAAAGGGTTCAGCTTAAGTTAATGACAACGCAGCTTATGGTTTATGGGGGTTTTAACGTCCCAAAGCGACTCAGGATATGAGGGACGCCGTAGGGAAGAGCTCCGGAAATTTCGACCACCTGAGGTTCTTTAACGTACACTGACCTTGCACAGTACAAGGACCTCTAGAATTTCGCCTACGTCGAAATTCGACCGCCGCAGCCGCGGGATCGAACTCGAATGACACCCTAGTTGTCTGTAGTCAAAATTTCAATTGACCAGTTTTCGCGCCTTCCTCTCTCCTCTCGTCACTTTTTGCACGCTGAAATGTCGGCCCTCCTCCGCCGGCCGACGCGCGCGGGAGAAGGCAACAACCTCTAGAGAAGTTCTTGGAGATGGGGAGAGGCTGCGGAGCTTACAGCCGTGGCCGAGGTAGCTGCGTGACGTCAGGAAGAGACGTCACGCCGAACCAATGACAGCTCGCCGCTGCTGACGTAACGAGCGCTGCATGACGCGTTGCGCTACGTTGCGCTAGGGTGCCTCGATACGCGCGGATTCGGGCGAAAGCTCGGCACAGCAGGTCGCCGCGAGGCGTGGAAGAGCGAATTTTGGAAAATATATTGTAAACGATCGCTTCGCTTCTGTGGTTCTGTACGCGGCATGAACACTCGGTGGCCTGTACTCTATGCAAGCGTATTTTAGCCAACCTCAAATACCCTTTCAGGGACCCTTTAAGGGTAGCGCAGTGGATTCCAAGAGAAGGCAAGCATAGCAGGGGGCGGAAGGAAGTTAGGTGGGCGGATGATATCGAGAAGTTTGAAGGGATATGATGGCCTCAGCTGGAGAACGACAGGGTTAATAGGAGAGACATGGGAGAGGCCTTTGCCCTTCAGTGAGCGCAATCGGGCCGATGATGATGATAATGATGATGTCTGAGGGATGTACCATGGGTGATAGTAGCGAATCGGTAATAACCGAAGTTTTCTGCCAAAACAATGCATGCAATCTATAGCGAGTACTATCTAAGAGATTTGGTTGCAAAGTACTGTTAGTTGAAAAAACATCTTTACTGCAAGAACAGCGGGAAGAGACATGGAATATAGTGCTCGAAATATATTTTAATGTTGTTTTATAGTTCTATAATAACGCTTAGACATGATAAAATACGGTTTTCTATATAACTTACGTTATATGTTAATTTAACGTTACAGTTTGCAAGATGTAACATTACTGAAACTTCCATAACATTTTTATAACGCTATCCTAATGTTTGGTGCTACTTGGGGTGTACCGCGAAATTCAGAGACAGTTGTTGAGATGTTTTCATTTCGCGATATATGAAGGCAAAAAAGTTTGAGATATGTACGTGTATCCTTCAAGTAGCACTTCCTCCCAATTCTTGACAGTCATGAAGGAAGAAGTGGCAGGGGATGTGTTCGAGGTGTTGGATCAATGTCCGATCCTGAAAGAAGTCTATGCATGTGCTTCGGGAGGTCGTCACAGCAGTGGGAGTAGTTGCCGGGAAAGGAGTAGGACTGAGCGGTTACTACACGGTGCAATCCTTCGGCACGACGACGCTTAACCAATGGATGGAAATGTCTTTAAAGAGCTATCACTAAAGCACTGAAGGCTGCAGTTGCGAACACATGGGTCCTTTTCTGTTTATTTTATTTGAATTATACACACTGTAGTCTTGCTCATGACCATATGGCAGGGTGGGTGGGTATACGTGTACACCCTTTGTCAAAAGTTTGGAACCCAGGGGTTTGCTTCTGAGTGTCATACCGTGCGGCTTGTAGCTCATCCTTAGTGACCAAAATCTCCTGACGGTAGGAATATTTTTAGTCCTGCCCCCTCGAATGGGCAGGAATTACACGAATTCTCAGGAGCCCCACAACACTGCTTAGAAGCAAAAGCCCCCTGTGCTCTAAACTTCTCTCAAAGGCTGTACATAACAGCATATACAAAAAGACAAACAATAAGAGTAAATTATTTAAGGTGCTCTCCAAAATATGCTGGTGAGTTCTGTGTAATTGCCTTAATTGTTAGTGAGGTTATTCCAGCCAACTATAGTTCTTGGGATGGTTGGTTTGACTCTAGGCTATGAGGGACGCCGAATGTCCACCTGGGGTTCTTTAATGTGCACTGACATCGCACTGTACACGGGCCTCTAGTATTTCGTCTTCATAGAAATGCAACCGCCGCGGCCGGGATCGAACCCACGTCCGGGTCAGCAGCCGCGAGCACCATAAGCACTGAGCCATGACGGCGGCCCAGTTCTTGGGAAATAGAGTACTTAACGCAATTATTTCCTGAAGTTATTAGCGGCATTATTGCTTTGTCATGTCGTTGTGTTGTTTTTTATCGCCAGAAGAGAAAGTGAAAATACCAGATGTGTTAATATTAAAATGCCCGATTAAGGCAAAAAACTTTAATTTTCATATGCGGTTTATTTCGCCTACTGATGGGAAATCACATTGCTGAAGTAACTCATTGACTGACGCATGGATATATTTCTTGAAAAATCTTGCTCCTTTTCGTTAAATACGTTCCAGTTTGTTGACATTAGATATGCGGCGAACGGCCGGGACCCAAATTATATGGCATATTTATACGTGCAGTATTGAATATATACATGGTGATATATGCGAGAGATCGAACAACTGGTGTAATAGATTTAAAAGACCGTCTGAGAAAAAAAGAAAAGGAGTTTATGAGGGCGCTAAAATTCTGCGCATGCGCATACCCTCTCCACCGTTTTCGCAGAGCATGCCCTGTAAAATGCCTGACGAGTTCGCTGCACGCGTTTTTCCAGAAACGGCGTTTTCTAGAGCAACGATACAACGGACTGCGGGAAAACAATTAGATGTAGGGCTAGCCGCACGAACCGGCCTCAAGAGATAAGATGCGGTCTGTTTCTCAAAACATCCATGAGTCAGGAGTAGCCCAAGCATGGAGAGCCCAAGATACCCAATCGGTCATAGAGTCACTGAAGTGGTCATTGTCAGCCACATTGTCAGCCAGCCCCTCGCTCTTTTCGGGCAGGCCATAGTAGGCGCACGGCCGTGGTAGGCGTTGCTCCAAGGCAAATCTAGTGCGTCTGGCGGCCGCTAAAGCGGTGGGCGGTGAAGGTAGGGTCCCTAGAAATACACTAGGGACCCTAGTGAAGGTGCCCACCCGATTCAAAGAACACCCCTAATTCATCACCATCGTATTTATGCTCTAGATGGGGGTTGTCAAATCCCTCTGTCTTTATTAAACTGAACTAGAAAAGGCTTGGAGGAAGGAAATGTTTTTCCTTTCTCCATGAGAAAAGGAATAGAAACCGCGGTACAAAGGGGACGCTCCTAACTTCCATCCATCATTCCACCCGTCCGGTAAAAGTGGAAATCAGTGCCCATAACATAAAGGTCAACGTTACTGAAACAAAATCTAATCACGTTGATGAAGGTCCATCACGCAGACATTAAAAAAAATGCGCTGAAGTACTGAAAGAGCCAGAAATTTCAATGTTCAGTAGCGAAATATGAGCGATCAGCCTAATGAGTTTCTGAGGGTCACCGCGATCCTGTTAATCAACAAATGTTTCGCTTAAGTTCGGGAGAGAAACGCTTATTAAAGCTATTTAGTAACAATATATGAACCCATTAACATTCCAGGCACGAGCAGCACTCGGTTCGCCGCATTTCGATCGGTACCATCACTGTAGAGGCCATCAGGCCATCAGGAGGCCACTAGTATGTATACCATCACTGTTGTTACACCCAGAGACCCACGATGGTCCACGATGGAGTGGACCATGCCAGATACTCGTCAAGAGAAGCCTGCCCACGGAGGTAGTCGATAGGGTCAGGGGGTTACACACGGCGGCATCGGTGGTGGTGGAGTGGCAGGGCCTTCAATCAGAACCGATTGCTATGGAACGTGGTTTGAAGCAGGGATGCCCTCTGTCTTCGCTTCTATTCATGCTAATGCTGAGTGACCTGGAGTGTGATCTGGGGACATGAGGAGCAGGTTTCGACCTGTCATACATGGTTGAAGGCGTGGTCTAGTCTCAAAAGCTCCTTGCCCTGCTTTACGCCGACGATATAGTGCTGGTGGCGGACTCAAGGGAGGGACTTCAAAGGCTCCTAGACGTGTGCAGCTTGCGAGCCGGACAGCTGGGACTCCGGTTCAGCGCTCGCAAGAGCGCAGTAATGACCTGGGGGTCTCCCGAGACGAGGGACTTTGGGCAAGCATTTATACTGCAGGACAGGGTGATCCCATCGGTGTCGTCGTACCGCTGCCTTGGGGTTACATCGTCGCCCATGAAAAACGGGTACATGAGAAGGCTCTGAGAGGCCAGCGTGTACTCAAGGCACGTGCGCTGCGGGCTTTCAGCCGCATGGAGGTGGTTAGAAGCCTATGGAAGGCGGTAATGGTACCTGGACTCACTTTTGGCAATGCGGTGCTGTGTCTGTCGTCTGCTACCCGAGTTTTTAGAGCGACGGTAACGAGAGGTGAGCAGACAAGCACTGGGCGCCCACCGGTCGACGCCCAACGAAGCGGTACAGAGTGACGTTGGGTGGTCCGCTTGGCACGAGAGGCAGTGGCGAAGCTGGGTTTTGAAATCCGATCGTGGGTCCGGACCGGTGCTTCAGCCACAACATCCGGTTGGAGCCCTTTTTGCGCAGGCCCTTGGTTTCCCGCCGCTCCGGCCATTGGATGGCAATGCGGCTGCCATTGCAACAGTAGATATCGGAGGGACGGATGCCGTGGCTAATGCGGTGGAAACAACCAAACGTCAATTGACATTGTAGAGAGAAATCTCCATGAAGACGAAGAAGACTCCAAAATAGGCTAGGACACTTTCGGATGTTTTCTCCGTAAGGACCACCCGATACAAAGGGAAAGCCACATATCCAAATCCAAATCCAAAAGGCAAAATGGCGGCGTCCACAGAAGAAGACGGCATGGGCTCTTGGTCACGCAATCTGGATTCTAACCAGGCGCATGTGGGCAAATGCATCGAGGAATTTGAATCATGCACAAAGAAGCCAGAGACATTTCTTGAGTAAGTTTTGGAACGTAATTTTGTTCTACATAAATTGGTGTAGCCGACCACACAGTGTGGGAAGGCTGTTGTCACATGCTTGACTTGTCGGGCTGTTTATGTTACCGCACTTAAGCTGATTTTGTTTTCTCTTTGCGTGATAGAGTCCAGCCAAATGTGGCAGAAACAATGAAAAACTTGACGAAAGACTTGTATGATGCCCTGGACAAATGGAAAGGGAAAACTACTGCGTTGTCGAAGACAGAACTTCCAACGTTGGTTGTGGACAGTTTCGACGACGAACAGATCTGGCAGCAATTGGAGCTGCGAAACAGTCGCCTGGTAAAGGAGCTCATTTCATCGGTGTCCCGTGTGGCAACCAAGGCCACCATTAGCTTCGGCATAGACTTGGGGAAAGAGGAAAACAAGAAATTGCCAAAAGTGGACGTTCCTGGAGAAGAAGAGATATCTGACCTTTCAGACGCTGCTTCTGGTGAGGGTACGGATCATGAAAACTTGGACTTGTCGGACGAGGCCTCTGAAGAAGGTGGCATAGATTTTGACGATGTGGACGACAGCATGCGTGGCGACGATGCACCTGGTAAAAACGAAAGCGCAAAACCGTCGTCTGTTGTCGATGACGGGTTCTTCCGGCTCGCCGACATGGAAGCTTTCGTTGACAAGGAGGAAAGGGCTGAGGCTCGTGGAAGCGATTCAGAGGAGGACGATATCGACTACTTCGGAGAGCTGTCTTCGGATGAAGATGATCCGGAAGATAAGGCGAGTGCTTCAAAAACTCAAGTTTTCCTATGCTTTCTATCCAGGGCCTTAGTATTTAGGTCTGAAACGGGGTTCCGTTGTTATTTCAACGAAGAGCATATACAAAGACTACATAGACATGGTGCGGATTATGTCTGTGTTGTCTAAGTTGCTTCCGTAAAAATAGCAGGACAACCATGTTTCGGTCTTGCTTTAACAACTAGCCCAACAGGAAGCCTAAGGATTTGACCAGCCTACTCATTCACAGGTAGACAGATTTCAGGTATCATTTTATGAGGACGTCTAAGGCTAGGTGATTGAGCTGCAGTACTTAAAGACGAAGATAACAAAAAACGTTGTGAGTAGCCTACTGTTCTGCACTTTGCCCTGTCGTTGAGTAAACTGCTTCTGTGTGTTGTTACGACAAGCACTGCGCCATGTCGCGTGGTTTTTTGTCAACAATTTTTTAGTTCACCCACCATGTATGCAAACTGATTCGTCCCGCTGACCGTCTATGCTAGGCTGCGTAAGCGAAAGAATTCTGTTCAAAATTGAAGATCATTTTACTGGATTCTGTATAATGGTAATACATTTTCCTAATGTTACTCTTTGTCATAGAATCAATTATTACTGTGAACACTTTTTACGCTAATACCCCTGCCAAGCGTGCAAGTGCGCTTATCAGGAGTGTCACTTGCTGTAAGTGTACTCTGCCTGGGCCAAACGGCGTTAGTGGAGTGTCACAGCAACAATCGAAACAACGCTGCAAAAAAAAAGCAATTCTATGGAGCTGCTCCGCACGCTGCTGTTTGTTGCCAGAATTCTGAATAGGCTAGGAGCTCATCTCGGCCAGCCTTGGCTTGCAGTATCTTAATAACAATCAATTTTCAAAAATTCTTGCTACCTCATCTACTTTTTCAAAAAGCCCGCTCGTTGTCTGTCGCCATTTTTGTTACTACAAATGGCTCTTAGTTTCCTGTTTAGCAGCACGTAGCGTCACTCAAGGTGCCAGAACACACTCCCCATAAGTGCACTTAATTTGCATGCTTGACAGCAGTATAAGAAGCACATGTATAAATAGGCTTCATACTTGATGGGCACAAGTGGTACACAAAACAAAAGAGCACAAAGTGGCAATTAGGGAGCAGTCTTGTGGTGTTACTACTGTTTTTTCTCATTGGTTCATAACTGTGTATCTTGATCTGATACAAAATATGTGGAGGTTGGACACGTCAGAGACATGCCAAATTGATTTTTTGACACTCCGTTTTCATCTGAAAAGGTCAGTATCCTTGACATGCACATCACCGTCAGCTGGCTGTTCAATGGCAGTTATTCATGATTTTGTTCACAGCGCAACAAGAACGGGAAAGACGAAAGACAAAAAAGTGACATAAACAAGCGCTCGTTTGTGTCACTTTTTCGTCTTTCGTCTTTCCCATTCTTGTTGCACTATGAACAAAATCATGAATACTTACCAACTCGCCCAAATTTCCGCCTTACTCAATGGCAGTTACTTGCAGTCTCCAGAAACTGGAAGTGTAGGAGAGAATTGTGCACTAAGACAATGGTTTCATTGGATTACATGCCGCTGTCGTGCAGATTGAGGGATTGCTCCGTGACTTCAGATACGCTGGTGCAGCCCACAGCTCTCGCCTCCTCACCAAGTGTTGTCCTCCTGTAGAGCCCCGGTGCTAGAGTAGCGCTGCCTACCCACTGACTATCATCACTCGCTTGAGGCCATTGTTTGGTCAAATAAGGTTTTCCTTAGCATGTAAGGGCACTGGCAACATTTGTAAGCATAGCAGACCACCATCAACGAAGAACCATGCAAGGCCTGCATGAAAAAGTGCTACGGTCTGGCTTCCTCAACATTTCAGTGGCAGTCCATCACTGCCCTCAGCACATGGACCACATGCTGCACGGTTCTCTCGCTGAAGCCGCAGCATAACCAGAACATGAGAATCAAGTTTTTAGAAACAAACTGACTCTTGCATTTTTGTCTCGTGGCTTGATTACTTTCGTATTGGTGCTTTTTCTTATGGCGATAGCATTTATTTCTGTGAGGGTAGTACTAAATACGGTCATTTTTGCGTTAATTACTGATACATCAACTGCTCTTGCTAAAAAAAGTTACCAATATAAATTCTACATCCCTTTTGACCCCACAGGGAACGGCACATATTTAATTGAAATGACTGATAATTAATTCATCTATAGAAAATAATATTTGCCGGAAAAAAAAATGTTTTCAAATAACACTGAAAAAAAATCCTCAGAATTTAATAAAGAACTGAAAATTGAACATCTATAAAAATGCGATGCATATTACTTTGTTGTGCCACAGCACGGTAGTCTTAAAGGTGCACTGAAGAGCATTCTGAACTTGTCTTTTTGCCGCGGGAACTCGATCTACCCGTTCCTAGCATTCTTAGAAACAGTGACTTATTGCCCTGTGTGGCCGATTTCCCCAATTAAATCGAATTAACGTCCGGCTCCCGCCTTTTTTTTTTAATTCTGCCTCGTACGGTGGGCGGAGTCGACCAACGCGTGGAGCGCCTTTCACCCAGTCCCGTGGAGGCTTTGCTTTCGCTTTATTTTGTTTTTTAGGTTTCCATGAATAAATAGTTTCATTCGCAGATAATATAGCCGCAAAATAAGCCCGAAGAAATTAAAATACGCGCGGACTATTTGCTACTACGGACTACTACGTATTACTCCGCCGATGGCAGAGCGGCAAGCCGCCACGGGACTGGGTGAAAGGCGCTCCGCGCGTTGGTCGACTCCGCCCACCCTACGAGGCAGAATTAAAAAAAAAAAAGGCGGGAGCCGGACGTTAATTCGATTTAATTGGGGAAATCGGCCACACAGGGCAATAAGTCACTGTTTCTAAGAATGCTAGGAACGGGTAGATCGAGTTCCCGCGGCAAAAAGACAAGTTCAGAATCCTCTTCAGTGCACCTTTAAGGTACAAACTTCTTGTCAAAAAAATGTGCTGTAATTGTGACTGTCATTTTGTTTGTGTACAGGGTGGGCGCAGTGCTACGTATGCAGACTTCTTCGACCCTCCTGCGTCCTTGCCTGACAACAAGAATGCTGAAAAAGGCAGCAAAGCTGCAGCTTGGTGAGCAGGATCAGCATTATTTTTGTTCTGCATGCAAGGATTAAGTAATGTGCATATGTTTGCACACACCACTAACTCCTGCCAGAAAACAAAATGTTGGATGCAAGTAAGCTTGCACCCCCCAAAAAAAGCAAAATATGTTGTGTGCTAAAAGTAATTTTTCTTTACTTTGTGAGATTAGTTCGAACCACACCAGTTCATGAATTAAAACATGACTGCATGTAGTTATGGCATGCACTGCATACATTTAGCATGATTTTGAATCATTGTATGCACACTGAATTCAGGGGTGATCTACTTATTTATCCCTGACTGACCATTGGCTGTCTGTACTGCTACAGAAGCTATGCCTTTGTAATATTTGTAACGTTAACAGAAACCTCTAATCCTGCTTGGAGCATCACCCAAAGCAAATCTGCCTTAGCAAATGTTTATATATGTGGACTCTATATTGCTGTTCATTTTGTCCAGTAGCACAGAGTCTTGCATACTTCCATTGAATAATAGAAATGATTGCTTAAAGGGGCACTGTGACCTTTTTTTTCTCAGTTGCACTTATTTTTGGTTTAAAAGATTTCTCATGCATTCCAGGCATGATAGCCTTGGGTGCTTGTGTGCCATAAGTGCCATAAAACACAACTTAACCATATGTAAACAAGACTTTCCGAAAAATTTTCTTGTTTTACAATGTATTCATGGAGGTTGCCGTTTGTTAACATTTGGCAAGTGCTTTGAAGAATAGTGTGACGAAGCGTGCAACATAATTTCGAAGTTATCTTTTTAAAACATGACGATAAATGTATGTTGTGAAGCTAGACATACCCCAACAGGCTCCTAGTCAGCTGAGTATTTCTGTGAATTGTACAGCCTTCTTGTAGAGTCCTTTGGCTTTGGCTGGCTTGTGTGCTACATTTGGTCACTAATATAGATGTTAAAACTATACAACCAAGAAGGCTCTGCATGAAACGTTCTGGAACGGCTTGATAAACGGACAAAAGTGAATGGCACAGACAACACCCACCTGGCTGGCTGCGGTGTCCACAAGCAACCATCATATTTATATACACGGTGTTGGTCTGTAAAACTGAAAATAAAAAATGGCTGTGGCTTAGCTTGGTTAAGCCTGGTAATTGCGAAGCAATACGATAGGTTCCGCCGTTTGGTTGCGTTCCAGCGTTCTGAACTAGTAGTACTGGAAACAGATGCACATTCCTCACTGTCGGCCAAACTCGTAACTTGTTCTCTTGCTTCTGACGTTGTTTCTACCGAAGATGCTGACCGTTTTCGTCGGGCTGCATATTGAGCACTCCGCTTGAAAAGTCGTTCTTCTTGTTCTTCTGCCATCTCCGTAGCTCGCTGATGCTTCCTCTTTGCATTCTGCCGAAGTGTCTTGCTTGCTTGAGGTGGCATCTGACAGGCTTGACGAGAGGAGTGAACCGGCGTTGGTGCCTACCAGCCTCTCGCTGCGACGGCGCGAGATGGGGCCCCGTTTTTACACAGATAGTATGACGTCACTCCGCGCACGGCGCCCCTGGTGAGAGGAGCGAGAGTTAGGCCGCTGTTGGTGCCTACCAGCCTCGCGCTGCGACAGCGCGAGATGGGGCCCCGTTTTTACACAGATGCTATGACGTCATGCCAAAGGTCAAGTGGTGCCTACCACCGCCTCGCGCTGGAACGGGCTGAGGTGGTAGCTAAAGTAGTATTGCTTCGCAATAAAAGATGAGATGAAATTGCATTTCACTGTCCCATTTCATGTTGAATTGGACAGCGCAAAAGAGAGCATTTGAACGCGTATCAACTCACCGCAGTCATCAGTATTTTGTCCCATTTCACTCGCCCAGTGTAGAGACTGGGTGCTACCAGTTGAAGCCCCGACTCACACGTGTAGCAGCTTGCCAGCCATTGCCAACAGGGCAGGTGTGATCATCATAGAAGGGAGCTCCCCGATGCCTCCTTGTGATCCCTTTGGTGTCGATAGAATTAGAAAGCTACTATCATTCTCCCACTCCCTGTCATCACGTTTCCTGTTCTGCTTTTTCCTACACATTTCTGGCCATGGTTTCGATCAGCTTTTTTTAGCTTCCTCTTTGGTACTGACAGTTCGAACAGCAGCACTCGCCTCCATAGTAGTTTGAAACGAAATGAAATGTGCCCTAACATTAACTTTATTATTTTCACTTTTTCTCATGTGAAAAGCTTACAACACCCAGAGACATCATATCTTGGATTCATTTCCTGAGTCTAAACGAATTTATTTCAAAAATAGATGCCCAACCAATCAGAAAGGCAGTGCCCAGTATGGTTGCCACCTCATATCCACTTCTGAAAATCGGCGCAACAGCAGCTTCCCAAAATAAGCATTTCTGGAGCATATTAAAATAAATATTGCAATTTCAGCAACCTTTGTGGGTGTTAAGGCATCACCATGTCCTGTGCTATTTCTGTAAA
Source organism: Amblyomma mixtum (assembly GCF_055824585.1). Classification (NCBI taxonomy): domain Eukaryota; kingdom Metazoa; phylum Arthropoda; class Arachnida; order Ixodida; family Ixodidae; genus Amblyomma; species Amblyomma mixtum. The sequence goes on along the minus strand of NC_143016.1, from coordinate 36,995,072 downwards.
GAATAAAGAACGCATGCTTGATTTGCGTCACAGGGCATCATTAGTAGTGTTACTATGCATTCAGGTAAGTGCCTTAAAGAAGGCGAATTTAATTTTCATTTGTGTAATTTTGTGAGGGGTGCCCAGTATGTTTTTCCTCCAGGGCAGAAGCCTTTTATACAAAGTGATGGAATTGAAAGATGTCACACTCAAATGAAAGTTAGGAATGCGCAACCAAAAGTTGATCACTTTTGAAGGTAGCATCCAACAGTGGCAGTGCCCTTCTATCACTGGAACACTAGTTTCTGCTTATCATACTAAGGAATTTGGTTGGTTACTGATGATACTGCTGGTGCATCGCACTGGTGACCTCTTTATCTGATGCAAAACAAGTATTTGCAAATGTTCCTCCATCTTGGGAAGCAACTAAAAGTCTGATGGTGTAAAGTCCTGGTTGTAGGGTGGGGTGGGTTATTGTTGTTGTCCCTCTTTCTTCCGGAATGGCTTGCAGAAAGGAGTGCACCAATAGCAGAAGTTTATTGTCGCTGGTAAGAACTGTATATTGAAAAGAAATGTGCTGCTGTGAAAGGGGACACGGCAAACTTTCACGTCGAGGTAACAAATTTTAATTCATCTTTTAATAAAGAAGTCTCAACCTTAGAGGCAGTACTTATTGAACATTTCATGTTTCAGTTCTAATTTATGGAAAGTTCTGTGTTACATGGCACATGCTGTCCAGTGACGCGTAAATTTTAAAATGTGGGGTTTAATGTCTCAAAGCGACACGTGGGCTATGAGGGACGCTGTAGTGGAGGGCTTTGGATTAATTTAGACTATATGGGATTCTTCAGCATGCACTAATGTGCATGGCTCATCTTCTTTTTTTTTGCATTTTGCCTGCATTGAAATACGGCTGCTGCTTCTGCTACTGCTGCTGGTATCGAACCCAGGGCCTTGTCCAGTAAAGCAGTGTGGTTGAAATTCTAAAAGGACATATATACTGGCCGGTGCACTCTGCTTCGTTTTTGATATTATTGTTGCAGTTACTGGTTTGTCTGAGTGAAATGGTCTCGCACTGCAATGCAGAACAGACATTATTGCTATTACAGCTTATACCAGGGCTCTGCAAACCCTTGACATGGCAGTATATCAAAATATTGAAGGAAGCAAAGGCATGAAGACACAAATAGTTGCTGACATTCATGTGAGGATTGGGATGCTAAAGAAAATAACAAACTGTACATTATACAACTAGTATTGAAGCAATGGAAGAACTGTAAAACACTGAGACCGTTTCTATGAAGCAGTGCCTTGCTAGGCTAAGAATTGGACTCATGCTTCTAACGCATGGCTTTTTAACAGTATGGACCGTCCCTTAACCAATGTGTTTTACACTCCTGTTAATTACTGCAACTAACCTATATCGCCTTTTGTTCGGTGCATTATGGCCTGGGTTGCTGCCACACTACTAACACCCCAAACTGCTACTACTACTGCTACTGCTACCATATAAGGAATGCAATATCCCCCAAAGTCCAGCTTGAAAAGAATAGCTCTTCTTTCTGTAGTGAATAGTCTGTTAGCAACCCGTGCTTTTGTGTGGACAGTGATGTGCTTTGAAGACGTCCTACTGTGTAGCTTTTCAGTTCATCTAGTATTATGTATGCGGTACACCTGCACCTACTACTCGTTTGGTTAGTGTAAGCTTGAAGTAGGAGTCTGATTGGTATGGAATTGTGCAGGGTGGTGCCGGATAAAGAAGTTCAGCAAACCACTACAGCAAAAGAGGCTGTCCAGAAGTCATCTTTTGAGCAGAGCCAGGAATTTGTAAGTGAGATCTCTACACACATACAAACTATTGCATGATATAAAGTGTTACTTTCTTTATTGTGTGCAGGACGGTGACCGGAACGACGCAAATTGCTACAGGCCAATATCTCTTCTTAGCACAATTAATAACATCTTTGAAAAAATTCTTGCAAACAGATTCAACAAGTTTTTAGATAAATACGGTATCCTCACTACACAACAACATGGTTTCAGGTCACACCATTCAACTTCCACAGCAGTTCTGTCACTTACCCAGAAAATTAACACGGCTTTGCACAATGGCATGTTAGTTGGAGTAATATTTTTGGATTTAAAAAAGGCATTCGACACAGTTGATCATTCTATACTGATAACAAAACTAAAACACTACGGCTTTCGTCATAATATTTCCGACCTACTCACTAGTTATATCACTGACCGTGAACAAGTTGTGGTAATGAATTCCTTTACATCCTCACCGCACAAGCTTTACACTGGAGTACCGCAAGGATCCGTACTTGGTCCATTATTGTTTTCCTTATACGTTAATGACTTACCTTCATTTATCGGCTGTTCAAAACTTCTGATGTATGCTGATGATACATGTTTAATTATAACGGCAGATACAATGAAAGAGCTAGAGGAAAAAGCGAATCAAGAAGTCCATAAAATAGCAAAATGGTTCTCAGCTAACAAGCTGACAATAAACACGAAAAAAACTAAATACCTGATATTCCATTCAAGAAGAAAACTAATCGCCCCAACTGATGTCAGAATCCTTGTAAATAATGCACTAATAGAACACACATTTTCATTTAAATATCTTGGTGTCACATTTGACAGCCACTTACACTGGCAACACCAAATTGAGGCAGTCTGCGGGAAGTTGGCATCTGGATGTCATGCTCTTCATCAGGTTAAGGAATTATTTGACATCTCTACATTACGAATGCTTTATTTTGCCTTCATCGAAAGCCATCTATCATACTGTGTCGAAGCATGGGGTGGAACTTACCATACGTATTTAAATCCTATTATCCGTCTTCAAAAACGTGCATTAAGAATAATAAACAAGTCCAACCGTTATGAGCACAGCAAACCGTTATTCCGCAAGTCAATGATCCTTCCATTTGATTCATTGTACCGATTAAAAATCTCTGTATGTATTCACAACATAGTAAGACACAACCACCCTTTTCATGCATCAATACTACATCTCCCGCTTCGGTCCACTAGAAACCTCTCTTTCGACAATTTCAACCTCCCTACCATCCGCAATGTATATGGTGAGCGTTTAGTGGAGTCTGCTGGGGTAAAAATTTGGAACGCGATACCCATTTCTCTTAAAAACTCACACAATTTTGCTGGTATGTTTAAAAAACACTTAATTGAAATAATTGATTTAACCTGAAATTCTTTTTTCGTCACAGTTTTCTGTTATTATGTACTTTGTATGTAACACGATAGTTTTTACTAACACTTGATGTCCGAAAGTTCTTTTTGCATGTCATGTTTTCAAAGCTATTTTCTTTCTTTTGCCGCGCCGAATGTTATCTACCAGTGTTATTTAGACTGCTTTGCTTTTAATCTTGTACAACGCTTACGCTTTTCTGTATATGTCCGCCGTTTTTGAATTTGCTTTTACGTGTTTCGTGTACTTGGACCCGAACTAGCCGCTGGCTATGGGTCCAAAAAGTGTTTGTATTTCCTGTAAAAGAAATTCGAAAATAAATTGAAATTGAAATTGAAAATTGAAAATAGTTGCCTTCTGGTCCATATTTGGACCGTGTGTTTGTTTTTATTTTTTCTTGATCAGTTATGTCATTCTTTGAAGCGACATTTACAAAATTATTTTTTTGTTCTGATCACAGTATTTGATCAGCTGTCGAAATTTGTTGTGTGTTCTGCATCAGGGGATGCGATGCAGTGACACTGAGCTAATTCTATCTAGTGTGGCGTTTCAGTTTCTTTTTCAGTCTGGCATCTTTTTATTTTTGTTTGCATACAACCATAGAAGGAGTGTTGTTTGCTGTTCCCCCCATATGATTCAGTTACCGAGTCAGCCTCCTTTTTTTTTTTTTTTTGCCATGCAGCTAAAGAAGAAAATCAGGCAGCTTGAGGAACGCAATCTGGAGCCCCGACCCTGGAGGTTGCAGGGAGAGGTAGAAGCCACGGAGAGGCCTGAGAACAGCCTTTTGCAGGAACACTTTCACTTTGAGCACGCCACGAGACAGCGTGAGTGTACACTGACCTGCTTATCATATTGGGCTTGCTTTAATTAAACTATCAAAGAACTGTTGACCTCTTTGTGTAGAGGTTTGTGTCCTTGCTCAAACTGTTGCTGTCAGCTGGGATGGCACAAGTGTATTCATGGAGGGATGGCATGGAAGAAGAGCGCAGGGGTAGGGAGGGAGCAGGTCAAAGTTCTGGTCGCCGCCGCGGTGGCTCAGTGGTTATGGTGCTCGGCAGCTGACCCGAAAGACGCGGGTTCGATCCCGGCTGCGGCGGTTGAATTTCTTTGGAGGAGAAATTCTAGAGGCCCGTGTACTGTGTGATGTCAGTGCACGTTAAAGAACCCCAGGTGGTCGAAATTTCCGCAGCCCTCCACTACAGCGTCTCTCATAGCCTTAGTCGCTTTGGGACGTTAAACCCCATAAACCAACCAATCAAATTTCTGGTCAGCAGGATGCTTCTGTGGCATTGCCTCTCATAAAGAATGAATAATGAAACAAACAAAATGAAGTGTTGCATCAAAACCTTCATCTATTTGCTCTCTAACCAGAATTTATTGCGTGGACTAAACTGCTTAAAGTACTTGTGATAGCATCAACTCTTCGTCAGGGACCGAAGGAAATGCCCAGAAAATTTTTGGTATGGCGTTTGCCTCCCCTTGCCCCTGGTGCTGTCATCAGCTGTCAGTTCTTTAGGTAGATCAAGAAACACGGGTTTGTGCTTTCTTTGCTGAGTTCCAGTGTGACCGTTGTGCTGTTCGTGGGCACCTGACTGACATGAATTGCTGGCTATATTGCAGCCACTGCCATCACTGACGAGACGACAAAGTGCTTGGAAGACGTGATACTCCAGAGGATACGAGACAAAGCTTGGGATGACGTGGAACGAAAGACGAGGCAAGCAGAGGAACCTTTTGAGTTACGCCGGCGAGTTACGCTTGACCAGGAGAAAAGCAAGCTCAGCCTGGCCCAGGTACAACTCCTCTATAGCAGAGTAACTTGGACCTGAAAAATCTTTACTGCGTCAATGTCTTTACTGTGTCAGTTGTTGGTGATGACATAGCTGTCAGGATGCTGTCTGGTAATTTGGCTACTTACGAAACACGTAGTGTTGGTTTAGAAAAGAAACATAGAAATACCTTCCATCCTAATCTTGTCATCATATTATGTGGTAATTATTTTCAGTTATCATATTTTTATGGTATCACGGTATCCCACCCGGACGCTCGTGCCGTGTCGCGTGGTTTGCTTCACGGCCCTAAGCTTTCGAAAAGTTGGCTTCTCCTCGCAGCTCACAAGTCTAGTGGTTGAGCCATCTTAAGGGGCACTCTTTTATCTTTTGTGATATCCATTCGCCTCAGATTGCTGGTCACGCAATGATGATGCGTTTTTGCTCTGAAATGCTCGGTGACTGCATGCATGCCACGATGTCATCGTTCCACGTAAAGTACATCGCCATGGCCAAACGCTCTTTACTATAACCGTTTCTTTATTAAAGGGTCAGTCTACTCACCGAGATGAGTGTATAAATAATGCATATTCTGGTAGTTGGCACCCTATAACATCAATAAAGAGGTAACTGCTCCCGGTTTAGGCAGGAATTTCTATTTTATTTCGGCGCTAAAAGTCACGTAAAAATGCATGGTGGTGACCCCAAACTTTCATTTTGTTCAAGCAGGTGGTAGTCTTTTTTTGTAGAAGCATAAGTGAATATACTACGTACCGTTAGTATGCCCCAATATCACAGAAACATACGTTTTGTTCTAGTAAACTGTAGAAGGCGTACCGCTCGCTTTTTCTGTAAATCATATATTTATAGTTATACGTACGCTAAACGCTGGCACATTCCCATATTTAGTTCAGCGTATGCTAGCAGAGACGCAAAAATAAACTCAGCCTATAGTGGCGCCATCTGGTTGTCAGGGCGGGAACCATTGCTGTAAACAAACCGACTCTCCACTTAAGCCTAGAAGCGGCAGAATCATCACTCTAATTATTAAAATAAAGCAAATTTATCACTTATACGTTTTGTTATAGGCCAGATGAGATGAAGCGAAAGACCGGCGCCCCATTTATGGCCAGTGAACGCACTGAAAAAGGCAGCAACAACGAGAATTCAGTCCCAAGCGAGAGGTCCAGCTTCGACGGGCCCCGCCATGTTTGTTGCCGCGCGGCGGAAATCTAGATGGTTGCCAGATGAGACTACCATCTCATACAGATGTGTTCCCACATCAGTAAATTCTATTTTAAAATGTTCTACCGCACTTCTTGGCACCACACCTGGCTAAACGGTAATTTGAGTAAAGAGCTATCGGTTGCCGCAAAGAAAATATGGCCTATAAAATTCAGTAGACTGACCCTTTAAAGATATCTTTACTATAAACGAAAAAAAATCTAGTTGTCTGTGGAAGGCAAAATGAGACCACAGGTTTACTTTACCATGGCCGTTTTTTTTACTACATGCAAGCTTACTGTAAACCATTTTTGCGGGAAGGAGGAAAATGGTCTCGAACTATACGTGAACAGAGGGGGTGCCAAGAGGGCATACAGAATACGCATGTGAATGCAGTCTTGTGCATGACAAAGTACAGTAAGCTCTCATTAATTCAAAGTTCAAGGGACCAGAGGTTTTTGTTTGAAATATCAGTAAGTTGATATTATCAGAAGTTCACTTTAACATGACCCAAGAGTGAATGCAATTTGCTTTATCGATATCTATGTACACAAATACTATTTTGGATCTATTTCTCTATGCAAATGTAGCTAAATGCTTTAGCACAACATAAAATATGGGTGAAAGGCAGTGATAATTTCGTTTACTCAAGTATAGTCGAAAAAAGTTATGAATAATGTGCTGGTTTTGCAATAAAGTAAAAACCTAAGTGGATGAAAAAAAAGGTCCGAATCATCGGAAGGTCGAAAAGTGGAATAGCTACAAAAACAATTTCTGCACTGTTTTTGCACCGAAGTAAGTTTAATTGATGAAAAAGTAGGCAGTGGTCATCAGCTTTAAAGTAGAAAACTGCTCAGGAGTGACGGTTTTTCGCCATTCCGTCATTTTGTAGTGAGAACGCACATCTGCACTGGAACAGTGAGATGCATTTTAAAAGAAAAAAAGGAAGAAAACTTGGAAGACTCTTAAGCTTCGCCTTTAAGAGCAGAGTGCGATAGCGTTATCGGGCCGTCACCTGGCAGCAGCCGCCATCAGCAGCCGCGCGCAGGAAGTGGGGAGGGTGCCAGTTCCATGCGTTGATGGAGCAACGATGAGCAGCTGCTCAAGGTCAGCACTAACAGCGATGCGATGGAACCACGGCAGCCGGGCAGCCTTAGACTGTGGTGTTGGCGACGACTGCTTTTCCACCTCACAACCTTCTTAATGCTCTCACGTTAAAAAGGCCGGCGACGCGCCACATATATAGGTTACACACACCTTGTAGTCACATTTGACTTCCTTATGTCGTTCACCAGCGCAACGGCGGAAACATGTCTGCCCCATGATCCACCGAAGTTTTGGTCATTTTCTGACCGAACGTCTTAGTACTGCCTGAAAAGCTTCTCTCAGTCAGGAACTTTCGGAATGCAAAAAGAAGAATGCGGAAGCTTTGAAATGCTGCTTTGCCCCACCCACATCATGTTGTGCGAATGCGACTGTGGTGCATGAATGCCACCTGGGCATGTAAATCCACTTTGCTGGTGTTGCAGAGTATGACGTCGTAAAAACACAGCTGCAATGAGTTAGATACACCTGTTGTCTTTATTAAGGAAACATTGCATCAGCTGAAGGAAGTACCTCTCATCTTACAGATTTTGCTAATGAGCTGTTATTGCTGTGAGCTGTATAACCACCATACACTGATTCCCCAATGCTTCCTTGTAGGTGTACGAGCAACAGTTTCTTGACAAACAGAAGGCTGCTGATGAAGACGAACCTCCTAAGGAGAACCCCGCCCATACCGAGATTCGCACAGCCATGTGTGACTTGTTCACCAAACTGGATGCTTTGTCCAACTTCCACATGATGCCAAAGCCTGTAAGCTTCAACTGATCTTTCATTGCTGCTTTTTCTGCCTTGATAATGTCTGTGTGGTGTAGTGCCTTTTAGAATGGAAAGCACTGTTCGTTCTTTTCATCTTGTACAATTTGCTGCACATTTTTCGGAAATAGTTTTGTCTACACATATTTATGATGTTAAGTTGTGTTTTCTCTTTGCACTCCTCTTGCATAGGTCTCAGCCGAGATGAAGGTGGTGAGCAACCTCCCCTCACTGAATGTTGAAGAGGTGACACCAGTGGGCGTGAGCGATGCTTCACTTCTGGCACCTCAGGAGGTCAAGGTGAGGAACTTGGTGAAAGTGTTCACCCCCAGATCAGTGTTATGAATGCGGGATAAACAAATTTTCTGAGAGTTGAAGCTTGCAGTTTGGAGCTTTACTGCTCCGTTGACACATTTATTTCATCTGTGTTGTGTTCATATCTATTCTAATTTAGTATTTCTTCCAGTTATATTACTGTTTAGATTGCGCAGTACTTCTCTGTATTGCTTTATATGAAAAAGGGGGAAAAAATGGTTTCAGGCCAAGCCAAAGGGAGAGCTGGTGGCCAAGGGGGAGAGGTCCCATACTCAGAAGCTGCGTGAACGGAGACTCAAAAAGGCATTCCAGAAGCGCCGAGCAGCCAGGACGGCTGCCAAATCTAATCAGCTCACAGAGGACAAAAGGAAAGTGATCAGGGCCACCAACACAGAGCTTGCCAAGCCTGCCCAGGGTGCAAAGTCGGCTAAAGGCAAGAAAGCCGCCAAGGTATGACTGCTTAAAACTGATCTTTGGACATGCTTGAGTTGTCTCCGCTTTCTTTTTTCTTTTTTTTTTTTGTTGGTAACCCAAAAAGGAGGGTACTGTTGAAGCTATCAACATTACCAAATTTGTATTGCCAAGGAATTTCAAGTGTTTGCTGCTTGCATGAAATGTAGCACATTTATTCCAGTATGTGTGGGCCACAAATGTCCCCTTAAAGTTAATAGTCACATAAAAATCTTAAAAAGCTATTCTATTAGGGGGACAGGAAAAAATTACGAGAGAATGGGCATATTTCAGGCGGCAGACCACATGTATCCTTACTTAAATTGAGTCTTCACTGTAATGATGAAGGCATGACAGAGAACTTAGTACTAGTAACCTTGTACTAATGGCTGGTATCAAGATTTGGGACGGGAGTTGGTTCGCCAGGTTGCGTTCACTCACTGCCTGCGGCACTGACTACGGCAGTGACTATTGTTCCCTTTGAGAACAATTGTAGGTCAGTTGTCATAGTTTTAGACGCTTCCAGAAAAGAAATTTACCTGAGTTTAAATGCCAAATGCATTAGCAGTTCATGCTATCCACTCTGATAAGCAAGTTTGATGCAGTGGACTTGATGCACTTCATAAGCTTTTTGATCAACTGGAGGCTAATTTTACATACTTATAATGGAAGCACAAAATTGCATGATCACTGCTGCAGGGCTTCGCAAGGCTTTTAAAGATACGAAAGTCTTTGTGAAAAAAGAAATAGCATTGTAGTTACCCTCTGTATTGCTGCCTACTTTGCTTCTTCCTTAGAGAGTTGTAGAATAGTTGATTTTCCAGCTTGTTATGCACAAAAAATCGAAATTGCATTAGCATAAATTATTAAAAACTCTCATTCATCTATGAACATGTGTAGAGCAAAACCTAAAAGAATAGGTTGCTGACTACTAGTATAGTACAGTTCATGACCTCATTTAAGTTTTACACAACAGGATGACAGGTGCACCATGTCTGTAACATAACATTGCGTCTTATGATCTGACACTTACATCACCTTTTTTTATGCATTTCAAACTCCATGGTGACGCTGTCGTTTTCTGATTGTGACTTAATTTTCAGAGCAAGGGCGACAAGTGGGCCGAGAAGAGCCTTTCGTCATCCAAGAAATTCTTCGAACGGCTCCAAGATCAAGTCACTTCTGCAGCAGTTGCACCAGCAAAGAAAAAGACAAGAAAGAAAAACGGCACTATTGCTGCAAATTTTAAGCTGTAAATACATGTACATTGTTCAGTGTTGCTGTTTTTGTTACTTGACACCAGTTATCCTGGTGTGCACAACTAAATTAAATGACTATAAAAGATCTGGCGGGCACATATTTGAGGCAGTGCATGTGCTGCCTCTTGGTGGTTACAAATATTTTGTCATCTGGAGCTAAAAAAAGCCCTTGTGTTGTGAGTGCCTGAGTCAAGCATTGCGCTAAAGCTGAAGGCTTGCAGGTAAGACACTATATAAGACACTTTTGGACTGTCCGGCCATACTTCAGAACTCTCATTCCTTACAACACCAATGGTGTTTGTGTAAGCCGCAGTACACAATAATGAATCATGCTTTTTTTTTCATTTTCGAGTGTGTGCCTATTAACCAGTGCTCTATGCTGTTATCCAAGCCAATACGGCTAGACTGAACGGTGTCTCTTGTGGTAGAACCTCTCGGAACTTGGCTATCAGGCTTTCTGCACCGACGTACCATATCACATCGTCAGCACAATGAGAGAACAGGAAATGGAAGCAACTTTACTCGACATTTTTTGCAAGCCGCTTACAGTTTGTTGAAATTGAAGGACTCAAATCAAACAAATTAGTCTTTTCGAGGGTAGCTCAAGGTTCCGTGCTGGGCCCATTACTGTTTATGATCTATGGTAATGATATTGTGAAAAATGTGGATGATTGTATAAATGTGAAATTGTTTGGTGATGGCTGTGCTATTTATTCTGTTATTAATGCTGTATCTTCCCAATTATTGCTCAGTGAAATTCCTTCTAAGCTCGGGGGTTGATGCGAGTGTAAAGGAATGCAAATTAATTTTACTAAAACTGTTTCTATGTCAATTGCAACAAAAAAGAATCCGCTTAATTTCACTTATTTTATCAATGGTCATGTTATGAATAGAACAACCGCAGTTAAACATTTGGGCTAGACGATTACAAGCAGGATTAATTGGCAAGTGCATATCCAGAACGTATGCAGGAAAGCTTACAGTAAGTTATGTTTCCTGTGCAGAAAACTAAAACATGCCCCATCCATCATTAGGCATGAGGCTTATCGCACCTTGGTTTGCCCGGTCCTCGAGTATGCAGCAATCGTGTGGGAGCCGTGTTATGCAAAAGATACTGCCGTGCTGGAGCGGATCCAGTGACTTGCAGCCAGGTTTATCCTGTCAGACTACAGGCCAATGTCATCAGTATCTAACATGTTGACGCAGCTTGGGCTGGAGCCACTTCAAGCATAACAAGCTGTAGCAAAACTAAAATTCCTGTATTTGATCTACCATCAGGAAATATGTTTCTCAAGAGATAAATGTTTACCTCCCCCACCGAAAAGATCATCACGCCTTAGCCATTCCAGAACCGTACACCCGTTTCTTGCAAGGGCCAAACTCTTTCAAAAATTTTTTTTTCTCCAAATATCATTGAGCAATGGAACTGTCATTATCTGTTGTTGAATTTGCTGATATTGCTTCATTTGAGCGCTCTGCAAGGACGCTTCTCCCGTAACCTCCCCTGCTTGGGCAGAGGTGCTGCCTGCAGTATTTTGAAATAAAATAAATACATAAAAAGTGCATCTAAGAGCACATAAAATGCTGATGCTGATAACTTCATTTTCAGAATGCAGTTTATGAAATATTTTTAGTGCTCCTTTAAACCTGATGGAACTACCTTGTTTATAATTTGTAGCGAACACTGCATGCCATTAATTTGAGCGAGAGTGTGTCACATCTAGTGCACTATCTTATTGAGCTGTTTTCCTCTTCATTTGAACAACATGCATAATTTGTATTTATTATACTGTAGACTTCTGTCATGTGTTTATTTTATGTGAGAGGTGGGACACACAAAAATTATCTTGAAACAAATGCACAAAACATAAATTAGAAAAAATTACCCGACCATTACGCGTCTCGTAATGAGATTTTTGAGCGCAGTTGCTGTGGTACTCGCACCGTAGGCGACCGCACGCGGTACACGACAACGTTCTTGGACAGTTTGTACGCGCAGTGCCGATTGAAGGCAGCTCTGGGTTTCGACTTGGGCAGCGCGCGCAGCATTCCGCCGCTGATGAGCGCGTTCACAGCGTGCGCTACTCTGGCAAGCGACGCATATATTACCGATGACGTCATCGGCGAACAAACGATGGCACTACTCTGGTGCCGCGGATCGCCACTGCGCAGCCTGCCTTCACTCTACCGCCGTGCCTCCGCCAAATATCTGCGCGACATTGCATAGCACACGGAAAATTGGTTTTTGAGGTGAAGAAATGGAGCATTAATTCTCTCACTTCCCGGTCGCTCGGTGGACACCCTAACCGCGCCGTAGGGGAAGGCGAAAAGTGGGAGTGAAAGAAGAAAGGGTCCCGTAGTGGAGAGCTCCGGAATAACTTCGACCACCTGGGGAATCGTTAACGTGCACTGACATCGCACAGCACACGGGCGCCTTTGCATTACTTCTCCATCGAAACGCGGCCGCCGCATCCGGGTTCGAACCCGAATACTCCGGCTCAACCGGGCGCCTGAAGCACTGAAGATTATTGCTAACGTTCATACTGTTTTTAGCATTTACATGGGCCACACGATACACCTCTCCCAAAAAAATAATTTGACTACAGAAGACCGGTGCGATGGTGCTTTTCAATAACGAAACTAAACTTCACAACGACTTCTGACGACTTCTTACGCTTCCAAGCTGAGACGATGATGATAACTAACGTCATGTCACGTCGTCGGCTTCCAGCATGGCGCCTGTGTCACGTCTGGAGATCAACTTTTGCAGGCTTTTGGAGCGATGCGAAGCTCTCGCTGATGACCGAAACCCGGCCAACTGGCGATTTAAGAAGGTACAAAGCTAAGCTACCGTGCGGAATAGACGGAGGCACTAGTTCGTCAAGGTTGGGTTGTTTGAAGCAACAGTTAGCTTCGTGCCAGTGAATGAAGTGGTTTAGCTCCCGGATCTGTTTCCACAGATTGTGCGTAACATATAGCGATGTTTTGCAAAACACTGCTGTTAAATGACCCACATTTACAAGCTGATATTTTTGGCTTGCCTGTTTAGCAATGCCGATGACTGAAAAATTAGGCACCTTGGAAAGAGTTGGGCAGGAGTTCAGGGAGACATCATACGCACTGATTAGAGAGGTGTGTTCAAAATCAATCAATATTTTAAGCAACGTGCCGATGATTTTTTTTAGGCATTTCAGCTGTCATTGTCAACTCCTGCAAGACGCCGTTTCTTTCCCCGGATGTCTGGAAACGGTAGAAAACCGCAAGGTCTTACGGAACTCGGCAATGCTTTGTGCGCTTAAAAACTCGCGCAACTGGTGACCAAGAGCACGTTGGTTGTCTCGTAATAAGTTTGTTTTAGATAGCTGCCACACTAAGGTTGAAAAGTGGCGAAATTGGCACGCAGCTGCAAAGAAGTGCCTTCGAAATAAACGCAAAAAACGATGGGTCTTGACAACGCTCGGCGTAACTGATCATGGTAACATGAAATTTGCCACAAGCGAAATAAAAAAGGAAAGTTGACACGACAACAAAATTCTTTTCGATTTCAAAATTCCACGCTACTTCACCAATGACCTTTTGATGCATAGGCAGGCGTCATGTTTTAAGCGCTCTACCATGAGCCCGGGCGAATGCCCCCATATTGAAGATTCTAGAAAACGGAGTAGTGGAAAAGGAGTGCCGTTTGAAATGAAGACTGCAACAGCACCGAGGCAAAAAAGCCCATATTGCATTGGCTGTATAAGTGCACGTTAACTGTTGTCCAGCCAACTTTGCTTTCTTATATTCCAGTGGTCTGTTTTTCTTTTTCGCTGGTGTTAATTTTTGAGAAACTACACTGCTTTACATTGTGCTTGAAAACTTCCCCCTTGATTTTCAGTATGTTCAGTGCCTTGAAGATATGTTGCTGGATTTGAGGAACATAAACACATGGTAAGTACCCCTATTTCCTTACTTGTTTTTTTTCTAAATCCAATGTTAAGGGGGCATATTTTGCAGCCAGCCTAGCAAGGACACACTGGTGCAATATGCTAGTAAAGTGGATTTTCTCAAACGCTTGATTGATGCGGACACACAGGCAAGTGCATGTTTTTTTGTTCAAATATTACTGCAACAGTTGAATGACCTGCTAAACATAGAAGTTCTCTAACTGAGCACTTGTTTCTGAATACTGTAGCCACATAACAGCCCAGAAAAGGCACTCAGCCACGAGCAGCTGACTCTGAAGCCTGTACCAGATGAGAAAGCTAAGGAGATTCTCCTGAAACGTCAGACCAAGGCTATTCATGATGTTCGTGAGGAATTGTTGGAATCCCGATCAGCAGCTAGAACAAGTGGTGAGTGTTCAAAGGCATGCATAGTTCCTTCTTGCACACCACTCAGTAAAGTTTTTTGGGCTCCTTGTAACATGGTGGTACAGACAAAAAGTTTAAGTTGGGCAGCCACAAACAGAAGGGACTAGAGCACAGAGCTACGGAAACAACAAAATGAAAACAATGATGCAGCACTCCCCGAAGCCTGCCAGCTGTCTTGTGGTCCACTCAGAGGCTGCATGCATGGGGAGATTGTACAGGTTGCTCTGCTTAGACCGTGGTTGCTGTGTCCACTTTAGTGGTGCCATGTCATTTCTCTCTTTGCCATTCACCCCATTTGTGCACCCTGGCTTTGCAACATCTTTTTTTCTCTTTGTCACATACTGGAATTGTGAGCGTTCAGATGCTCAAAAACATTATTGTAATTGTTAAGTAAGTTTGCTCGGAAAACTGAAGATCTATTGATATATGCTGGCAAATTCTGCATTGTAACCCAGTGGAAGAATTGAAAGAGGGGCAAGTAAAAGCTGTGGATTTTGCCTTGCAGAAATGCATGCTTGTAACACCGCAACAGAGTAGCACAAGACAAAGCACAAAGAAAAGACTGCATGTAGATGAGAAAAAATGACGGGACATGTGCTACTTGAAACTGTTCTTATATAGTAGACATGAATATATAGCTAGGACATGGACATGCACGAGAAGAACGCGATATGCAAGGGAAGGCATATATGCAAATCAACAATTCCTAATAAGGTCTAGGAAGGACTTTCATTTTTATGTAAAGTCAACGATGCAGTGCTATAGTGCTATCACACGCACTCCCACTTTTTCTGATATGATAGGCTTGTACTAGTTCACAAGCTGTCATGTCTTGCACAAGTTACTACTTTCTGTGAGCCTTGCTGCGCATTTTTTTTCTTTCTTCTTTACCGCAATCCTTCTTGATGCAGCAAATGGGAACCAGTTCCATTCCACAATGATAGTTTATGTTCTCTTAAGCCTGTTTCACATGCAAGTGAAAACGCTAGCGATTCCTGCTGTGGCGGCATGAAAATATGTTTTAAGTTGTTGTGGCGGCTCTAGTGGCCTGAGCGACGAGGTTCCAACTAGTTGGAAATTTTTCACTGCAGAGCGCCGTTCGATTCGCCCAGTCGCTTGCATGTGAACCAGCCTTTAGGCAGTTATTAATACTAGGATGTCATGCAGAGGCCATAGAAGAAAATGCGAAAGCCCTCTCCTCAAAGCCCACTGTACAGGGCAGTACAGTGACCGCAGTGGCACATAGCGGCGAGCCCCTCTTGACCATACAGTGAAGCCTCGTTATAGCGAACTGGTAAAAAATTGTAAAATCGATACAGCCGAAATTCGTGATATCAGATTTCGCCAAAAACTTAAGCTGGAGAAGCAAAATTTAGCCACCGAAAGATTGGCAATCGGGAAAGACCTTTTTCGTAGTTTTTGTACCGTTTCAAAGACGGTCGTGGCAATTGCGGAGGCCGCAAAAAACCGAGTGGCAAATGCCAGTTACGTTGCCCTCCCTGCATTACAGCTGTCTTGCGTGAAAAGTCGGATGCCAAGATGAAAGCTGTCGCCGTTTTCACCCCCTCCGCTCCGTGTCAGTCATCGCGAGCAGAGGATGGCTGCTGGAAAGCTATAACAGCAGACCATATCGCTGGTTCCGGGGCACTATCGACGGGTTCAGGAGGCACAAATGGGTGGCAACTGCCTGGCTACCAGCTGTTCCTGCCTCTATATCTTCTGTAGTGCTGTTAGCGAATGCGACATAAAGCATGAACCATGATGCGAACGCTTGCTGCACCACCACTAGTCACCTGTGTACTGAGGCAAAGCCTTCAGTCTGCCATCTGAGCAGGCATAGCTTGGCACTCCAAACCGTCTTCGATTAAAGTGAAGAATGCATGTGTTTGTTAAAAACAGTTAAGAACAGTTCAATATAGCCAATAATTCATAACGTCCGTGTTTGTTATAATGAGGTTTGACTCATCGAGCAGAACCTATTGTCCGTTGGACGTTCCTGGGTACTGTAAAACGCCCCAAGGGTGCCACCAGTATTCGCATGAAATACGTAATGGGTTGTTGTTGTTGTTGTTAGCCTTTGAAAGGATGGCACATACCCACACTGGGGGATCGGCCAAGAATCGGGAGGTAAAGGCTGCTATTCACCTGTACATAGTAAAGGCAAAAGAAAAGCACACGGGAGAGCAACACCGGGGGAGTCTACCACAAGGAGGGCAGGGAGTGAAAAAAGGTAGGAGTTTGGATTGGAGAGAGAGAGGGAAAGAGAGAGAGAGAGAAAAAGAGAGATTAATTCGAAATATAATAAAGCATAAAAAAGAAAATACTGTAAGCTCTAGCAAGGCAGTCGATGAGATTACCAACCTTCTCTTCTTTACACGAGACAGCACTGCACTTGCAGTCACAGAGTCCATGCGGATCTTTGGAAACTCTTTAATACAGAAGAGGTGTTTTCAAGGGCCTTGACAGTCCTAGAAATTTCTTGGGACCTTGAAGCGAAATTCTGGTGTACTAGAAGGGGCAGCTGCAAAAGAACACTTGCACCCACAATTTTTTTTCTTAAGAATGGCGCAGCTGAATAAAGTGCCTTGTCCTAGTGAAGATGAAGGTTTCAGGAGAAAAAAAAAGTTGGAAGCAGCTGAAAAACAGTTCAGGAGAACTTTTAAAAATTCAGTTACAAATTACTCGTTGCACCAAATGAGCTCACATTTTTGTCCATTTGCTCCAAGACGTATATTGAACAACATGCAATAAACAGCTAGAGTCTGAAAATGGTGTCATGACCCCTCTAAGGATAAACCAGCTGCAGCGGTTTTTGCCAAGCTGTTTCCTTTCTTGACAGTCAACTTATGAAATGAACAACCGCTGGTTCATGGTTGTACTTAATTCTGATGTTGTTCTTGCTGCCGTTTTGCCATGCTTCACTTACAGGGGACAGCAAGGGCTTGCGTCAGCGAATTCCCGGGCAGGGGGCTGGTGAAGATTTCGATGCGGTTCTACGGTACCACAACTCCATGCAGGAGAAAATTGCAGAGGAAATGGTGTCCCTGGCACAGAACCTCAAGCAGAATGCACTGCTTGCTGGGCATATTGTCAAGAAAGATACAGAGGTAATGAAAATGTGCTCTACAAGCGTGGCAGACACGATCTAAGTCTGAACTGTGCTGAATGCTTAAGGCATGCACATATCTGCATTACTATGACATTTGGGTGAATCGCACAAGAGTGTTGTAGCCTAAAGCGAGTGGCAAAATCAGCAGTAGTCATTGCTTATCAAGGAATCTTCATGCCACAACTTGTCAAGCAAGACTGGCTGCTGTGATTTGTGCGTGAGTGGATTCGAGGCGATGGGAGGGTAGACATTAGTTTTCCTTTGAAAAAGTACTATTCCAGAAATGCACTGGGCAAATAGGACATACCATAGCCAACTGCTCCCTCCAAGAGTTTTCCATAAATCCACCTGGGATTTTTTTGGCAAGCAGAAGTTGCATGTGCATTAAAGGACAACAGACACCCAACTTTAGTTGCAGCCTCGTGTCGTGTCTGTTTGCTCTCCCTCGTTGGCTGCTGTTTTATTTGCATGTTTTCATCTTTCAGATAATGACATTAAAATATATGGTTCATCATGTGATATTTGCTTATGGCCTCTAAATATTTAATAATTGAATCTCATGCTGTTTTGGTTTCATCAACCAACGATGGCCGTGACGCACTGGGAGTGTTTATGCCGCGTGACACATGAAACTGCAGTAAATCGCCGATACTTAGTTTTAATTCACTACAATGCTTAATCCTGCCGCTTCAATGGAATGAATACGATTGATGTATCAGCGGTTATAGCAGCTTTTTCCTGCATCACATGACCTAAACACCCCCATTGAGTTAGAGCCATAGTGTGTTTGATGAAAGCGAAACCAAAATAGCATAAAGAAGAATAAGGTATAAATAATTTACCAGTCGTAGGCTGAACCATGTATTCTAATATCTAACTCACTATTTGAAACAAAAAAAAACATGAAGCTAAAATTAAGTGTCTGTGGTTCTTTAAGTGCAAGTACTAGATGATTGTGAGGAAGTTTTTGGTTTCGGAGGAAGTTTTGGACTGCGTAGTCATGGCTAAGATGACAGCCCACTCTTTCATTACAGTAGACTTTCTTTAAAACAAACTTTAAGGAATCATGAAAATGTGTTTGTCTTGTCAGAAGCGTCTTCTGACAGCAAGAGGATAATTTCATACAGAGAATTTATTGCAGTATACATGAAATGAGCTGAAGAGTGAGGGCATAAAACATGCTCACGTTACCCTACTTGCTATCTTGTAGGGGGAAGGGGTGGGGGGGTGGAACCATTTTATATGGTTTTTGTTTCCTTGTCAGAGCCATGTGTGAGCCCCGTGAAAGTTCACAGCGGTTCACAGCGGTCGCTGTGAAAGTTCGTCTTAACTGAAGCACAAGTGAAACAGTTATCTTAAGCGCATTTCTTTTTTACGTTGAGTCTTGTGGGAAAGCAACCTAATGGTGTTGCATTGTTGCTCTTACTCGGGAATTCTTCTTAACCAAGTCTGCTGTTTTTGTATTTCCCACACTTTGAGCTGCTGTCGTCTTTATGTGCCAATAAGTGGCACTGGAAGTTGTATGCGTTTGTAGACATGATTTTTCAGTTCTCACTGCCGAGGTGATGTCCGTCCCCTCTTGCTGCATTGCAGTTGGGGTAGGGGCTGGACTTTTCGGTTTTTAGTTATTGAAAATTTGGCTGAATTTCTTTAGTGTTTATTTCAGACCACAATGTTTGTTTCTTACGAATATTATTCTTTGTGGAAGATTTTTTTTTTCTTTTTCAGCAATATATGTGCAGTGGTTGGAGACCTCGGTTTCTATTTTTTGAAAATTCAGCAGACTTTTTTCGGCTTTTATTTCAGAATGCAGTTTTCATTTTTGGGGGTAAATTACTGCTTTTTTTCTGTTGTCAAAAGTTACTGAAAGTTTATCTTGTCCTTTTTTTGTCAGCATGAGCAGTCGATTGACCAATAATGCACAAATGGTAGTATTTATATTGTTTCATACATAGCAGTCAACGCTACCAGAGCTAGTGCGCCAGTTCGTGCAGGCTAAGTCTGCACCCAAAAAGTAGTTCGCCATACGATCAAAGTGAACACAGTCACGTTTCATTGTGTATGAGCCACACCACCGATTTCAGAAAATTTGGTGTCGCCATCTATGTGAGGTGCAAGAGTTTCAGAATTTTCTTTATATTACTGCTGGCAGGTGGCATGGAAAAATTACGCACGGCACTATCCTTGACATCGGTAATAGGCAAGATTAGCGAGTAGCGCTGCCTGTTCGCGCTTTTCGTTTTATCTCCTTTGCCAATTACATGCAATATCGAAATCAGAATGCATCGATACTCTCTGTTTCTGCGCTCATGTGTTGGCAAATTCGCCGCTATCATCGCTTCAGGATAGGGAAATACGTAAGCTATACTGCTTGCTTTAAACTGGAAGTGGAGAGAATAGCGAAAGAAGATGGAAAAAGAGCAGCAACACGAAAGTTTGGGGTTGACGAAAAATGTGTACCATCAGAAAACACCGACTGGTCATCTGAAGAGGACATCCCTTGTGGATGTGTGCCACTGGATCCTCTAAACGTGGGCCGAGGTTTCCTTCAAGACAGTGGAGAAAAGCTTTAAAGTCATGGGAATCTCCAACAAGCTCGATGGAACGCAGGATGACCTGATCTGGGACGGGGAAGCGTTCGAAGTCCCGACGAGTTTGGAGGAGGAGGACGAGGGTCAATGTTCTTGTAAGCTTGTGAAAGCAACAAAAGTTTTGTTTGTTTTTTTTCTCTTTTGCCAACATGTGCAGGTGCTTTAGTTTAATAGCGGCAAGTACAAGCGAAAATATTTTTGTAGTCTTTTTCTCTATGTAATGGCCGCAACCCTGATTTTGATCCCAAATCTTGGGAAAAAAAACCTGTGCCCATTACATGTATGCGGTATCTTTAGTGCCATGACTGGCAGCCCTCCTGGACTTTGTTTTACCTCTTGCAGCATATTTGCTGTGCGACTGTACGAGGCTTTGGGAAACAAGAATTACATGTGGTAGTATGGTACACGGCTGGTGGGGTATTTAATAGCTCTTACTCCATCTGCACCTAAAAGAGTAGTTCACACTCAGTGCAAATTATAGCCAGAGGGCCCAAGCACAGAGTGCCTCACAGCTTCAACTGCAACTTTCAGTGGTAGCACTTCGTTTTTGTCCAAACATTCGCCAAGGCTTTGAGAAGAGCCAATAATACGTGCCAGAGTAATATGATTTTGCGGGCACACTGCTTCTTCAGCCTCCGCAACGTTGCCTGCTGTGTGTTCAACAGTGTGTAGTGCTTGTAGAAAGTATCTGCATATCAGTTGATGAGAAGGACGAGAGCTGTAAGAGCTCTGATACCGGGCACGAAGGCAGTGCGTATTCAATGTGCCTGAACTCCACTGCCTTTGAGGTCACATGCACGGACATCATAAATGACACCATACGAATGGACCGACTTGCAACGTTTCGTGTGCAGACCAATCGTAGTAGTGTTTTTTTGTGTCAATCATTCAGTTCGCTTCAAATAATTTTGAACACACACTGTTTGATTCATTCAGCCATTCGACCAGGAGGATATTCGCACACCCCTAGTTTCGTGTATTAATAGGTGCGTCACAGTCGCTCTTTCTGTGTACAAGTCGTCGTGCTGCTCCGACGCTGTGGTTCTCTTGCTTCTGCCCACTTAGTTCTCTCCAGAGCGCCAAAACTGTGTTTTCGTGACATACAGTTTGCAGTTTGTGCGATGCAACCGGTGCTGTGCCGCACAGTGATTGAGACAGTGAAGGCTGTAATCATTTGGAACAGTCCTGTTTGGAATTTACTGACAGTGTGTATGAAATTAAGCGTCTGAAAGAACTGCGGAAAATCGTTGCTGCCGCACAGTTTTCACATCAAAAGCATACAACCATTTCCTAGTTTTGTGCCAAATAAATCTGCTGCACCCACCGCGAATGTATTTCGCATTAATTTTTTTCTCTCCTGAAGTCTCAAACAATGAGCTTTTGCTGCAGTTCAGTTTTATATTCACGTGGTGGAATTTAGCTGAATTATGATCTCATTCCAATTCCAGTCTGTTCAGAAGAATGTTACGTCCACGGAGCACAACTATCTACGGCTGCAGAGCGAGCAGAGTCGGCTGGAGGAACACCTTCGGCGCTCGTGCAACTGTTGGATCTGGCTTATGCTCGCTGTTGTGTTCTTCGTGTTCCTTAACATGGTTGTCTTCATGCGCATCTTTCCAAAGCGATGAAGACATAGTGCTAATTGTTGACATGGTGTATTATAATAAAGAATTTATTCTCAGTAAAAAAAAAAAAATGCTGTCTTCAATAAGAGAAAAAGGTCATCTCGACAAAATCTGGGGGCAGAGCAGTGTCTTCTTACATGCCTGATGAAGCCTTGGCTCCATTTTGACTGCAATAGAAAAATGTTTTGTGAATGAGAAAGTCTGTCCTTTTACGTCAGCATAAGTATGATTAAACAGTGCTGCAAAAGTGTAGCATTTTGGCTTAATTGTTTTGCCTTTGATATGCTACAACAAGAAGGGTTTAATGCGACAAGGCACTTTGATATCACAAAACATTGGATACAGAAGTGTGCACAAGAAATTTCTGGTGCTAGCTTTTACCGTTTTCAATGTTCCAGCTGCACATCAACTGCGACACAAATTCGGCAGTTCTCAAGTAAGCCCACCACCACGGCACCCACATTTTTACAGACTTCCAAGCCGCCTGCGGAGCCTATACGACTGGACGTGTCCCGCGCACGGCTCTCCGCGTTCTGGGCGGCAATCTCCAATATGATCACGTCATCACCTGGGTTCCTGGACATGCAGGTCTCAACGGCAATGTTCGGGCAGATGCCCCGGCTCGAGACTATACCAACCGAGTGGGGGCATAGTGACTCTACTCTCTGCCCACACTCAACCCATTTTTCAGCCCGCCTAGAGACCCCCTGCCTAAATAGGCGTCTCTACCCTCCGCTGCATAAGAAACTTTCCCCGGTGGACTCCTACCACCTACATCGCATTCACCCAACATTATATGCAGATACATACCCACATTCACACACATTACATGGACATGCTCAGCTAAACTGAACCACTTAAGCCACCCAACGCGTCGCTGCAGCAGTGGG
Source organism: Amblyomma mixtum (assembly GCF_055824585.1). NCBI lineage: Eukaryota > Metazoa > Arthropoda > Arachnida > Ixodida > Ixodidae > Amblyomma > Amblyomma mixtum. The sequence continues at coordinate 36,972,429 of NC_143016.1, read as the reverse complement.
AGGTGACGCTGGCCAGCAGCACCCTGGAAGACCGGGAGGCACTCGTCACCAAAAGCATCGGCGGAAGCCATTGTAGTCTTGGACTGAGGACCCCACCCACAATCCGCTCCGGTCTCCTTTCTACAAATAAATGTTAATTCTCTCTCTCTCTCAAGTAAGCCCAATATAGAAATTTTGCTATAAAAAATGCAAAGGCGAATTGGAAGTGTAGATTATACAAAAGCTGCTCGACAGCTCTTGCACATCTAGGTTTACCGTGTTTACTCTCGTAATTCGCGCACTTTTTTTTCTTGAAATTAGGGCTTCAAAAAGGGGGTGTGCAAATTATGCGAGTAAATATGGTAGTTTCACCATGAATAATCAGTAGCAGCTTTGTACAGTCTAAATGCACCGTAAGCCGTGGCTTTTAACGTTTTATAACAGCTATGAATGTACTTTGGCAACTTTTGTACTTACAGATTTTATGCTGCCCTTTCATTGGGAAATTCACTTTCAGCTCCTGGGGTTCTTCGCATATGAATACAAAAGGAGAGAAACATTCGCCGTATGGATACTGGAATGGATGAGACAAAGAACAGGGCAGTCTAGTGAACACTTGTCCGGCCTGTGGGCTTTCTTTTAGCCAGTCGTTCAACACCACCACCATCAGAGTGCTCGCTAACCTTTACCACACATTCAAAGAAGTTACTGCACAGGCATGAAGCCAGAAGGAAGCTTTATGGACAGGCCATCGCCTTGCCAAAAGTTCGGCAGGAGGTTGGGAGATAAGTGTGGAGAAGGTCAGTATCAAAGATGGCATGCCTGGCATGCCTACACAAGGTTCATGTAAGCATGGTATTTCTAGTGCTGTATGACTTCAGATAGCCTACACACGCTGTCAGCTGTGCAGAACATCTTTTCAAGTCGCATGCCTTGCTGCATCAAGAGGTCATCAAAGCCATGAGAAACAAGCTGCACCTGTTCACGGTAGATATCTTGGGGCAGGCAGTCGACTAGGTTCACACAGCCCAGAAGGCAGCCCGTGGGGTACTGAGCAGGAAACCTCACATTGGCACCAGTATCTGCAGTACAGAGACAATAACGCATCTAAGTTGAAACCTTATCCTAGCAGTGGGGCCAGGCTGTGTTAAAACGGGAAGTCGACCAATATACATTTGCACCACATGAAGAATTATTAAAAAGAAGCAAAAACTACTTGGACAACTTCAACAACTTGGACCAGACCTAGCTTCCAGGAAGCCTGGCAATACCACTAATGATGGCGAGAAAAGAATTTGAATAGTACTGTAAGAGGTTTTCATGTAGCTGCAGACAGTGAGGCCTCCACCAATATGCAATCTTTGTAGCCACCTTTACTGCAATGAAATAAACTATATCGTACGTCCTTGAAACTCAATTAAAAGCATGAAGTGCTGTTTAACCGGGCTCCTCTGGCTGTTAAGTAACGTTCTAATTGTTGTGTGCGCGCGAAACCAAGCACTCGTGTTATCGCGTACTGTCTGCGCATGCTCACTGCCCGGCTATCTCTTATCGGGTAGCCCGTGCTGGCTTTAAAAGACCGCTCGCACGGGCCCACCGCGCTCAGTATGTAACCTGTTGGCTCCCTGCCAAGTAGCAGGAATAAACGTTCCTTCGATGCTACGTCTACGCCGCCCAGTTCTTGGATGCCAGACATGACATATTGGCGACGAGGATGGGATGACCGCCGTACGAAATTCGCAGTGTGAAGAATCTGGCCTCTGTGTAAAAGCTTCCCGCCACGAAGATTTCCCTGCGGTGAAATTCCTGAAACTGGCATCACGGCAGCCGAAACTTCCAAGTGAGTCATGAGTCACATCGGCCACATTGAACCTTTCGACGAGACCACGAGTGACTGGCGCTCGTACGAGGAAAGGTTGAAAGCCTATCTTTTGGTCAATGATGTTCCAGTAGCAAAGAAGGTTCCTGCTTTCCTAAGTCTCATCGGCCCGAAGACCTACGCACTGCTCAAGTCGCTGACGGCACCGGACGCACCGTCGTCACGAGAGTTTGACAGTCTTCTGAAACTCCTGAGCGATCACCTGGCGCCGCAGTCGTCCGTCATCGCAGAGCGTGCTAAATTTTACAAGCGGTCACAGCGAAGCGGTGAGTCCATTACAGAATTTGTCGCGGAACTTCGAAGGCTGGTGCAGAGTTGCGAATTTGGAAGTTTCTTGGATGAAGCGCTCCGGGACTGTTTCGTTTGCGGCCTGCTCCGCGAGGACATTCAGCGTGTGTTGTTCACGGAAGACAAAAAGCTAACCTTCCAGAAGGCCGTAGATAGAGCTCTTGCCATGGAAACTGCAACTAAAAGCGCGGCGTTCACGCATAACAGCGCATCCCCGGCGTACGAAGTGAATAAGGTTCGAGGCGAAAAGCAGTCTGTGATGTCGCCAAGCTGCTTCCGTTGCGGGTCACCCAATCATTCTAGCGAAGCATGCCCTCATATCGGCGATACATGTTATAATTGTAACCGAAAAGGGCATATTCAACGCGCCTGCAGGAAAGGAAAGAAAGCTAGGGAGGCAAAGCCCCGGAAACGTGTGAAGATGCTCACGTCCGTCCGAAACGAGTCGTCTGCCCCACTTAAATCAGTCAACGCAGACCCATTTACTGTACCCGTGAACGTTGACTGTGTCCTACTGACGATGGAGCTTGACACCGGCGCAGCCGTATCCGTCATATCATGGCGCGAATACCAGAGGCTGTTTCCACGTAAGCGACTTCAGCCAGCATCGTTAAAGCTGCGCACGTATACTGGGGCTATAGTAAAACCGAAGGGTCTGGCGAAAGTCGTCGTGCACCACAACGACCAGAGCGTGGAGCTTCCCCTGTACGTCGTGGACACTACAGGACCGGCACTCCTCGGCAGAGAATGGTTGCAAGATATTCGTCTGGATTGGAAGAACCTAGTTTTTTTTAATCACCTTGGTCTCTCTCGAGAAATGTCAAAGCACTGGCAAGAAAAGCTGGAAGCCATGCTAGACAGCCATTCCGAACTTTTCAAGGATGAGCTAGGTACCATCACGGAAGAGCAGGCCGAGCTTGTCCTTCGCGAAGGGTCACAGCCGAAGTTTGTAAAGGCAAGAAGCGTTCCCTTTGCTCTGCAAGGTGCAGTAGAAGCGGAACTCGTGAAAATGGAGAAGCTGGGCATCATAACGCCTGTTGCTACAAGCGAATACGCAACGCCCTTGGTACCGGTAGTGAAGAGGGATGGAAGCCTCCGGCTGTGTGGCGATTATAAAACCACCGTCAATCCCTGTCTGGAAGTAGACCGGTACCCGCTACCTCGGATAGATGACCTTCTAGCAGCGCTTGCAGGAGGAGAGGAATTTTCGAAGATCGACCTGAGTAGGGCCTACCAGCAGGTAGTTATGGCGGAAAGCTCCCGGAAACTACTGACGATAAACACGCATAAGGGATTGTATACTATGAACCGTCTGGCTTTCGGCATTTCGTCCGCCCCAAGCATATTTCAAAGAATTATGGACAACATGCTGAAAGGTTTGGAAGGAGTCAGTTGCTATCTTGACGACATCCTGGTCACAGGCAAGACCAAGCAAGAGCATTTCCATAACTTGGAAGCCGTCTTGTCAAGATTGCAGGAACGCGGTGTGCGCATCCGGCGCGATAAGTGCTCGTTCTTTCAACGAGAGCTCCGTTATCTGGGCCACGTCATCAACGCCGAGGGTGTTTGCGCATCGCCTGAAAAGGTATTGGCACTGCTAAATGCGCCTGCTCCAAAAGACAAGCAGCAACTGCAGTCATTCCTTGGGATGGTCAATTATTACGGCAAGTTTGTTCAGCGTCTGTCGACTTTGGCACAGCCGTTGTACAGGCTGCTAAAGCAAACAACAGAGTGGACGTGGGATGCGTCATGCCAGCTTGCTTTCACGGAGATAAAAGCAGCTATGGCTTCCCCTCCAGTTCTTGCCCATTATGATCCGAAGCGACCGCTTCAACTTGCCTGCGACGCATCTCAGTACGGCATAGGCGCAGTTCTTTCGCAGAAAATGATCAATGAATCAGTTCGACCGGTTGCCTACGCATCCCGCACATTGTCAAGTGCCGAAAAGAACTACAGTCAGATCGAGAAAGAAGCCCTTGCCCTCGTATTCGGCGTAAAGAAGTTTCACTTCTACGTCTACGGAAGGTTCTTCACGCTTGTGACTGACCATAAACCACTGCAAACAATTTTCGGCCCGAAAACAGGCATTCCCGCGATGGCAGCTGCCCGCATGCAGCGTTGGGCGCTGACGCTGTCAGCCTACAACTATGCTCTTGAATTCAAGAAATCTACCGATAATGCGGAAGCAGACTGTTTATCGCGCTTGCCGCTCGACAGCAGCGAAAAGCAATCGGCAGAAGAAAGCGAAACTTTTTATTCGCTTCGTTTGGAAACGCTGCCTGTCACAGGCCAAGACATCGCTCGTGAAACGAGGCGTGATCCTTTACTAAGCAAGGTACTGAACTTCACAAGTGCTGGCTGGCCGTCGCATGTCGCTGAGAAGGAGTTGAAACTTTTCTTCGACAAGCGTTTGGAGCTCACAGTTCATCAAGGGTGTTTAATGTACGGCATGAGAGTAGTCGTGCCTCCAAAACACCGAGCCTTCTTGCTTGAGGAACTTCATCAGGGTCATCCCGGTATCGTAAGATGCAAAGAACTCGCGAGGAGCTACGTCTGGTGGCCTGGTATCGACGCGGACCTAGAGCAACACGTGAAGAAATGTGAAGAGTGTCAACAGCAACGGAACGAACCAGCACCGGCTCCGCTTCATCCATGGTCATGGCCGACTTTGCCGTGGCAAAGAGTTCACTTGGACTTTGCTGGACCCATGAAAGACAAAATGTTCCTTGTTGCTGTGGACGCACACTCAAAATGGCCGGAAGTTTATGTCATGCAGAAGACTACGGCGTACCACACAATTCAGTGTCTCCAAGACCTCTTCTCGCGTTTTGGCGTGCCCGAGACCATCGTGACCGACAACGGACCACAGTTCGTTTCCGAAGAATTCAAGAGCTTCGTCAAAGGCTTCGGTGGTCGTCATATCGTGAGTGCAGCGTACCATCCAAGCACGAATGGCCTTGCAGAGAGATTTGTACAGACAATGAAATCTGCGTTGCGGAAAGGACGACCCCAAGACTCCTTGCAGGCAACCTTACAGACGTTCCTGATGACGTACCGCAACACGCCGCATGCGACTACAAGAGAATCTCCAGCAAACCTTTTTATAGGTAGACGACTGCGCACGAGACTCGACGCAGTCAAGCCTTCTGTCGGGGGAAGAGTGGCTCAGCAACAGCTCTCCGATATGGTGCGACGCAAGGCACGTGAGCGACTTTTCAACATCAACGATGAGGTCCTCGTGAGGAATTACAGAGGTCCTGAGAAATGGGTCCCTGGCACTATCATTCAGCAGTCTGGCCCCGTTTCATTCAAGGTTCGAGTTAAGACGAATCGTGGGGTGCTCATTTGGCGTCGTCATCAAGACCAGCTACTGCTCAGCATCGACAGCTCAAAGCAGAGCATCATGGAAGATTTTATTCCAGATTTCGGGGATCCTGAGAGCGCCAACGAGCCACTTCCAGCTGCGGCCCCTGCGGCAACGAACGACCCTCCCGGGGAGCGACGCTATCCACAGAGGGACCGGCGACCTCCTGATAGATATCAGCCATAGCATTAGTTGCATTGTATAATGTAGCAAAAGGACTTTGGGCTCATTAGGAGGAAGGAGATGTTGTGTGCGCGCGTGTTATCGCGTACTGTCTGCGCATGCTCACTGCCCGGCTATCTCTTATCGGGTAGCCCGTGCTGGCTTTAAAAGACCGCTCGCACGGGCCCACCGCGCTCAGTATGTAACCTGTTGGCTCCCTGCCAAGTAGCAGGAATAAACGTTCCTTCGATGCTACGTCTACGCCGCCCAGTTCTTGGATGCCAGACATGACACTAATCATTCCATTTAACTATACACTGCTTCCTTCCACAAAATCCAGAATGGAACTAAAGCAGCTGACCGATTTTTCAGACTCCAATAATTTCGGACTTGCACGAAATTTTGGTCTTTATTGAGGCACTCTCGTGAAGCCTGCCACATAACCGGCTTCAGAAAAAGAGACAAACAGCCTAATGCTAGTGTGCTAAAAGTGCTGTAATAAACAAATAAATAATAATCGTTTTGTTGCACCCCACACTCACAAGTGGGTGCTGAGAAAAATCTTTCCAGCAATAAAAGGATGATTCTGAATTATGAAGTGAAATAACATTTTATACTGAAAAATACATTAATTTTTCCAAACTATAGGTGTGTTAGGCATGTGTGTACTAGGTACAGGAGGCATGCATAAGTGGTAAGGAAAGAGCACCCTGCCTTCAACAATCTTGCGATAGATGTCGACCACTTCATTGATGTCCTCTTCTGTGGGCTGTTTGCCAGCTGCATGGATCCACAGTCGGCCCCGGTAGGTTGTGAACCAAGCACGCCCTTCATGCCTGTGCACAAGGTGGCAGACACACTTTAGGTTGACAAGCAAGGATTTGATGCAATCGTATGGCAACGAGGATCAATTCAATGGCCAAATAACAGACCGTGCCATGAACGCAACTTGCTTTCCTCAGAATTAGAAACTAACATTCCAAGATGCATCTGATGAAGCTGGAGAGTTATAGTGTGGCTGCCATGTTGATCCTCGGATCTTGAAACAGCACAAGAATAGGATAGAAAGACAACACTAGCACTGACTGGCATCTAGAGGTTTCACCATATGCACTTGATTATGAGCCACTGTCACACAAGAGATACTCCCCTCTAATTCAGCAGCTGAATTAGGGAGAAAAAAGTCGGAGACCAGGACATAAACTATCGTCTTTGTCACTGTCTCCAATCTGTGTCAGTCGATGTGAGCAGAGGATGGCTGCAGGACAATTACACAACCAACCATGTAGCTGGTTCCGGCACACTTTTTACGGGTGCCTACCAAATGGCTATCAGCTAGCCTTGCTGCCATGTCTTCTGTGGCGCTGTTGGCAAATGCGAGATGAAGCGGAAACTGTGGTGCCAATGCTTACTGCACCATGACCCAAGTACCGAGGCAAAGCCATCATCCATCTGCCATCCAGCCTGCCATCTGAGCGGGCACAACTTGGCGCTCAGCAGTTCGACATATATGTTTTATGGCAAACCACATTCAATATATAAAGTATGAAATACATGTGTTTGCCGAAAATATTTAGGAACAATTCACTACAGACAATAATTCGTATATCCATGAATGTTATAATGATGTTTGACAAACCACATTCAATATATAAAGTATGAAATACATGTGTTTGCCGAAAATATTTAGGAACAATTCACTACAGACAATAATTTGTATATCCATGAATGTTATAATGATGTTTGACAGTAAATTGCTTGAAAATGCTCTACAATGCTGTGGGTTTAAAATAGTAAACTATTTCAGAAGATATTTCGGACGATTTAGGTTCAGTCAGAAAGTATCCACAGCTTTCACAAACAGCTTAGGGCTATTACAGAGCGTCAATCCCCAGTCGGTGTCCTGATTTCTGCTGGGCCTGAAGTCAACTCTTTTTTAGACCAATGGAAGTAAATCTTGCCCATATGATTTGGAGACACTACAGAAACCAGAAATATCATTCACTGCATAAGTGCGATACGTAAACTGGCTCCAGGAATGAACAAACAGACAAGTGAAAAGCGAAACCTACAGGTGGACAGGTGCCCACGTTTTGTGCTAAGGTTGCACAGCTTGTTAGTAGAAATCAAAATCCAGAATGCAATATCAACGTCAGGGTCACTGCTGCTTGATACATCAAAAAAAAAAAAAAAATCTGCTGCAGATGCAGCAGAATCACGGAAAGCAGATACTTCCGAGCGCATGCTGTCCCACGAGCATACTAAGCCTGAACCTCCACTTCAAGGGTGTTTAAAAAATTGCCGCCTTGTGGGAAAAATACAAACTACATAAGAAATGAAAGTACGATGTCTAAACAACCCACTAGATGCCTCAATAAGTCCACAGCGGCCCCGATAGCACTGGAGTCGGACTTTAAATTCATCGATCACCGGTAACTGATGTATGCGGTGTGGTAACAAAAGAGTTGGACAGTGCATCCACACACAAGCACCAACAAGGGTCTCTTACTTCTTGATGCCAGCCACGAGCAGACCAGCATATGGTTGGTGCACTGAAAGGGCGAATCCATCATCTGACATCTCCATGAGAGCGCGGTCCTGGATACGTGAGCCAAGGACTTGGCCATTGCTCGTGGTGCACACCAAGTTGCCATCGCCTACAGGCCGGCAGCGCTTTGGTGCACGGAGGGTCCCAGTTGACACATACTGCGCCCCGCCGCAGGAGAAAAAAACTTTGTAATGCCCTTCACAAACTGTTTTAGCTTAAGATGTATGCAGACGAGAATCCTGTAAACGTGCAGCGTTCAAATACTGACCGAGTCAAATGCACTGACAAAATGTGTAGCTTGTGAAAATGATAATCTAACAGGCCTACTGTGAGGGATCGCAATGAAAGTGGTACCCACCATAATGTGGCCAAGCCCCGACAGCTTACATGCGTCAAGTCAGGTGCAATAACATGTTTGTAACTGGGTCAACATTACACCCCCCTTACAACATACATTGGAGAGTTACCTGAAGAATCAATCAGGATTTATGTAACTAATATATACTGTACTGGTTCTGCACAAGGCTTAGGAAAATATTGTGACATTCTCCCTCTTTCCTGGACACACTCCACACTTCCCTCTCCCAACGCATCAGAAAAAAAAGTTGTTTTAGACAATATTGCTTTCTTTCAATGAATCTCTTGTTCACATCTGGACCACACAGCATAACTTCATCCCTCTTGGATCCACATATCAGCGGGCTGGTTATTGTACTGCTTTTCTATTTAATGTTAAGCAGTCATTTCCTTTTTTTTTTAACACCAGGAAAAATTCACAAGCTGAACACTCCACCATAACATGCAACTGTGCTTTAAATTTTATGACATATATTTCTGGCTGCATGCAATGGTGGCAGAATAAATCATAACGAAAGGTTCCCAGAGCTTTCCACTTCACCTGGTTGGATCACACAGAAGATGATGCCACAAGTCATGCTTCTACACCACCCAAGTAGTGAATTCCACAAATGCGAATGTAGGACTGAACCCACATCAACTGTGGAATCTTAGCGTGCGTTTGCTACAGTGATTTGGCAGATTTTTGTAGCCTGAACCAAAAGTTTATGTTCACAGTTCTGTTTGGGTGAAGAGGCTCAAAGCTGCAGTATTTGAATAATACGTGGCAAGGGAAGTTCTACATGGTAGCAAGTTTTCTTTCTTTTCTTTTTTTCCCCAGCATTTACAAACTTCCCTGGTTACGGCTGCTGGTGCGCCAGCAAGCGTGTGCCTAGGTTTTGAAAGTTTCACCCATCCTGACTCCCACTTCTACAGGCTCACCTCTGGAGGTGGCATGTCCAGGGCCGGGTCCATGAAGTGTGTGGCCTCCACTTCCTTACAGGCTTCGTCATTGACATTCACTTCCACCATGGGCGCCACGAGCGACTGCAGCATGCTCTGGATACTGGCATGCTGGGCATCCTCCTTCACCACTTGACGCCCGGCAAAATCTAGCGTCACCTACCACAAAACAAAGGTTTGCTCAGCTAACATGCAGACATCTACATGGGCAGAAAGAGCATTTTTACCAGCATCACTACAAAGATCATTACACCGAGCAAAAGAAGGAAAGGAGGACTGGTGCATGCCACCGCCTGTCACACTGCATGCTGCACAAAAACTGTGGCCATGTCAGGCCAATCACTAAATACCTCACCGTCAAGCCTCAAAACTTCTGTACCACACTCGTTCAAAACCGCCTCTGTACCACACTCGTTCAAAACCGCCTCTGTACCACACTCGTTCAAAACCGCCTAAACATAATTCAGAGCCACTCAAGGTGTGCAGAACTTTGAAGTTAATCTGAGACTTTGCTGGCATGTTAGCATGCCCCACATCGACTAGGAATAGCCAAAGCCTTGAAGTGACCCTCCCCACAAAGCCGCCTTTATGATAAAGGCTGAACTAAAAATAGGAATGTTGGTATTATTAATACCCTATACGAACTATCTTTGTTTATGCTTATGTGGGCTGCATACTGTGATTGCTAGTGTTCAGGCAGTGCAGGAGAGACTGAGGACAGCAAGCGATGCATTCACTGCAGGGAGCTTCCTGATAGTCGATTCAAACTTGTAACCATCCATACCAAAAAGGGTGCCATGACCACCATTTGGAAGGGAATGGCAGTGCTGCCTATCCTCGGGGATCCATGCACAAAAGTTTGTTTTATGTACCATGATTTACTTGCAAAAGCCGCTGCACGTGGAGTCACCTGAATTTATTATTTTTTTTTTACCTTTTCTAGCTTATAAAAGCTACCTTTTCGATGAAAGTTGTGTTTTTGTTCTCAGTCTCCCTTTAATACAACTTGTTTCTGTGCACAAATGACTTGTTTTGACCATCAACAGTACCTACAGGATAAAATAAAAGGCTTAAGGTCAAGAAGACAGCATTTGGAGTGTGGACCCAGACAGCTATCAAGGCAATAAAAATGCTGTAATCGCGAGCGAGAAAGTCTTGACAGTACAGTTAAACCGAGACATAACGAAATCGAGAAAAGTCTGCAATTCTTTTGTTGCATGCAGGCTTTCGTTATATCCAGATTTTGCATGAAAACTCAAAAGGACTGCGCAGAACGGAAGCCAAAATGAAAAATAAATGCAGATGAAAAGGCTTTGCAAATGTTCACAGTTCCCCTGTTACTAGAAGCACTAGAAGGCGTAAACATTGAGAGAGATTTCGCGATTGCGCTGATTACACGAATGCGGCAGCAGCCGCCATCGTCTCCGCCATAGTTCGTGCAACGCATTGCCACGACACCACTATGCACGAGGTAGGGAGAGTGGAGGAGGCGAGGGAATCAAAAGCACCATCCTTTCTGCACGGGCTCGTCTCCCTTAAAAAAATTTAAGATATCTTGGTCTGCCTGCCCACCGTTGCTCTCAGAAACTAACTCTTCGCGTCACGTGCCGGTGTGAGCAACTGAGCGGCAGCAATGGGCACGCACTGTTCATCCCATGCCTTCTTTGCTGCATCCTGTTGTTCTGTGCTGAACAGTGTCACTTAATGTGACATCACAAAAGTGAAAGCTGAGAAGAAAGCTACGTTTGCCATGGAAAGGCACCAATCGCGCTGGAGCATGGCATGTTCTGTCTGTCAACCGAGTTTGCTCATTGCAATTTTATATGTTCCTGGCAGTTCATGTTTCATCACCACAAAACTTTCACATGAATCAACCAAATTTGAAGTAATGACTAGTTACTGACAGTCAGCGTTGCGAGTTCATTATATCAAGGCCAACATCTGCAACACCTTCATTATGTAGAGTTCGCAAATACACACGGTTCAATGGTGGCTGCGTTGGGAAATCGACAAACTTCGTAATATCAATGAATTCTCTACAAAGAGGTGGTTCATTGCACCCAGATTTAATTGAATGATGCAATAATATCAGATAACACTACAAACATTCCACAGTTTTACAACAATGTACAGTCGAGTCGACTTGTAACGGCCGCAGATATAACAAACGCTCACTTATTACAAACGGTTGCGGTGCTACCGTCAAAATATGCGTAAGGGCAATGGCAATTCGTCGCAGATAGAACAAAAAACTTTCGAAGCAAAACTTGATTATAATGAACGAGGAGGCGCTGTGTAAACTCCCCCTGAAGTTGAAGAGGTCATGCATCCCAGCAGTGCGAAGATCAAAAAGCCCCTCTCAACCTTCACGACGCTGCCCCAGAAAGAACATGCTGACCCAAAACTCCAATAAAAAGGTGGCACTGAAACAGTAAGTCCGAACCAATGGCCTGTGAGGGCAATCATTGACTGCATGTTCGCCAGCTAGGCAAAGCATCCCAAGTGGAAGCAGCGCAGTGCGCGTGAGACGGGCATCGTCTAAGCGAAGCTAATGACCATGGTCATGGATCAGCTAACAGCAGCGATTTGAGAATTTTTCTTGCTGGCCATGCTGGTCATGTGATATGCATCTATGCATCGCCTGCACAGTTATCCATTCCACATCGTGATAGATCTTTGCTAGGAGGAGGAGAAAACCATATGTGTACCTTCTGCCGTCTTCGAGAATCATGCTGCTCAGCACGAAGCTCCTGCTCCTTTTTGCGAATCATCTCCCTCTGCTCAGGTGTCAGCCATTTGTTGTCTGTGGAGTAGTAGTCAGCATTGTCGTCTATGACACGTGTGCGACGCTCCCTGCAGGGAGAGCCACCACTATAGTGACACACTGAGGAAAAGGTGCAAGAAGCGGTCGCTGAAGCTAAGGCTTTCTTCTACCTTTAAAAGCTGTAAACACAAATTTATTGCACGCTCCCTCTAATGTTATCTTTCATTGACGGAGACAGAAAATCATTTTGAATGCAACTACTAGAGCATAACAAACAAGAATGAACAAAACTGTACGCTACGCAGACCCGCGGTAAGCAACGCACTGAATTCCCTCACAAGAGTCGGGCCCCTTCATTACTTCACTCTGCTGCTCATGGCTTGCGCCCTTCATTTGAAAGCAACAGTAGCCTTTCAGCCTAAAGACATGCACTGTAAACAAAGGATAGCAAGCAGCTACAGCAAGGTGTTCGAGCACTTTAAACATGAAGAATGGGGGCACAACAAAACCTAATAAGAAGCAAATGATTGCTGAAAAGCAGCTGCTGTGCACAAGTCAGCTCTTAGTGCACTTTTAAAATGTGTATACTTAAAACAAGAACCACTCGGCTGATATAAATGGGCCGTGAAGAATCCTTTTGCACAAACTAATAAATGCATAAAAAACACCACATGATCGAAGAGCAGTGCCTCAGGGAGGATTGCTTGAAAATTCTAGCTACAGGTGCCTAATAAAAATTTGCATGGTACCTTCCTTGCTTTTTCCAATTAGCATCTGACTGCAGGCATGATGATGTAAAGTGTGCTGCAAACCTGTCATCGTGTTGCTTCCTTGTTTTTTCTGCACTGCCGTCCTTTTCACGGACGGAAATGGTATGGTATGATACGGCACAATAAGGTATGGTATGTACTTAACATCCCGAAGCTACATAATGTTGCTGAGAGATGCTGTAGTAGAGGGCCCCGGATTAATTTTGACCATCTGGGTTTCTTTAATTTGCATTGGCCTGGGTGTTTTTGCATTTTTCTTCCATCAACCACAATGGCCGGGATTCAATCTTGCAACCATGGGACTAGCAGTCGACAAAGCCATCACTGTGGAAATTAGCATTGGCACCTGGCAATAGACAAAAAATATGTGCCTCTTGCTCAGCCATATTAGTGTCTCAGTCCTCTTAGAGTGGCCTTCTGTTCTCGAGCAATATGACAGGAACAAGCAAAAGCAAGCTAAAGTTTCCTTAAGGTTGGAAAGTGCTTTGAAACATAGCAAGAAGTTATAAAGCAGGTTTTGGGGAAAAACGAAAACCACAGGCCAAAACTTCATAGTTAATTCTACAGGTAGACGTGGCATGCCCAGTGTGCTCTACAAAAGAGTGTCTGGTTTTAGCAAACAGTCTTCACTCCAAATCTTCACTGCCTCCAACTGAAGCTGGCAGGGGTTCTAATGCGAATCATCTCGATGAATCCCACAGTTCTGGTTTTCTTATCTGACAAATTAGAGCAACACACGAAGGCTTGTACAAATGCATACTTCTCTATCATTGGCTGAGCTCAACTGCACACTGATGTTGGTGCAGCAAAAGCGCTTTCTATGAGCTGCAGGTGAGAAGGACTTCAAGCTGCCACTGGACAAACTATGTCATAGAGGCTGCAATTTGACACCACCGGTATTAGCGGAGCAGTCTAGACTGCTGAGTGGAGCGACCTTGGCTTGGCAATCACTCACAGTCATCCATTAAGAGCATGTGGATAATGCTTCCGGTCCACAATGGAGCAGCATTGCTCCAAAACAAGTGGAAAAACTTTCTGCAAAAGTGCTCCGAATCTGTCTTTTGAATCCGAAATCAGTCAGCTTGCGGGTTTACAAACTGCACAAGGCAGCAACATTTTGTAATGCTCCAAGTCAAGTCTCAAGCCTGCAGACACATTTATGATACCCACATGGTGTTTCAGACGCGCTTGAAATTTATGCGTGCATTTCAAAAATTAGCCTTTAAAAGTAATGATTTTTCAGTTTTCAGAATGCATTTTCTGCTGCATTTGAACACTGCAGTGGCACGAGTACACTTTACTTTTCAAACAACATGCACAGTATCTGTATATTAAACAAGAACTATAACGGGCTTCGGCCTGCTTTGTGCAGACTATTTTGCTGTTTGTTCTAAAGGGTGCATAGAATCAGGCTAAGCGTACTGTGTTAGGATGATAAACTCCACTTGAGATACTCGCATGTCTTCTGAGTAACACTCACTGAAAGCTACCAGAAAGCTCAGGTCACAACACAACATCAACTGTTCACCGCTTGGTGCACCACACTGCACCAGCAGGTGCTCTGTGATGCTTCGGTTGGGCAACATATAACACCTGAAACAGAATGTCAATCCACAAAAGGGGTTATCATGAGAATTAACTTACGAGGTTCGATCATATTCGAGGAGCCGGTTTTTATGCTCAATGGCTTTGGCGAGGTTCTCATCAACAGGCTGGTTCATGAGTTTATTCCGGAGCTGGTGGCTCTTCTTGGAGTCATGAGAGAGAATCTCTTTCTCCTCATTAGTGCACACCTGTCAAGAGGGGAGACGGGGCAAGAAGATATGAAGCTCATCAGCACGACTGGACGCGCATAGCTAAAATGTGCAAAACTACTACTCAAACTGAAGCAGGCCGATAAGGCTGCGACAATCACAATGAAAATGTTCACATGCCCCGAGGTGGTCCCCTTTTTTTTACTTTTATTTCAACTTTAACAAAGCAAACAACACAGAAATGAGGCTACAGTTTAATACAGAGGGCATCAAACTGCCAAATGCATACGATGTTTGCACGCAGAAAAGCATGCCTCTGTTGATCATGCTTTAAGGAGAACACGGTCCAAAAGCTTAATCAGGTGCAGAAATATATGCTTTTGGTGAAAGTAAAGTTTTGTTTACATTTAACCAATGGTTTGAAGAAAAACTGCAGACAGAAAAATTGCACTGACAATTGCTCGCACAGGCAATTTACTGACCACCGCGCAAACATCCCCTTGGTGCAGAGGCACGCCCAAAGGTGTAATGTCCATGTGTGAAATCTAAAGTTTTTGCTGCGTATTGATTCTACATCCACTGAACTTGTTTTAATAAACTGGTGTCAAGAAAGGCTAAGTAGGGCTGCAGGTGTATGGGTAAAGGAAGTAATGACTGATCAGAACCTTTGTCAGCTGCCTTGCGGTGAGGTAGTACAGGACTTCAAAGAAAAAACGAAGAGTAAAGAAGCCGAATATAGCAGCACAAAATTCTCTCACAACCATGTTCAGAAGGATATAGGAGCAATCAGTCATCTATTAAATACAGCAGGGTGAAATGGGATGTTTGTGGTTTTGAAGATTAAAAGTCCTGATACAAGTTGGTGGACAAGAGTGCACGACAGAATTACTAGACTCTATCAAAGGAGCAAAAAATTTTGTCGGTGCCTAGGCTCCCTTTCATAGCACCCCAGAAACGACACAGAAATTCTATTCTAAAATTCTAGACATTCTACGGAAAGGTGTCTGTCTGTATATAGCTGTCGATACAGGACAGTTTCCTTTCTGAATAGTGTGCGGTAACATAGAGGGAGCATGTGGCGCTCCTGACAGCACTCGCGTAAGTACTCTGGGTAGGGGAAATTCCTGACTGACACGAGCTTCAGAGGAGACCTATTACTCGCGCGATGAGGTCTCTGAAGTAGCTGAAGCTGGAGGGTTTTGCAACGCAAATTCCATCAGCTTTTCGCGTTATTCTCTTCATTAAATTGATTCTAGAGTATACACAGCGGGTCTACATTAATTTTCAGTTCAACTGATTTTACGGCTCTTGCCACGGACATTAGCATTAACACATTTTTTTATTTTATAAACCAATGTCCCACAGAAAAGTAAACTGCATAACAAGGTTGATTAAAACGCATCTAAGTTTCAAATTTCTTTTGGTCCTGAACCCGTTTGAACAGGTTCGATGCTGTCCTAACTGGTTCGAACCGAAACCCGGAACTGAACCAGAAAAAAATCCAGTTCGACACCCTGGGTAATAGAGCATAAGTATCCCCTGGTAAGTAAGCATAAGAAGCCTAGAAGCAGTGGCCACGAGCTTTCAGTGAATCAACATGCACAAGCCAGTCACATGCATACCTTGGCTCATTTTCCCACTGCTTCTCCGTGTGTGCGTGCATTGTGTCCTCATTGCAGCACATTATTAAAGGGACACTGGGGACCAATTGAAGTTGGCCTGTATCTATGATCACTGCGTTCCAATGACAAAGATGGTATTTTCACTAAAAAAAGGAGCTTTTGTAAGCCACAAAAGGCTAAATAATTAAATACAGGTGTTGCCATCACCAGCCGATTTCATAAATTGCGGTGCATCAATGGTAATTTTGGGGCATAAGGCTCAGTTACACTGCCATTCACTTCAAAACATCATGGTGTCCTCTTCGATGTAGACGTCAGTAGTTTGAATCGGGTAGAAAAAAATTTCTGAATGCAATTTTCTCAGCGATACATGCATCTTTTACTGTGGGACAAACACCAGCATACCTAGAAAGAGGCACGGAACTGATTTTTACTTCAAACAAAAATTGGATGCAGCTGCCCTCACTGTCTTCATTGTGTCCCATAGCCTACTGCAACATTGCTCTAGGCATTGTGGCTGCACATATCCATGATGGGTGACTGTGGCATCTTTTGTTTGTGCCTTGCAAGGTATAGGAAAGAACTGCTTCTTGCGCTGACACTGCCATGCATACTTGTTATGCTCATCTCAAAGTAGGTTTGGCACAGTTGTAAGCTATCACCTCTGGCACAATCTGGCATAACAATTTTATAACCAGTATAGCAAAGAGGTGGAAGTGACAATGCCACATGAATTGCTCATATATGGTTTAGAGTTATGCACCAAGATTTTGGAGAAGAAAACAAGCAATGCAAAGGAAGAACAGGACAAGCCAGAAAGTTGACAAGAAAGCTAGCCTCTCATACCAGCAACCAAGCTTATGCCAGCAAGACACACATCTGTAAACATACTATTCTGCCCAGTAGGTGTGTGGTGGCTCCCAGCTGGAATTGCCGCCTGAAAGCACAATTATTTTGCTCTGAGCTCAGGGTGCTGTTGAAGTTAGGAGGTACAGACAACCAGCACAAGCAGAGGCAGCTACCGGTCCAGTGGTGCTTGCAATATCTGATAGCAGTTAGTGGCACCTGGTTCTGGCACATGCCTGAGCTTAGAAACGCAGCTCCGACATTGCGTTGAGAAAGCTTCTGAGGGAGTTGCTGCGATGCACACCAAGCACTGCAGCATGAGGTTTTGTGCCCATAAATTCTGAGCGTTATGGATGGTTTGGCTGATTGGGGAGTGTCCTCAAGCTCTTGCTCACTTTGGCAGTAACTGGAAAGCCACATTTACTTCATCTGTGCCAGTGCCAAATCTACGTGTTACCTTTCATTAAGTGTTTCAGCTGAAAACTGCATAAGTTATTAAATAGTGCGCAGGTCTCTCCAGAAGGGGATACCAAAACTGGCGGTAGCAACCACGTCTTCTCAATAGCAGGGGACAGTATGACAACAAATTTGCACCCCTTGTTGGTTCCCTCTGCACATGCCTGCGGTGATACTCTCAGTCTGCCAATACGAGTTGCATACTGCCTTCATTGCAGATGCTGCTCTGAGCACAGCATATAGCTTGTCATATACTGTGAACAGTAAGTGACAACTGAATCCAGCCTGCACTGTGGAAAAGCGAATTTCTGAAGCCCTCACCAAACTGCCACAGGTAAAGCACGGACCCGACGCTTCTTGACGGCAGACGATGCGGCCACACCGGAGGCAGTTGTTGACAAGTGCATGCCGATGGGCTTGGCACTCACACGGGTGCCGGCCAGGCAGCAACACCACATCGCGCGCGCGTCCCTCCTGGCTGTAGAGATTCAGAAAGCGCTGCTTTCGCCGCGATGCATTCTGCGTCATGGCGATGTGTGACCGGTCCTCCTCGGGCGCCACCTGTTCCAATCCTTGGCCGCTGTCCAAACTTGATTCCAGCTGCTCCAGCTGGTCCTGAAGTGGCTGTAATGTACGTGCCCACGTGAGCTTCCAACGTATTGGATCTGCTTCCACTAGTATACAGTGTGTCAAAAATCAAACAGTCCACTGCACTCTTGACCTAGACTGACACTGGGCTGTACTGCTTCAATGCTCTCGATAGTGGCCCTTGAGGTGCTGGGAGTGCTTAATGAAGAAATGAATGATCCGTCACTAGCCTCGAGCATTCCTGCTGGACGTTTGACTTTTAACAAACACAGCACGTCAGCAAAAATGACATTTACTATCAGGTAGTTGCGTTGAATAACCGCGCTCACTAAAAGCCATATGTGCCTCAAAGCTTAGTATACATGTAGCATGGCAAGCTGGCTCCCTTGAATGAAAATTCGCTTGCCTCATGTTTCGCGTTCGGGCTCTTCTTTTTGGACGACTTGGACTTCTGAGGCTTTGCCTGGACATAATCTTTCTCTTCTCCCTTCTTGTATACTTTCATGGGAGCACTGTCAGCATCTGCGAAAAGAATCAATGAACTGTAGAAAAGCAGAATTTTCTGCGTTTTTTGGCGAGTATTCATGGTGCAAAAAGAGCGCAAACTGAAAAGGTCACACAAGAGAAGGAAGACGCCACACGCCCTGCCTCGCAACTGAAGGTCTAATGAAAAGGCGAATAGATATGTACACAGAAAACCCCCGGAAACTGCGTGCACACAACAGCGTGGAATAAAACCCCGCGTGGCATAAAACCCCGCGTGGCATAAAACCCCGCGTGGCATAAAAACGTAGCGCACAAAAAGACGCTAGTCAGAAACAGAGACAGGACACCATAGCGCATGTGGAGTCTTCCTTCTCTCGTGTGCCCTGTCCAGTTTGTGCCGTTTTTTTCACCATGAACCAATAAACGTCAGTTTTCCACCGAGTCACGACAGCTTAGACGCGTCGCAACAAGCCTTAACACTTACAACAGCGAAAAGACACATGCATTGATCAGAACACTGATCTCCACAAATCTCAGTAGTGTTTCTTACTGTAATTCATGGCAGGACGACTCGCTATACGCTCGGTGGTTTCGGCTTCAAGATTCAACCGTCAAACGCTGTTTGCGTCTACGTGAAGCTAACACCCGCAGCAATGCTAACAGGACTCGATTTGTTCAGATGTATCTGGAAACGGTAATGAAGATTAGCAATGTTGAGTAGCGCATGCAAACAGATGAGCGTGAAAATCTACACATCAAAACAGGCGCAAACTTGAAGGCAATACGAGCACAAACGCCACCGGCGCAGCCCCGCGGACAGCAGGGTAGCAGACATCAGCACTGCAGCAAACTTAAACTACTGTGCGCGTATAATTAAATTATGGTAACAAGTTCGATAGTTTTATATTGTAGTGCATTTATTTTCAGTTTAAAAATTATTTGTTATGACGCAAATTTTTATGTTTATGCTGAATAGTTTTACGTCAGAAGCGCGCGCAAAATTTCGCGCCAGTTTTGGCCCAGCGCGGTAGTCAGCGTGGTCAGGTATTATCAGAGACGGTTACAAGCGCTATTTAGTTTGAGAAAATCGTTCTGCCATCGGCGGTCGTTGACTACCAATCTCGAAAGCCAAGGCAACGCTACAGCCATGGCCCGAACAAAGGCTGACGGCGCCAGCCGAGGTAAGTCTATTCTGCTTTGGACAAGTGGCGTCTGTGAAAGAAGGGGGGAAACCTGCGACAAAACTTTGAGGCATGTTTTTCCCGCAGCTGTTGGTGCGAAGTCCTTCAGGAAGACGATGAGCACACCGCGAAGTGCCTCCAGTTCCAGCTCACCGGCTTCTAGAAAGACTACCAAAGGAGGTATGGCAATCGAAATGTTCAACAATACCATAATGCATTGTTCTCGGCTCTGGCAGTGTTCTCGGCTCGGAAGTTAATGCAGTTTCAGTAATCCGTAAAGCATGCCCTTTAGTAATTGTTGAAGGTCGCGTAGTACACTACGGCTCGAAAACAGTTCGTGCTACCTGTATCGGTACTTACGTCGCAGTTTGTTGACTGCAGTACAATTTGACTCGAATGCCATATCTTGCGCGGACAAGAATGCGTGGTTTTCGCTCGCGTATAAGGAGCGCGGTAATGCGGCCAAACTTACAAATGGGCCAGTTTTTTTTTTTTACTTTGCTGTAGTGCTCTCGACGATTCAGTAAAACCGCAAGGCATATGCTAACTGCGCGGCCCAGAGGCCCAGATGCAAATGTAGGTCGCCATTGGTGCTTGGAATGCGCCCGATGGCACCTGCAGGTCTGGTCTCAGGAGCCGTAAATTTTGCTTCTGCAGCGAAGCGTCGCACTCCCAGGTTGGGCTCTGATGTAGATAGTCTGATAGTCATGTAGAATGCATACAGACAGAGCAATGAGCTGTCGTTTGGTCCTGGGCACACTTTTTTTTTATCTTGAACTGTGCCAAAAATAGTCGCAAGGCGTGCTGTTGGCTGCCCAGTCAAACTGCTCACAGCTTGTGTTCACTTAAAAATTGGCCATTACATATATGTCCACTGGACGTCGACGGATCTGGCCTGCTTATTCATGAATAGCCTACCGTGAACCGCAATGGATTATGTGGTGGTTAGTCCCTTCGTAGCAGGTGGGCATCAGGGTGATGTCCCAGCCAGTAAGAGCTAAAAAATGAAGACAAAGGAAAAGTGGTCGAGAAAGTTATCCAGCTGTACACGTACGCAATTTTCCTCCATGACGTACGCACGCGCGCATGCATGCACGCACACGCCGACGCACGGCGGTGGTCGACCAGTCAGTCAGTCGCTGTTTGGTATCCGTTACAGAGGGGCCTGGCGGGGCTTTCTTCTGTGATGCGTACGTAGTTCATTTGCCGCGGCCCTCACAATCGTCACCCTCGTCCTTGATCGCGTCGAAACCGAGTACGCTCGGCCAGCGCCTCTGCTGTCTTGATATTCTCGACAGCATGCAGGTCGGGTTCGCGTACAGAAATCGTTATGCGCGTGCCTTGCCGTTCTCCTCCATCGAAACACGGCCCCCGTGTTTTAGTTGGTCCGATATTAATTCGCGCTGCTGCGCAACTACTCGACACAGTCAATACAGGAATGTGCAAGACCAATGCAGACTTTCTGAAGTTTTGTGCCAATATCGACATGTACAGCCTTAACCAGTATTAATGGGAACAAACTTTTTGCAGAGTTTGAGAATGACTTTCGGATATTGTACGTCGAGGGAAAACGTTAGAAAACGCGACTGTCCTTGTCACACATAATTATGGTGTAATTCCACCAACTGTGAAACGCCTTGTAGATATTGTGTATAACCGTAATTTGGTACATCTAATTTGCTTGGGCATTTCACCTCCAATGAACGACCACAGTTGGGATTCAATCCTATGATTTTAGAAGGCACTGGCTCATTAACCGAACGCCGAAGCAACTGCATCATCACAGCGCTTCACATGCTAACAGGCGCAAAACAATATCATAAAGAATACCAATGCATGTAGGGTGCAAAGGCCAGCAGCAACTCCATAGATATGTGCGAATGCACCTCTTGATGTCAAATTATGAGTATATTAGAAATAGTATTTACTCCTCTAACAAAATTTCACCGTTATGTCCCTAGAAAATTGTTTTATAATTACATTTTTCCTCTGAATCTTGTGAGGAGGCTGCAGTTAAACATGTGGCAGAAGACTGGTTCAACATTCATTGAGTTTCTACTGTCATGCTGGCAGAAATTTAAAATTGACAAATTTGTAGAACACAGCAAGTCTCGACTGCACTATGGTCCTAGGAGTGCAATATAACAGTTGTGAAGAAATCTGCCCAGCAAGGACAGAATCTTGGCAGCCGTAACAAAGAAATGCAAATTGTTTGAGCATGTCTCCGCAATGCACAGCCACCATGGTTGACGAAATTTTTAGGGTATTATTTTTTAGGAACATTCCACTCAAGCTGGGAAAGTGGACCCGGAGGTAGGGATGTGTTACTACTTTTCGAAACTGAATCAAATATTTGTACGGTTATTTGCTACTGGTGCGAATAATCATGCAAAACTGTAAGGAGCAGGCAGCAGTGCTACAACTCTGGAGTTTAAGCTGTAGCTGTCAAGAGACTCAATAGTGATTTCCCACTATGTCACGCAGCACAAAGTAGGTTTAACTGACTGCCCTCTCATGCACTTCAGAACATGACTTTTTTGGTATTGGTGAGTGAACTAGAACCAAATCTCTGGTGCTGAAAGCCATGCCCTCCGATATCGGGCATGGAGGCAGGGCTTGCTGAAGCCTGTGTTCACGCAGTCTTGGAGGCCATATATTTCAGTATCATGCCGTGCGACATTGGTGTGGGCCATTTTTGTAGCGAACTTGTGATCTCGCTGTGGCGGTGCTCCGAGTAGAGAGAGAGACCAACCTTGAGCCATTACCTGGCAACCGCCGCGCCATCTGGCACGACGTCGCACCGCTTGCCTCGGCGTTGCGCTCGCCTCCGCTCGCTTCGCCAGTTGTGTTGCATGCCAGATAAGACATCGAAGGATTGAAAAGGAGAGCTCAAATGCACTGCAACCACAGTTAAGGCAGCAGAAGGAGGCCTGGAATCGACATCGGGATGAGATGCGATCGCCCAGGAAACAGAGCGCCGAATGGATGGCTAAAACCCGTGAATATGCCGCTGCGATCTTTCACTATATATCTTGGCATAGCCGAGCTAAGCCGCTGCCAATTTTTAACACAACTGTATGCGACTGGTTTCCCGAAATTTTGAATATGCACTATTTAACTTGTTCACTGTATTGAAGATGAGAATATCTGCACACCTCTACCTAGAAGTTAGTGGCTGTGCTGGGAGTTCTGCAAGGTGGACATGTTGCACAGCATATTTTATTGTCAATATGTATGGGGCAACAGTTCTGGTTTCCAATTCCAGGCAAGTCCAGTGGTGGGAACTCGTACTGTCCAAGGCCAACCCCATCATGGCAGAAAGAGATTGCCAATTTCCTGGCAAAGCCGAAGGTTTCCAACGACGAGCAGGAGTCTTCAGAAGGAGCATCCAGTTCAGATGCTTGTGACAGCGGTGCAAGTGGCAGCTCATCTTCGTAGTTAACTGTCGTGTGTTTCCGATACTACTGTGCCCACATGTGAGGTTGTACCGAGACAGGTGCTGTATATATGCTTATGCTAGTGAATCGTAGTCAATAAAAGTAATCACATCGGACATGTGCAACGTTCTGCATGCTTTCAGTTTATTCTCTCACCACTCACACAAAAAGCAGAAACGGCCTGGAGTGACTGAAGTGCAGTCAACCAAACTTGTCCTTGCAAGGGAAAGGTGGAAGGAAAGATGGTTCTACCTAACTTTCAAGCAATAGAAATATTGTTCAGCATGAAAAAAAAAATGCACGGGGAAGTGGAAAAAAAAAAAGCCATCTTTCTGCCTACGATTTCACCCTACAGACTGATTATCACAACAGCTTGCGCGTATGTGTGTGTGTGTGTACAGTTTAGCAAGACGTTTCAGTACAAGGCTAACCGTGTTGCGTGAAGTGATGCAGACAATGGAGGAAAATGTGCCCTCAGAAAAACTTTTGATCTGGGTTCCATCTCCCAACCACTTCTCATGCCCCTAACACTCCCCTTCCCATACATCTTTGGCTTGCCACACAGACTACATAACGAGCACTACAGCGAGGAAACGACAGCAGCAACATCACCCAAGGCAGCCTTCTTCAAAGAGGAAAATGCATTGAAACCACCACACTACTCCATGAGAAGGAGGGGGGTTTAGAAGTGTGCCACAGAAGCCTGGACAAATCAACACCTCCTTTCAACCCCTTTAGCACAGTGAGGGATTAAAGAGAACTGGGTGTTTAAGGTAGCACAAAGCATCCTACCAAAGCCAGGCACTTTTCTCTTGTGCAATCCTGTCTCCAGAGAACATCCAGCAAATGGATTCTGAACCTGCTGGCTGGTAAGCACTTCGAGCTCGAACAGCTATTGCAAGTAATGCTGGAATGAATGCCATGAAACATGTTGAAACAGCCACATCAGCACTACCTGTAGTTGGCATTGCAGTGACTGTCAACAGCACCTCGCTAAATATGCGAATGCAGAGGTTCTACACAGCCAGTTCTGCCAGGACCTGCTGAATGCTCTCCATCTCTCTCTTTGGAGGGGCTACTGTGGCTATCTGAGCTTGAGATATCACATCCACCTATAATAGTCAATTCGTCTCCATTTAATAATGTCCATGGGGAAATGAAAATGTCATGCTAGGGCAGCGCTGTGTCCCCCCCCCAAACCACGGGAAAAAAAACAAGTTCGTATAAACATGTTCCAAGCAGCTAGTAGTGCTACTTAATCCTCGCATACAAGAGCACAGCAGAAATGCGTGCACACATACCAGACACAAATGGGACAAAAAGAAACAAAATCCACCGGTATTGCATTGTTCCAAGCTAGAAAGATAATTCAGAAATACATCATGCAACCAAGGCTAAAGTGGGGAGAAAAAATTGAACAAACACAAAAGCATAACAGGCATTGTGTTGCACCAACTAGATGCAGCAATCCAGAAAAAACAACAAGCTCAACACACGCACTGCTCATCACCTGTTGGATTGAATTGTGCGCAGTTCGAAATGGGTGGACTCGAGCGAAATGAAGGGAGGTGAGAACAATACATGCTTACACACATCCACAGAGGTAAACAAGTAATATACATATGGGAAAGCTGTGTGCATGAGATCAAAAACCATTCATTCCAGCAAAACAAATGTGAAAGAAAAAAAGGGGGGGGGGGGGGGGGGGGAGAGAAGTAAAGCAGGAAGGCTAACTCAGAAATGACGTGCAATAATCCAGCGAGAGTAAGCAGCGCGTCGATAAAATGACTAAGTACCACGGCAGAAATGACAGTGTCACCATGCCTAAAAAGGTAGGGCAGAGAAACAATCTTGAAGACCGCCGTTCTTTTTATAGCCTCGCCATCAGGTGTAACAATGTTTTTCCTCTACATTACTGTAGAGGCAACAAATGGTCCGCACGCAGACGACTCAAGCCGTCTCTTCACCAAGAGTGCTGTGAGAGCAGACGCTAACAACTGTGCTCTTAACATGCCCAGAAAAAGTACAAGAGGAGTAAGGGGAGGGGGGGGGGGAAAAGCAGCAGCAGCAGCATCTCTTGTTCCACCTATTATGTTTTTTATGTACAAGGCAGCACAGATAAATGTATTATACACAGGGAAGAAAAAGGCGCACTCAAATAGGGCGGTCACATGCATGGCATCAGCAAAGGGGGAAAACAGTACCAGACAACAGGGGTCACCCTGCTGGCTGTAATATTGTAATAATCAGGACATCACTCCTGTCACTAAGACCTCACTATTGGCTCCAACACTTTTCCAAATCGTCTCGCCTTCTTTTCTACCCGATTGCTACAAGACAGGGGAGAAAAAAAATCAAAAACCTATGTAAACAAAGCAATAAAAATGAGAAAAAAAAAGACTGGTATACATATATATATATTTATATATATATATAGAAAGACATTTCATCAGAGAAGAAAGAACAAACTATTCTTTACAATTTGTACACTGTTTGTGGGAAACCACACACACACACACACAAAGTATGGGATGTCAGCAAGTCTCCACTGACCCCCTGCTTCCTACTTCCACTGCGAGCACGACCAGCAAGCTCCATCAGACATGCACAGCTTGTCTGCCTTCCCATCCTGCCCCATGTTTGTGTCCAAAGCACAGTCTCTTTCTATCTCTCTCTCCAACTGTCTGCACATGACTGTCCAACACTCCCCACATTTGCACCACACTCGCATGCTCACTTGGCCCAAAGGCCGAGGTGCCCAACAACAGAGACAACGCTCAGTTTTACTCGGTTGAAATAGCAACTTCTACTCCCCTGCCTTTGGCACCATACAACAGGGGCCGTGCGTAGCATGCGCCACCGGGCATCTGTCCGATGGCACTGGACAGTGCGAGGCCCAACGCGGGGTGACACCTGTGGCGAAAGAAGGGGCAGCAGCACTGCAACAAAAACCTAACTCGCCAGCGAGCCAAAGTTTCCGTCAAAACTACAGAATGCAACAAAGGAGCAGAAAAAAAAAATCAAATAAACACAGTGTAGGTCTGCACTTCTTGTACAAAAAGCCCACATCGCTAGGAGGTGGGTGGACAGTTCACGGGGAAACTGCCGCCCAACCCAGGCTGTGTGTGCAAAGGCCTACATACAGTGGGCTGCCTCAGCTGCATCCACACAAGTATTAAGAGTTGCCAGCATGGTGCCATGCGTTTAGACCATGGGCTCTCCCTAGTGGCAACAGCTGTGCTGCAAAAACAGTGCCGAGGCTTATGAGCACACCGCCAAGCGGTGGTACGCTCACCTGCACAAGACACTTCGCAGCTCACAAGAGTAGTACTCATTCATGGTATTCAAATTGACAAGACATAACTCGAATAACAGGGTCTGGAAAAAAAAAAAAAAGAAACCGCTTAATGTAGGAAAAGAGCCCACCTTCCAGCACAGACACTGCACTACAGACGACCTTACACAGTTGGGCCACCGCGATCACCTCCGGAGAAAAGAAACCTGCCTCCCGTTGCTCTCTAAGCAGCGCCCTCAACATGAAGCCACAGGGGAGCGAGGAGCAGCCACCCTTGGATGCATTGCACACGATGTCTGGCACAGCTGCAGTGTGTGCCCCTTTCGACCGACCCAGTTTTGAAGGAAGAGCAACCCCTTCCGGCAGCAGTTCAGGTGGTCTGAGAGGTGGTGGTGGTGGTGGAGTAGTGTCCCGTATAAATAGTGTCCCCATCAGAAGGCCGAGGAGGAGATGTGCGGCGCGGTGGCTGCTGTGGCATGTGGGGGGGCAGCACAGGGCACACTCTCCTTGGAATCGGACGGGGACGTCCAGAGCAGGGTGGCCTCCTGGTCCGGGGTGGCCGAAGCCGCCAGGGCCAGTCACTTCTGTCGTCCTATCTTCTTTTTCTTCTTGAAGAAGCAGCAGCACCTGGGGGGAGGAAGCAGAAGAGCAAGGCTCACCCTCACAATTTTACTTGCTGCACAGCTGAAATAATAATGAAACAAGGAATGCAGCTTTAAAATTTAACACCATATAGAAAAGGCACGGACAGGACGGACACAACCCTTATGCTTGTAGGGATGCACTCCAACTGTAGTTAGCTCCCCGAAACGCACTCTTCTCAGTTTGGTTACTTTAACTAACAGGGGAGGGCGCTCGCGGGGAGCGACGGGCTCTCTTCTCCTTGGGACCGGGAAGCTCGCGGACAATTCGCGAGCCGCTCCGCTCTTCGCCGCGGGCGCCTCGTGGTCGGAACTTGCTCCCGCCACCTCGTCCCGTCCGGCCTCGGAGCTTTTCACCTTGCCCTAACGTGGGCGAACGTTCGCTCGTAACCGTGCTGGGGAGTCGGACATCCTTGATTCCTCAGTGTATTTTGTTGCTAGCTGGCGTTATTGTTGTTATAGCAATAAATGCCTTGTTTGTGTCAGCCAGTGTGTCGTTCCTTTGTTCCCGCAGAGCAAAGCCCGCCGTGGTCGGCGAGCCCACAGGGTGGGGTCCGCGCGGTTTTGAACTGAGTCAGCCGCGGTTAAGCGGGGAGAACAGAATTATCTCCCCTATTTTAAAACCCCACACGCTTGAATGCGAAAAAAAAAAAAAAAGAAAGACCCATCAATGAGCAAAAAAAACTGTGTATGCGTAAACAACAAATTTTCTGCTTACTGATCAGATGTTTTCCAATTTCATTCAGCTGCAAGTACAGCGTTCGCCCGTCCTTGCTTTTTCTATGTGGTGTTTAAAGCTACATTCTTTGTTCCATTTAATGTCTGACCAACTGGGCCCCCCATTCTACACAGTTATCATAGCTGAAGCCACAATATTACACTGGGTAAAGAGCAAAGTAAACAAAAAGAGGCCAAGACTGACTTAATTATGCTGCTTCATAGGACGGCACCTCAAGTTAGGTGACCTTTTGAATGACCTGGATGTGGAAAATATACATATGCAATACAGTCCTTACTACAAAAGCAACATATTAATTCTAAGCAGTTTGCAATTTCTACTCATCTTTTCCACATAAGGTGAAGATGGCACAGTCGTAGTCAGTCACGCCTTGCTAGCACAGATTACAGGAATGCAATCTAATTTTAAGCAGGTTCAATGAAGCTGCAATGTTTATCTTGCCTTGTTCTTTATCTCAGTCTTTTGCACAGTTACAGTGTCAATTCTAACCAACTTGCCAAGCTTTCTGTCCTCCAGAAATGGCTGCACTTCTGCTGTGACAGCAATCCTCACAAGGTGGACAATGAAACACTGTAAATGCAACTCGCAAAATTCTTAAGTATTCATACCCGAACTGCATTGTACTAAAGCCTAAAGAAAGTAGGACAACCTAGCAACACATTATGTAAAACTAATACATTGTGGTCAGCGGCCGTGGCAGTCGAATTTGAAATTCTAGAGGCCTGTATACTGTGTGATGTCAGTGCACGTTAAAGAACCCTAGGTGGTCGAAATTTCTGGAGCCCTTCACTACAACAACAACCCTCCTGTTTCCACAGGCTCCACCATATCATCGAACTCTACTAGCTTGAAAGTAGCCAAATTCAGTTTCGGCTGAGTATAAACCCAAAATGCGCTTTGGGTTCAGTGCATGTGCATGAGTAACGCTACTTTTATGGGCTGGACGCAGCATATGCCAAGGTGGTTTCTACGTTGTATTTAGCTCTGCCACACTTTGCCAACACTGATGCTTGGCAGACCTTGGGTGTCGCTCTGCAATAATTTGCCACGCGTGTGTTGCATGCATGTGAAGGGGTCTCACTTAGTGTCCGAGACGACCTCTACTTCGACAGGCAGGGCGATGGGCGTGTTGGAGTGACCCGTGGTAGGGTCATCATTGGCCAGGTCCCCGTTGGTGGACGAGACCACCTGTACCGAGCCCTGAGGCACACCGCCAGCTCCGCCCCCTTGGTGTACCAGCTTCTCGGCCAGCAGAGTGTTGCCTGCTTGCCTCGTGTTGCCCCCGCCCTGGTCCAACCAGGCGTTCTTCTGCGGGTTCGACTGCAGGCACAACGCACAGGCACCAACGATCACTGTTTATCCAAGATTACAATATTAGGGAGATTAGGCTACTTCTACACTAGTGAAAGCAGAGTTTCATGGAGGTACATATGAATCACCACCTAGGATTCTGCCCCACCAAGCAACAAGGCAAGAAAAACTTAGCAAGGCAACAACAAATAATGGTGAAAAAAAAAGATGCTCACAAAACATTGTTATGGTAGTCTATTAACTCTTTTC
This sequence comes from Amblyomma mixtum, assembly GCF_055824585.1. Lineage (NCBI taxonomy): Eukaryota > Metazoa > Arthropoda > Arachnida > Ixodida > Ixodidae > Amblyomma > Amblyomma mixtum. The sequence continues at coordinate 36,942,771 of NC_143016.1, read as the reverse complement.
CCTACCATGGAGAAAACAACGTTTCTGTAGGTTTCAGTTTTCCTGCAAAATCTGTTCCATTTAAAATTATACAATATATGATAACAAAGCCAAATAAATGTGCTTTTTCGGCACGGTGTTGGAACACACACACTCTTATTTGCAAAAAACTGGTTTGTTGAAAAAAATTGAACCAAACTTGTAAAGCTGCGCTTGCATCTAAAAAAAAAAAAAAAAAGATGTTAGTAACTTTATGAAACGTTAAAAATGTTTGGCATTCCACTGGCCACTACCTGCGGAAAGACTAGTGCTATCTCTAATAGTATTCTTGCTACAAAACAATAACTGGAAACCCTATAGCTGGGCACCGGAGTGTGGCTGCCCGTGTTCTAGGCGGGTTTCCGTCGTCGTCTCTGTCAGAATTGAAATTCGATGAAAAGGCAGTATTTTAGAGTTGCTGCTGCTCGGGTCGTTGATTATATCAATCAGAGGAAGCGGAATCCTGGGGGGAGGGGGCATCAAAACAAACTTCAGTTGTCTAACTGAAAGCCAGGTAGATATATGCAACGTGGAAAGCTCCGAAGTGAAGTGGCGAAGTAGTCATTAGCGGGCAATAAGACAGTACAGAGTCTTCAGAGCGCATAAAAAAAAAAAAATGCCGCCTTGTGGGTTGAGAGAGAGAGAGAAAAAAAAAACTGCATCGAAAACGAAACTCCAAATGCATAACTACAAACCAGATGCGCAGCGCGCCATTAAGCAACACAGAAGGTTCCGAAATTTGTGCTCTAAGTCATGCTCAATGGGCACAGTACGATAGGTTTGCTGTGAATCTGGTAAATTCAGATGACTACCGTTATGATCCACGAGCTTCTGTACCTTTTTCAAAGACAGCATACAAGAGAAATACAATGATGATAGGGTAATAGGTAATTACACTCCAACACTTACTTCCACAAAGAACACAGCAGAGGACCATGCCTTCTACCACACATACAACAGCAGTGACAAACTATCAGAATGCACTAGTGTGATAAGAAACATGACTGAAGTGACCCACAGTGCGGAGATCAGCATTCTAGTTATAGCATGTTATGTGGAAAACAGCAGAAAGAAAGACCAGGAAACTTAGCTAGGACTGTGAAAGATTCACAAGAACCAATTCAGCACAGAGCGAGTACGACTATTACGAGAACAATGAACATAACATTACTCAAATATGCATTACTGCAGTCTCGGGCACACGAACAGTACCAAAAGAATTTGCTGTGACAGGAGAGAAAGGTAGACATCCAGAGAAAAGCCGCAGCTCAAGTCCTTCATCCAGAAATAAAAATAAAACATGCTACATACAACAGGTGTTAGAAAAGACCAGCAGCATTAATTAGCAAGCCAAGTTTCCCACACAAAGCGAGAGAGAGAAAGAGAGCAAGCAAGGAGAGACACACACCATGACTGCCACAAACGACCTCGCCAGCCGAGATCCCCAGATTGTGCAAACTTGTCAGCTAGCATGAGCAGTTTACGAATTTAATATTATTTGTGCTCGAATGTCAAACAGAAAACAAAATGCATGTGCTGCCGAGGGAATACAGTAGTTCCATGCAGTAATCTCAGAAAGTCTGGTCAGCTGCAAGCATTCAGGGCCAGGCTGAAGACAAGATGGCACAGGGGGATTAAGGGGAGGACTCAAATTTTTTTTTCTTTCTTTGCTCTCCGACTGCCTTACCCGGGCATTGGTTGTAATGTGCCTTTCTCTGTTTGGGGAAACGATGACCTCCTGTCCCGTCTGCAGGGACCCGACGGGGGTTGACTGAAATGGGGGCAACAGAGGCAGGAAAAAGAAGGAGGGCAAAGAAGAGGGAAGGAAAAGGGAGGGGAATGTCTTAATCTTGCTCCGCACACAGGATGCAGCAACATTTTCACTACACTAAAAGCACCAGGCCACAGAGTAAATGCTACTGCTATGACGGACACGTACGCCAGCCAGCTGAACAACTATATAACAAGTTCTTTCCAATAATACCAATGCCCCACTAAAACAGATGCCACAGCCAGTCATCTGCTCATTTTTCCAAGCCAGAAATTGCAGGCAGCACAGGAATGTCAACCTCAGATGACATGCTCTTGGAGAGAAGGTATGAAGAGGAGACAAGGCAAGCACAGGTTTTAAGTCTTTCCTTTATATTACATGCCCTGCCCATGCCAGTTTCTTCTTGATTTCAACTAGAATGTTATTAACTCACATTTGTTCCCTGACCCACTCTGCTCTATTCCTGTCTCTTAATCTCAAACCTATCATTTTCCCTTCCATAGCTCGCTGCGTTGTCGTCAATGTTGAACCCTTTCTGTTAACCTCCACATTTCTGCTGCATAGGTGAGAACCGGTACAATACAGCTGTAATACAATTTTCTCTTGAGGTATATTGGTAAGCTGCCATTCATGATCTGAGAGCACCACCCAAATTCTTATTCTTCTAGTTATTTCACACTCATGGTCTGGATCTGCGGTCGCTACCTGGACTAACTACCACTTCCAACTCCTTGCAACCAATCGTAAACAGTTATTCTTTTCAGAGACTGCTCACCATTAGTTCAGTTTTCCCCCTGTTAATTTTTATACCCACTGTACTGATTTGACCGGCTAGGCTGTTGATCATGCGTTGCAATTAGTCCCCCGAGTTGCTTAGCAAGGCAATGTCATCAGCGAATTTCAGATTACTAAGGTATTCACCATAAACTCTCATCGCCAACTGTTCACAATCGAGGAATCTGAATACCTCCTTGCATAAACAATGTAACCAGCAACGAAAACGGGAACACAAGAGGAAGTTTGATCCACACCAACTAGCCCGCATGGTTAACCTCCGTAACCCTTTCTTACTGAAATCTTGATATTATTTTCTTTATGGAGGACTATGAAGTCACAATAGATATGCTCCAGCATTTTTGCTTATGACTCTCTCTTGTGCACCCTAGTTCCGCAATGCCTGGATGCTGCTGAGGTTTTGACCGAGTCAAATGCTTTCGGGTAATCTATGAAGGCTACATACAATAGAATCTCTATGATACAATCCCAGTTGATACCAACTTCGGGACGACACAATTCGTAAAATGCCAGGGCCAGGGTGTTCTGTGTGCAATGAGTAAAAATTCAGACGTCACCCCCCACCCCTGAGAGCATGATAGGAATGTGCGAGTAGCGACTGCACCCTCCAGCACCAGGTACTTGCTGCTTGTACATCGCCAACGGTGGGGTCACCAGTCCCGCGATGTGCACCGCGAGTAGTGAGAAGCAGTGTGCGGCTCGTACATCACCAATGTTGCCGGTCGCGCGGAGCGCACAGTGAGCAGCGGCACGCGACCAGCACAGTGCCAATGTCACGAGTCAGCAGTGGCGCACAGCCGTAAGTAAACCCCACCAGACAAAAAAAACAGATCTGCATCAATTCTACATGCAAATTTTGTTTGTTTTGGATGGTAAGAATTTCAGGTGATACGAATATTTTGCGCCACCCCATGAGTTGCATGATTGTGATTTTACTGTATAGAGGTTTGTCATACTCTGCGCATTTCTCTATGTGAACATGGGTGTATAGTCAAGTATCCTTTACGAAAGCCTGTCAGGTCCTTTGGCTGATTGAAGTCTAAGGTTGTCCCCAAATATATTAGCAATTACCTTTGTAAATACCTGGAAGGAAACAAACAGTAATACCCTAGTCAAATGAGCCGTCTAACTACGGCTACTGAACTTAACTGCAGTCATCGCAAATTGCCGTCCAGTAGTATCACTGCCTTCACTGCTGCACACCACCGTGCCGTCCTCATCAAGCCAACACCTCTACGGCAGTGACAGACTAGCGTGCTAAGATTTGTTGTTCTCGTAAGTAACAATCCGTGGGATATAGGAATGTCAGTAATTATACACGGAACTTGAGACTACTAACATGCTTTGAATGCGACAGCATTATTTTTATTTATTATGTCTTCCTTTCTGATGACACACCTACTCATAAGCATACAGTCATAAAGCAACGCATATACTAGGTTCCCCTTTGTTTGCCAAGAAGCAACGTGGTATTGTGGCCTATGGGTTATGAGACCGCCTCGCAATCTGAAAAGTCCTGGGATCAATTTCCCGCATCTTCAGATGAAACGTCGTAGCAATGAGAACTGCAATATAAGAAAGCTTCTGCTCACAGCCGCACAGCAGCTGCTGCTGGTGCAGCACAGCTCACCTAGTCTGCTTGTGTGTTAGCTCCACTGCTAAGGCATCGCTGAGAGTAAAACCATGGCATCAGTAGAACATCTACTATAGTCAACTACAAAGCACTGTTCGCTGTAGCTTTGTAGCGAAACAAACTAGGCCTAGTGATGACTAAGGAGTAGAACACTGCCAGACCACCACCGTCCGCCGTGCTTGCACGTGGCACTATTGCGGTAAGCTTGCGGATCATCTTTTTGACATGGCGCATAGAAACACACTCTTACAATAGCTGAAGTGAAAGGAATATAAATGGTCGTGCATACAACCAAAGTACAAATATGATGCCACCAGTGTTGGCCGAGCGGCCAAGGGCAGCACACCAGCAAAATACAGGACACTGAAGACACTCTGGCATGATGGCTGAAAAGTGACAAATGGTGCTGTTTAGCAGTGAACAAAGTCGCTTCTGCCCCATTAGCCAAACATACTAGCTGCGCTTAGGTACCGTGCTTTTCCGTTCCTGGTGCACGCAAGCAAGTGCACATCTGCACTGCTCTGCACTGCCTCCACAGTAAAGCAGAGCACGATATCACAATATCCTGGCAGGCAACTTCCATTAGTACAGATACCTGGCCACACTCTTCCAATACAAATTTGAAAAAAAAAAAAAATCAGTAAAACAGTGGCACATATTTCTTGGCTATAAAACAACTATGAATCCCCAACCCAGCTTATCGGACAAATGCTTGCCCAACAGTTAAAAATGGCAATTTTGCAGCCACTATAAACTAGCATTCTCTGTCATGTTTACTTGCCATGACCAGCACATGAAAAGCAGTGAACTCAATGTGGGCCCATAATGACGCCTGATGTTCCAGAACTAGACACACTATACAGTAAATGAATCAGGCATCTAAGGATGCTCTTCTACCCACACTTTACAATGGCGAGGGCGACAGTTAGTTTAATAGACAGATTATCAGTGCATTTCGCTAGAAGCTTTGTACAACCAATTAATCTTGTGCTAAATGAGGATTTGAGACTAGAAAGCCGCTAAAACTGACTCCCTGTGAGCTGTGCAAGAAAACAAGGAGTGTAAAACCAACCACAAATGCTATATGCCAGCAGGACTACCAGAGGCCTATCTGATGTGTGGCCACTAAAATGGCAGCAGCAATCCACTGCCCTGCCGCTGCTTCAAGCTCTAGCCACTTAGCTGAACTAATCCAGCAGAAGCCCTAAGTGACAAACCTGGCTGGAGTTTTCCTCGTCGGAAGGAAGCGCATTCCTCAGTGCCCTCAGCTGCATAAAGTTTTCCGGCTGAGTCATGCATTGCGGCATAAAGAACAAGAAGGAAGAGACAGCCACGCAGTGGTGGCGGTCAGCTTTTCGAACAACGCAGAGCCGACATGAGATGTGCAAATTCACTCAGGTGACCTACCCTGGCAGGTACAAGAAGGCAGTCTTGCTTATAATTTTCACAAGAACACCAGCATCAACATTTTCTTCAAGCTAAGTTCCAATCATCAGTGACCATGCACGGACACTGCAAAACTTATACATTCTTTTCACCACAAGGCAACCCTTCCAAACACACCTGCTGAGCTCATCACAAGACATACCATAATGTCAGCCCTCAATGCTCTCTTATTTGATGAGCGTTACATGCACCAATTTGCAGTTCAATTAAATCAACAAACCCTCCAACAGCCTCATCTACCTATATGAGAAGTACTAGGTTCAACAATGCATGAAATGTTCTCTAATCGGTCAAATGTAGCTGCAGCCTATTGCAATTAAAGTGGTAACTTTTTTTTTTTGGCCTAATATAGACACGAGTGGGCATCGCTATCACAACCAGCCCATTCTCCACCGCTGTGAAAGGCGCCACCTTGGATTTGAATTGTGATGCGAGGTGGTGTGGACATGAAGAAGTCATGACTATGGCTCAGATACACCCTAATATCACTTGCAAGTGGAACATGAGGAGCGGCAAATTTCACAATTTTTAAAGCCAGATTTTAGCAGAAAAGTTATTTTTTTAAACTGCACAAATTTTTTGGACTGTTCGATTATTCGAACCATTTTCCAGGTCCCGCTGAGTGCGAAATCTCGGTCAACAAGTGTACTTGACATTTCTCTGAACATAAACTTCACAAAAAAGAGAGAGAGAGTGCCATTTGTCATAATTAAACCTTGTCTTGGTATGATGGAGCCTATATGAATGCATTGGGCCAACAGTGACACATGTAAGGGGGACACTACCCTAAAGAGTGAACTTTTGATCTGCTTGTTTGGTTTCACTGAAACTTGTCAGGCTAGTCTTTATCACTGCTGGGACAACGATGACTATGTTTGCTTAGGCAAACTACAGTTTGTAAAATAAGGGTAATTTTCCTAATTTTTCATGTTATGTGGCCTTAGGAATGTTGAGCATAGAACTGGGGAATTATTTTCCTTACTTTTGTTACAGTATTTTGAAAGAATGCTACCATATAAAGAATGCCATTGGTTTTGCACTTTGCGCTTTTTTTTTACAAGTCATTTTTTAGTACGAAAAGAAAAGAGGTAAAAATAGGTGAACTGAGCGCAGAGTTGTGTTCCTCACAAGATTTCGCTCCAAAAAGCCTGCTACAATACTATTACCATTCGGTAATATTGCAACGACAGTTTTCCCAAGCTGGCAGTTTACTGAAAACAGAGGAGATGAGAAAAATGAACTCACTTGATTGTGAGTCACCCCACTTTATTTTCAGCGCTACAATGTTCAAGGAAAGCCGCAGCAAAAATTTGGCAGAGATGGTCCCAACAGTGTTAGAAACTAGCCCCAAAAGTTTCATTGAAATCTAGCAAACAGTTCAAAAGGTCACTTTTCAAGGTAGTGTCCCCCCTTAGCTATTTTTCTTATCACAAGCTGCCCAAAGAAAAACAGTGGCGAGTGATCAACAGATTGTGAACCACAGAAGAAGTGCATCTGGTTTTAAATGGCCAAAAATAGCACTGCACTGCTTAATTCGTCGGCAATAGGAATCGCAAAAGAAATCGCCTCACCATCTGTTTGCCCGTCCAGTCAAATTCCCCGTCATCCACATAGCCCTTGCGCTCAAACAAGTCGTGGAACATTTTCCTCAGGTAGTCGTAGTCGGGAGTCTCAAAAAAGTCTAGCCGCCTGACGTACCTCAAGTAAGTGGCCATTTCTGAAAATGGATTGAGCCAATTTGAGAACTGACAGCAGGCATCAACAGAGACTGAAAAAAATAATAAAAGAAATAATAGTGGCCGAAAATTTGCAAGCAGACAAGCACACATGCACACACACATCTGCCCAAGGTGGCAGTCTGGGCATGTTGGCGATTCATGATGGAAAGGTACAGTGCGAACAAAGGCACATGGGACACGAGCGCTCGTGTGTCCCATGTCTCTTCCTTGTGTCCTTGTCTTTCTTCGCCCTGTACATTTCCAGCATGAAACACATCTGCCATGCCTTTTGTTATGACCTAGAAAATATAAACTTCATGCCTTTAGCCATGAAACTGCACATATGCCCTGGAATGTCTCCATGTGCAAGTTTGCAACAGTCAAACAAATTTTATAAAAATGCACCTGGCGTATAAACTGAGTAGTCGCAACACTTCTCGGCAATTTAGAATTGCAGGTGCCAAAAATCACACTGGGCCTCCACAGCCCAATGGGAACTGAAGGTGGAGATGTGAACTCACCAGGATAGCCATCACAGAGCACCTCAATGGGGGTGGCCCGCTTTGTGTCACCAATTTTCTGATAGCGTTCCTTGAGGGTGTCTGCCTTGAGGCCCTGCCATGGAAGGCTGCCCCTCAGGAAGTACATGAACATGTGTCCCAATGCCTCTAAGTCATCCCTCCGGCTTTGCTCTGCACAAAGAGAACAGCATGGGCCAGTGAGAGAGCAGCACAGCAAAAATATTAAAACCATCACATTTATGCAAATATAATGATACATTTTTACTTCAATGACGTTTCGGGTCCCATACGGGGCCCTTGTTCACAATAAGGCTGTCACAGAAGAAGGGATGGTTATATACACTTCAGAATCTTCTGCAATCTTTTCACGTAGATATGATGTTTAGCGTGTTGGCCGTTGTCTGGATGATTAGGGATCCTAGATGCAGTCTTGCAGATTGTCGCCAAGATTTCCACATCACCCCAGCCTATCTCGTGGCCAGTGGACAGCACGTGCTCTGCAACTGAATTTTTTGCTGTGTGCTTGTTTCTAATGTCGCCCTTCCTTCATGCGCCGCTGGAAGTTCCCGGTTTCCCCGATGTAGATGGAGGGGCAGTCGCTGCATTGTATCTGATAAACAATGCCAGGGAACTTGGCACGTGGTAGCGGATCCTTTGCGTTGACCACATCGGCTCGCAGCTTGCTGGTTGGCACGTGTGCAATGTGCACTCCGTGTTTACGGAAAATCCTAGAAAGGGCCTCGCTGATCTGACGCACATAGGGAATCGCAGCACGTTTTATCTTTTTTGTCAGCTGTGTTTTGTCAGCGAAGCGCGCAGCAAAAAATGCTGCTGCAGAGCACGTGCTGTCCACTGGCCACTGGAAAGAAACCTATCTGCAAGACTGCATCTAGAATCCCTAATCATCCAGACAACGGCCAACACGCTAAACAAGAATCAGGGCACGCTACATCATATCTACGTGAAAAGACTGCAGAAGATTCTGAAGCGTATATAACTATGCCTTCTTCCGTGACAGCCTTATTGTGAACAAGGGCCTCGTATGGGACCCGAAACGTCGTTTTTCATCTTTCATCTTTCAATTTCCTTTTGTAAATAATCATTTGACGTTAACATCCCCAGATGACGAAGCTTCTGAGAACGAAAGTGCACACCTCAATTAGCCTGGCTACATGCAAACCTGTGGGTGGATGCCTGAGAAAGCCATCTCCTTCTGACTGTGCCACTTTTGCAAGATGACACTGACAAAGGGCATTCGCCTCACCTTTGCCAAGATGCGTGTTGATGCTCATGTAGCGGGCTGTGCCTGTCAGGCTCTTGTGTTCCCGGTAGGGAATGTGCTTGTTGGTTTCTGGGTCAATGTACTCCTTGGCCAACCCAAAGTCAATGATGTGGATGATATTGTGCTTCTTGGTGGACTGCCGCCCGATGAGGAAATTTTCGGGCTTCACATCCCGGTATATAAGGTGCTTTGTGTGCACATACTCGATTCGATGAAGCTGAAAGAGAGTTAAGATGCACAACTGTTAAGACGTCTTTTCTTTCACCCATAAAACATACCAACAAAACATATTCGAATTTGTCAGCTGCACTTCTGAGTTAACCCTAACCATGACCACACCACCGCTCGTCCAACGAACACTAAAAATGATTTTTTTACACTTTCCATTTGCACCTAATTTCCATTTGAACTAAGAGTGCAGTTCAAGGTCTTAAGACCTCATCTGCTGCTCCTCACTAATGCTCACATTTTAACGAGAAAAATACCTTCAATGGGACAGTTTAAATGTCCCATGCTTAAGGGCACAGTAGGCCTGTGCATTTTGAGGCATTTTTAAGACCCATTTTCTCAGTAATTGTACCACCTAGCTCAATCGAGTGTTTTATTGTATTCCCCACTCTGGCCCCTTTTATCTGAACTAGAATAGTGGTTTTGCAGCGAATGTTTAATGTTCCATAATTGTTTTCCAAAGCCATTTTTTTTTTTTTTGCTCCCTTCATAGAATAAAACTCTTCTAGAAGAACTACAGCACTGATGACCACCATTCTAGTTCAGTAGCTTTGCATCTCTATGCTGATAAAGCTAGAAAAAGTCCAGCTTTCTTTAATTTCTTGTTTTTCTAATAACTGGTCAAATGTAACAAGAAATGACATTTCGAGCTATTCAAGGTCCAAGACGAAAAATATTTCCTTCACTACTTTGGAGGAAACAACCTGCACTAAAAATTCTGTTTCGTAGCCAGTCGCAGTGCACTCAGTACCAGGGTCAGTTTGACACTTGTTCCTTTGTCAGTTCGCTTCTGCAGCCTCCATTGTGATCTGATTTGCACCTCTCTCAGTACACTAATTTCAACGATAGCCCACTTCACGCAATCATAGCACGATATAGCACCCAGGTGATATCCTTTGCCTTGCTTGGGTGGTCCTCGAGAATATCATAGGACGTAAACTCAAGTTATCCTGTTGCCACTAAATGTGAACACTGCGTCCAAGATATAAATCGTAGATGCACACTTGAAGGAAGGTACCGTATAAACTTGTGTAAGGGTTGCAATTTCTTGCACGGTCTTGACAGGGTGCGGCCCTTACACGGGACTGGCATTTCCCCCCCAAATTTTCTGCCTAAAGCAGAGCCCCGATCATGCGTCCCTTTTTAGTGCTACGACACGCATTTTTTTTTTGTGACCAATCAGCGCAGTCCCGGCGAATCCTTCAAATACATAATCCACTTGAAGTATGGATGATAGCACACACACCTGATGATCGGCATAAATTAACCGCTAAAAGGAAAACAGGTTGCTAGATCAGTTACACGCAAACATCACGTGACTAAGTTAAGAACAAGATACATCACGTGATTCTAAGTTAAGAACAAGAACCTCTGCAGCTCTGGCACTCGACTGACCAACGGTTTGGAGTGGCACGCCATGCGTGCGGGCCATGGCCGCCTGGCCTGCTTTTCCCCTGCTTCACAGTTGAAGGCTTTGCAGAAATCAATTATACATTCATTTTAATGTGAGGTTACTGTGCGATGGTGAACGGGTAACATGGCTGGATTCTTTTATAGCAAACCATGACTACAATCAAAGCACTTCCGCAGCAGCTTCGATGCTAAGCACGCGCCACCACAAAGAAACGCGCCGCCAGCGTGGGTGCGTGCCATTCTAAATTTTTGCGCAGCATAATGTTTTGTCCTTTCTGGTGCGAACGCCGAATGCACAAGACAAGTTAGTAGCGCCACTGCACCACATGTATGCGGTTCCAGGCAGAGTCCGGCACACAGGACGACTCATGCGTGGTCGCACAGGCAGTTATTGTCAATCAGCTCCCAGCGCAACATACCATATCCTATGCACACATGAAGCGAAGCAATTCTTTTGGCTGACTATTTATTTATTTATTTATTTTTCAAATCACCACCTGTCAAGTTGGGTCTTACTGAGTATATGCAGTATTTGGCGCACATTCTCAGATTGTCTGGTTTGGCTTTATGTTGTTTAAAGTCCCAAAGCGACTCAGGCTATGAGGGACCCAGATGTGATTAAATTATTCGTAAGCATTTTGTGTTAATCCGTGGAGAACCCTTTTTGAGAAGTTCTGATTGTACAGTTGCTTCAAAGCAGACTTCAGGGCACGAAGAGCTGATTTGAGCAAGTATTGCTCAAATAACTTGCTATCTATTACCGTCTCAAGTAAGTCATATCAGTGTTGACGGCATTGCCAGAAGTTTCCTTTACTTAAGTCTACACAATGCAACACAATCAAATGTTATAAAAGTACCGTATGTGCAGTTTACTATGCAACATGCAGCAAAATTAAAACCCGCTTGAATGTCCCTCTCAGTTAACAGTTACTAACAGGATAAAACAAGGCATCTACACCACTGCCTAAGAGTGTCGAAGCTTCAAGCAAGTATTACCAAATGCAGCTAGTATGTCACATTTGCAAATGCTTGGAAAAAGATTTCTTCAACGTAAATATTCCCACTGAAAAAGGTTAAGGTTAAAATACTGTGCTTTTTCATGGTTATTCACAACAAAATGACAATACATATACATTTTATAAAATATTCTACCAGCGGATCACCTTCATTCACTGGTTCTAGCTTACACAGCATAGTAGTATTGCTGCTATTTAATCAGTTTTACTCGTGCACTTTGCAGCGGCAAACAGTTATTTACATGCTCGTGCCAAACTAGAACACAGCAGGAGTGCATTTAATGCTGCATAGATGATGACTACACCTATCCTCTGTCATTACAGTCACATAAGTACTGCATATTAACCCTTTCATGCATGGCTCGAGAGTGGAGAAGTGCACGTCTGGTCAGTTGTCGGGCATGGCCAACAGCATTTTGCCTACTATATGTGTAGGAAAAATTGCACACCATCTGGCTGTAGTTATTGAAGCCTACAAACTGGATATTTGGCTTTCCTTCAGAGGATAGCAGCACCATACCATGCAAAAATTTTTGATCACGTGGTTTTGAGGGCCTGAATGGCTGCCAAAAATCGCAGCATGACTTCCATTCCAGCAGGCATGCTGCATGGAAAGTTGTTCAACGACTTCATAGAAACCAAACATGACTTTAGTGCCAAAGACAACTATGTGCCATCTTCAACAAAGACTGCGTGCTGTCTGCAATAACAGAACAATAAAAAAAAGGCAGAAGGAAGGCAGTATTTTTGTGCAAGACATGCGAGAGGAATCCTGGCCTCCACCCAGGAGTGTGCCTCGAAAGGTATCACTCTAGAGAAATTACACGAAGCCCTAACAAAGATGAAAAAAATTCTTTATATAAGCGTTTATAACCAAATCATGATGTTGCACTCCCTTTTTTGTGAGAGGCTAGAAGGCCTAAAAGAATGATAAGCAGTGCAATAGCCACTGGGGAATGTAGACCTGACCGGAAAGGGTTAAAAAAGATACACTACCAATATTCACTCTGGGTGCTCTTGTTTTTCGCCTACTACTTTTCCATCTTTGTGTCCATACATACAACGGACGGTCAGAAAGGCATGGGTGCGGTTTATTTTAAGGCAACCTGGGTTTACGTCTTGTTTTTTTCTGTGCTTGGATAGAACATATAGGCACTAAGTGAATTCCAATATTAAGAATAAAACACTGATGTGTAAAAAGAAAAAAAGATCCAGTAACAAATGTTCTGGAAGGATATTTTCTTGTTTTTGCACAAATAACTGCACAGCCGACAGGGACCACAACACCAACTCACTAGCTGAATGGCGGTAAGTAGGACTGTCTTCAGAGAGAACTTGCGGTCACATAGGTCGAAGAGGTCCTCTAGGCTGGGGCCCATCAGTTCCATGACCAGAGCATTGTACTTGCCACAGGGGCCAAAATAGTAGACCTTGGGGATGCCTTCTACAAGAACGAGTGTGGGAAGGGGCAGAGAGGCGGCAAAACAGGTGTCAGGCCAGAGATTTTCAGAAAGGTGATGGCAAAGTATGCCAGTAGCACACAACATGTGAATCAGGCATCTTTTCTGCAAACTGTGAGCTAAAAAACGGTAGCATGTCAGTCCCTTGAAAGGTGCTGCATACTGAGCTTACTGCCAAGTTTCGCATATGAAAATGTCCTATTAAGATACGAAGGTATGAGCCCACTTTGAATACTCAACATTTTTGGGAAAACAAAAAGAAACACACTCTTAAAAGTATCTTTCATCAAATACCCATTCACTTCTGAACCAACTGCAACAAAAATTATGCTTCTAATTAACACTGTTCCAAAGATATAGCCAAGGTTGTAACTTCTGTGCATCTTGCAAGTCAGACTTTTGTGCAAGGTCAGACTCACGTGCTGAAATGTTTGGCAGTGAAATGAGGCAATCGCTCAAGAACATGACATCTATGCAGCAAAATCGCTTTCTGTGCAACCTGAAGACTTTTGTTCCTGGTACATGGGCGTCCGGAGGGGGGGGCAAGGGGGGGCGGCTGCACCCCCCTGGAAAATCACTCACTCGAACCGTGAGTGATGGCCGCACGCCAGGGGCGGTGGTGCGCTCAGTCAAAAGGGTAAAAGCAGCCCCGCATGGTCACATCTGCGAAATGCCGCGTCCGGGCGTGCGTCGTTCCGCCGTTTTCAAACCACGCCATCGTTAGCTCTACTGAAGGGCGACCTGTTCCAGACATACAGCGGCACCGGCGAGCATGTGTTTCGAGCCGCCTTGAGATGGGTGTCTGTTTCTTTGATCTCTAGAGAGATAGCGACACGGAGGCAGACAGTGCACGGGGCATCTTGTTTTCGCCTATCGTTACGCCGGTCACCGATGAATTCTTAAGGAGGGAAGGTAAAATCAGCCGTGTCCACCCCCGCTTTGTCGGGCTGCTCAGGGGCAAGCGGGCGATGAGTTGGCGCCGCCGCCGCTCGCTGTCTCCTCCGATCCACGGGTAGCGCAGTTCGGTAGAAGCGCCGCTTTCAGAATCTCCGGCAAAGGGGATTAGCTGCTTTTGTTCACGGCGACGCAGTCTCCCGAGGCGCCCCCACACCAGCGTTCTTTGCGTCTTCTGCGAAAACCAGCGCCTTTGGTCAACGCAGCCCGATGGCGCCTGCCTGGCTCGCCTGTCACCTCTGGCTGGGCCTCAAATCACAACAGCGCCCATGTACTGTGCGTGTCAGTGCATGGTAAAGAGACCCAGGTGGTCGACATTACCCGGAACTCTGTACTACTCCATCCCTCATAGCCTGAGTCGTTTTGGGGCTCTGAACCCCATAAAAACACAAAAACAAATTTTCCGACTGGAGTGGCGAGTGTCCCTTCCCCTCGGAAGTTGCGCGGCGTTCCTTTCACCCCCAAAGTGCGCATTCGGGGATACTGCGGCAAGTAAGCCCTTGCACGTGTGCGCGCCTCTGTGTTTGTGCTTGGGTGTTTTTAGTGGCCGGTTGTCAGCGAAGCTGAGAACAACCAAGACAGCGGACGAGAAAACGACGAGCGGAGAGCAGTGTGTGTGCGGTTGCTCGACTGTGCGGATGCGCAAGCAAGATGGAGCGAGGTGTATGAAGCTGCGAGCGTGCATTTATCTTGTAAATAAGTTTTCGTTGTATATATAGTCATCTTTTGTTTTCAACGTACGCGTTCAACAGTTTTTCCAATCAATGTGTATGATGAGTGTGCACCGAGAGCGTGTAATGAAGCACAGAAGTGAATTTATCACACGTGTAATTACGCAATTCGCCCAGAAAAATCCGAGGCGCCTACAGTTGCTGTTCAAGGAAGACTGACTGAGTGACTGTAGTTGCGTGTTTGTGAACATATTGTGCTGTGTGCTGGTCATCAATCCGGGTGAGTCGAGAACCCGTATGCAGCAAGACTGAGCACTCTTCTCCACGAAGTGATATAGCATCTTTTTGCATTTTTATTAATTTTAGTTGTTTCTTCGTTGATAAACTCCAATGTACCTCTCCTAGCCGCGCTTTAATTTGCTGTTTGTAATTTTTCTTTCATGTGTGCATTTTGTTTAATTTTTATTTATATATAAATAAATAAATTTACTCCACAAATAGCGCCTTTCTGCTACGAACATACCCCCCCCCCCGGGGCACCAACGGGGCCCCCCCCTGCAAAAAATTCTGCGGACGCCCTTGTCCTGGTAGCACACTGTTCAGGCATAAGCGTAAACGTAAGTGAAAGCAACCACATGCACTGTTTCTCATTATTATGGATCAAATAAACCAGCATATCTATTACCATACAGCAAATGAGAGAATAAAATAAAGAATCTTACCATTGTTTCCTAAAAGCTTGTAAAACCTGTATTCTAAATGTAACTGTGGAGCCTTTGACTTCATAGGTTCCTGATGAAGAAGGGATAACAGGGTAGAAAAGAATAAAACATTGATTACAGAATGAACACTGACATAGTCTCCTGGTGCCTTCATGCAGCTAGCAGTCCAACCACCAGGGTGCTAGAAGAAAAAAATTCAAACTCTCACTCATTGTGAATGCCGAAGACTTCAAGCCACCATTATGATCAAGGAAACAGCTGGCAGTATGCTGTCTCTTTCCACTTTACATAAAACCTTGAAGTACAACATTCCAAGGGCACTGGCGATTTTGACAGGATCAGGACTATCAGCCCCTTCGGGCAAGAGGATTTGAAAATGAGTAAGAAAAATGAAATTCCTTTTAGCTATTTCACATCAATACCACTCCATAAAACCATGCCTACAAACCGGCACACAAAGAAATGGAGCACAAGAACAAGGACAACGACAGGCTTTATCTCTCTTTATGTGCTGGCTATCGTGTAGGCGTGGAAAACAAACTAGACCAGGAACAAATACTTGCAAGTATGCAGAGCAAATGCAACCGCTGAAGCAGCCATGACCATGTGCGCACCTATACCCCATTAATATCATAAATTACTTGCCATTCATAAGCAGTACATACTCCTCTACTTAACTCCTCATAATTATTCAGACTTCATTTTTACTCCACTGCATCCACTGTGGATAGCATGCTGGTTCCGAAATGCCCCGATTTCACTACGTTTTCCAGGAATACTCGAATCGAAATTCCTCTGAAGAACTACCATACAGAAGTGTACATTACAAGTCCTAGCAGTGAAGTGGTGGCATCGTCTGGTAGCTGTTGTGGTGACTGTTTGTTGCCTAACAACTGCAATCCTGAGTGAAGCATGGCTTGTTTTGCAGTCAAAACAAGTGCAGTTCTCACCCAAGGAATCAAAAACCTTACTTCTGCAGAGTAAAAATATCAGAAACAGGGCAGAAGAATAGCTCAGTCGCTACCCTGTCCTGCTACTGAGTGTGGAGTTTCTAGTGTGGAGTTTCCAGTACAAACTCGATCTCTGTGGGCCATGTTCCGACGGTGACAAAATGCAAAAACAGTCATTTTTCAAGACCAAAGTGGCCAAAATCGATCGGGAGCCCTCTACTAAGCCACACCTCATGCCCACAATCCAACATAAACAAATAAAAATCAATTAATCAACTAATCAAGCATTCACATTGTCGAAAGCAACTAATTCATTTAAAAAACGTGCGATCAGAGCCGATTGTTGTATGCTAAGCAATTGGTTACACCAATGCCCCATGTGAACTATTTTCTACTGTGGCAGTCCCTGAAACTAAGCCAACTTGTGCTGAAAATGCCTCGCTATAGCAAATATTTCATACCGTATGCACAATCCAATATAAACAACGCACTCTGAATCAACAATCCTGAGCATGGGGACAATGTACAAAGAGCCATTCTCTCATTCAATGTTCGTAGCCAAAATTTTGCCAGCGAATAGCGAGTACAGTTAAAATTCATTGTCTATTTTCCTGTTGGCAGACACCGTTTGAAATTCCTGTCTGCTAGCATGAAACGACTTATGGAGATTTTGCACCCGAGACAAATCCATTGGGCTATTCCATTGGGCTATTTCCAACATCTAGCACTGCAAGAAAAGTAAGCGGATAAATAAATAAAAACAAAAGTTCAGCAGAGAAGCACAGCAATGCCAGTTACTACACAACTTGAGTGGACCCTTCCATATACAGAAGTGTGGATGCGTGCCTAATGTCACAAAACGTTACGGTGTGTGCTCCCTTGTTCGTGTGTTTGGAACAAGTGAACCGAATCCTGCTGCACAGGAAGTGTGCTGCCACAGAACACACACAGAAAACGTGGCTAGCAATGTGGCTGGAGAGAGAGAGAGAGACGGAAAAGAAAAAGTCAGGAAGAAAATTGCAATGAACGTCGTGCCACGGTGTCACCGCTCCTGCTGCATACTGCACACTGCATGCATTACGTTTCATAGACCACGTTCATCGTACTATGTTGCACTATTTCACACTCTCTTCCACTTTGGGTCACAAGCCCTAAAAAATGCACGATACTTAGAAAAGGTTTCATTTTATGTAACAGCTGCCAAGACCAAAAGGAGATAGACAGGCTTTTACATTTGCGTGGTGCTTCCACATGCATTAAAAGCCTCAGCTTTATGTTGAAGCATTATGAAACTTGTGCACTGAAGAAGGGGCAATGAAGAGCTGTATTGTGCTGAGTTTTGTGACACAAAGGAAACTAAAGCCATAATTTGCTAAGAACAAGGTTTGTTTAAAAGCCTTTAAGATATTTTAACTTATTTATGATCCTTGCTTCGTTCACAAAGCTAAAAACAGATGAACTTTCCACAAGTGAATTCTCTTCTAGGAGCAAGGTGGGGTAGAAAAGGATGTGTTCATAGTAGAATAAGAGTAAAATATCTTTTACCTTAGTTGGTTGAGCTCTCAGCAAGGGAATAAATTAAGATTTACTATGCACTTCCCTCCATGTTTCTTACATGAAGGTTTATCCTGTTTTGAACGCAAGAAGTTGTGTATCGGGAGCGTGTAAACCAATGCGAAGATGGCATAAAATTACTTTAGTGAAATGTTCTTGGCGTGTGTGCAGGCCTTCCATTCTGCTATTGTAGCTTATGATTTACTTCAGTATTCCATTTAACCTGCTCCGATCTCTCAGTTTACACTGTACTAAATGCAATTTTTGTAGGGGATCTGTACTTTCTTTACTTCCTTCTTCCAAGCTTTTGCAGCACATAAGATGGCTTTTTCGTTTCCATCTATATCGACATGTCTCGGGACCCAGCAGAATCTAACTGTGCGTCTTTGTGTAGTGGCTTTTTCTATGTGGCGAGCGATCCAACTAAACGTTCAGCTGCATTTCTGATATGTAATGCTGTGAGTAAGCTAGGGAATCAGTACAGATAACATTGTTTCTGATGATCCGATTTATTATTTTGCCTGTAGCTACACAGACAGCATAAAATCTGGCAGTAAATATGGATGCATAGTATGGAAGCTTACTATTGTTTCCCAGTTACCTTGCACAACAAAAATGAAAGGTTTAGTTTAGTTTAGTTTAGTTTATGGGGTTTAACGTCCCAAAGCGACTAAGGCTGAGCATATAGCAAAAAGATGAGCATATAAAGTTGTGTGACAAATAACAAAATGTTTTGTTAACTCTTCACTCATTTTTAATAAGTAGAAATAACAGCATTTCATCTTCAATTGCACTTTTACAAAGAATACAAAAACTTCATTGCAGACCATGAATCACTGCACAGGATTCCCCAATGTGCTCAAGACAATACGCAAATGAATTTTGTGTACCGAACAGTTTTGATTATGAAAAGTTGTGGCAGTAAATGTGATGCTTTGGAAGCATGAGCAGCAGCTATGCCATGATGATAAAGTATCGCAAAAAACAGCAATGCCCCACAGCACATCTCATTCTGGTCCGAGTTCATTCATCTTGACTAAGGTGAAGCATCGCCATTTCAATTTTCACTGAAGTGCCATGTTGGTTTTGATAACGTGGACAGGTTCAAAGATGTCAAAACTGCACTCAAACTGTGCACCACTCAAGGCATCTAGAATATTATGCACTAGGTTAAGAGCTGGTGATACCAAAAGCACATGGCAGAAAAAAGAACAGTTTCCAAATTATTTCGCACTGGCATTTATCTATGGTCAGTTGTGCATACACATACTAAAAAAATAATTATAATTCCTACACTTTTTAAAGCTCAGTTTTGTCAATATAATACAGAACCTTATCCAGAAGAAATGCAGGAATGCATCAGAACAGACACAATAAGCACCTAAATAAACAGTAATGCTTCTTCCCTTGTTTCAAGTTACGACTCCTATGCAAGCCAATGCTGGTAAATACAGCTTACAAGGAGTCTATTCAATGTCCTTCTGTTTCATCCAAGTTAAATCCCCCTACATAAACCAACTGGTAAACAATAGTTTTACACAGATTAACTACCAATTTTCACACTACCAAAGAACCAGATCCCAAAAGGTAGCCAAAGTTTCACGCCATTTTTAAACAAAACTTTCAGCTTTAGCATTACAGCCAATAACAGCAAGACTTCCTTGACCACAGTTTACTCGTACAAATTGCATGCTTTGCAATAGATTTAAGGCCTGCCTAATTGACACACATTTCCCCAAAAGACACTGACATGTGCAAGAAAGTGGGTTTCGCATGAAAGAACGCAAGACATAATTTCTGCCCTAAAATAACCACTCATCGGAACTACGCTATAACCAGTACTTTTTAGCTAATGCATTAGGCTCTATCCTGGCTCTGTTTCGATGCAAGAGAGACCGCTAATCAGCTGCCCAGCACAAATTGCCTCCCTCCTCGAAGAGTCCCAGCTTCACACTTTAATTCCACCCGTTTTTTTTTTTCCTTTTAATTTCTTGATTACTGTGAGATTTTAAACACCCTCTTAATTTCATTGGTTTGCTTTTCCCGTTGAGCAGTGCTTAACAATGCACCTAAGCATCAACGACAGCAGTTCTGCCCAGTTCTGCCAGCATTAATTTAACGTACATCAACCAACACTGAAGCCCTGTGCACCAAAGATGACATAAAAAAGGACCTTACTCACCAACTTAATTGCAACATGTTCATTATTGTAGAGGTTCTTTCCTGAAAAATAAGACAGAAGAGATGAGTAACGGCAACACCTGCAAGCACCAGCATTCATTCACGTATAACAATATAACATTCGTTTTCCAAGAATGCTCAGAATTATTACAAAGGAAGCGATAACGCACACTGTGTGAAGTACTAACAGGCAAGAGCACCCAGCAGCAACAGTACCAACCCAAGCCCACATATATGCCCAAGCCATTATCCAGAAAAGGTTTTTAAAAGGGTTTTCACAACATGCAAGTTATGAGCATAGACAAAGCATTTTGAATGTTCCCCCTTTTTTTTTTGCATTTTCCTGAGCTCACATCCTCAGCCATGTTTACAGAGCATTAACTTAAGCCAAACGCAAGATTGCAGTGTGGCGGCGTCTTGCCCGAGATCGCGCAACCCACATCCCCTCACCACACGAAACCATTCAATAGGTTTGGTTTATGGGGGTATTAACGTCCCAAAGAGACTCAGGCTATGAGGGACGCCATAGTGAAAGGCTCCGGAAATTTCCACCACCTGGGGTTCTTTAACATGCACTAACATTGCGAAACCATTCAAAAGAAAGCTTTCTATAAAAATTACGCTGAATTCATTGTCATCACGTATAGCTAGGGGTTGGGGTTGCCGATTTAAACAGGACAAAAAATATATTTCTATAAAAGTATGCTGAATTAACTTTCTAAAATTCAGTAGCAATCGAAAAAGATCACATCTTCAGATGCACACCATAGCTCCCGGGGCACTGAGTGCAAGCTATAAATGGTCACAAGAGAACTAAGTGCCGAAGCCAGGAGCGTGGTGAGACAACAGGTATGTTGAATTAAGTAGGGTTGTTGTAGGTTCGGAGGCGTTTGCTCCGCTACTTTAGATGAACACCAGGTGCAAACCATGAGGCTCCACTACCTCAAAAGCTCCATGCACTAGCATACGGCCTCCTGCCCAGAGACTGCAATAACTTCATCAGAACCGTTATTTGATTAACCCTCTGTGGTCTGAAACATTTACCTACTTTGCGGTCATTCCAGTCTGAAACTGCATTGCCAGTTTTCAGCGCCACGAAAGAAAACAAGTGTGCAAGAATAACTCATATATTGTTTATTTTTGGTGCTTTTTTATCCGCACACGTCTTTCAACAATATTTAGGCAACGTGTGGCTTAAGGGTGGACGCTGCTCTTCAGATCGCAAGAAATCGCAAAAAGCAGATTCTTAGAAAAACAGTTTTTTTATCCAGGCTCAAAACGATCCCAAAATATTTTGGTAGTCGTGTGACTGCAAAATAAAGCGCGAGCTTCGAAATAAAGCTCCAGAACTGAAATGAGCCAGGTATCAAAAAGGATACCTCTGCAGTGATACTGTTTTTATTGGCTTATGCACAATAGCTAAATTTTAATTATTTGTCTTCCTAAATTACTGGCCAACCCATTTTGTATGTTTCATTCATTTTTTTTACCACTGTATTTTCACTGAGGAAGTATAAAAAAAACATCACCACACAAAGTGCATCTTGTGTGATGTAGTTCTGTAAATACTTCTAATAATTTATAAACAATTTCTGGCCAACTGCCTGCAACGAAGAACAGAATTAAAACCATAAAACTGCTTATGAATCATATTCTATCTGAACTATTCAAAGTCTACTTGCACATATGGACTCTAGATAAAAAGCACGCTGTCAAGGTAATTATGATAAGGATCTAAGGATCATGTCATAAATAAAAGTGGTAGTTTTAAGCCCCGCATCTACCTTAAGAGATGGCGAGTCAAGGGTAGCGAAGAAAATACATGCGGCTCAAAGATGGAAAAGCTTGTCGGGAGGGGCCCTGACTAGGGACCGCAAAGGGTTAAGGAGGAAGGATGCTGACAACGTTTGGAAATGAAACAAGCTAACTTGAAATCATGCACAAACGTCACGAAAACGTGTCATGCTCTGGCTCTGCAACAGCTCAGCAACATTTCCACTGCTGCCACCGTCATACAGACCACATGGCTAATTCTGGGTTTGGGCCGCAGTCTCTTCCTTTGTTTCCAATCCCAAACCTTGTTTATGTGAAGCTTGGTTTGGTTTGGTTTGGTTTATGGGGTTTAACGTCCCAAAGCGATTCAGGCTACGAGGGACGCCGTAGTGGAGGGCTCCGGAAATTTCGACCACCTGGGGTTCTTTAACGTGCACGACATCGCACAGTACACGGGCCTCTAGAATTTCTCCTCCAAAGAAATTCAACCGCCGCGGGTGGGATCGAACCCGCGTCTTTCGGGTCAGCAGCCGAGCACCACAACCACTGAGCCACCGCGGCGGCTTGTTTACGCGAAGTGTTTGGGGCCTTCAAAGTTAATTCCATGACAGAAGGAGTACACAGTGAGTCATGAGGAACGAATTCGCTTGCAGTACGTCCAAACCAGATGCAGATATTCTGACGTGGTAACTAGATAGAGATGCTTGGTTTCACTTGCCTCCGAGAGGAGTATGTATGTGTTGCTCCTGTGTTAATGTTACTTGTTTTTTTTTATTACTTCTATGTACTTTTATGGTGACAGTATTTCATGTTGCAACCACAACACTAAACACAACAACACATTACGTACACAAATTGTTCTAGCTAACAAACAAGCCAAGATAAACTATGTGTAAATTTAGAGCGCAAAATGCTGCCACGTGCACCATACAGAAAAAAAAAAGAAATGGCAATTCTGCAAGGAATAGCATTTACCAAAATAATAATAATAATAAAAAAAGAATTGCACTCTGAACTAAATACCAAAAACAGTTGGAAAGTCCAACCTCTACAAATTGCCTACAATCCTCCTCCTCAGCTCTATTAACAGCATATTCCCTTGCAATATCCTATGACTAGATATCAAACGAGCCTACTGACACAAGCGCTCCTCATCATGATATGAACGCACCACCAGCAAAGTAGGCTGCTGTCTGGTAAACCTGGAAACTGATAAGAACGCCATGGCTGTCTACTTGAGACATCAGAGATACCCTTCAGTATCTGTTTCAATTTTAAATGCAAAATAAATAAATAAATAACAATAGTAATAATAAAAACAATAAACAAACTGAAAAAATTCTCTGTTGCTGAGAAGTTCAATATTTAGCTGTCACTTATTCGTCCCAAAGAAGTACAGAAAGCGTGTTTCCTCCCTATTTTAATGTAACCAGTCACCCAACCAATAAAACTGAGCACTCCTTTATTCCCACTCCATAGCTCACAATCTTAGAGTGGGGACAGTGGTTTTAACTGTATGCAGAGCAGGCAGGGAAAGCACATTGTAGGGCATCAAGAGTGTCTCCTCCACACATTTCCCCTAACACAGACGACTGGTGCATCAAGGGTGTTTTGATGATGGTAGACAACCTCGTTAAAGGAGTGTGCAGTGCTCATCCCCCCCCCCCCCCCCCCCCCCCCCCCCCCCCGCAATGTTGAAAAAATGACAGAAAAAGAAATTAAAAAAAAGGGAGGGGGGGGGGGGGGACATGGTTACATTTAGAGTGAATTCTCTACACTCAGTGAAGTGATAACTTTCTGCTGAACCTATACTTGTGCTATATTGGCAAATAATTTAATTTGGCTTTGGCTATACAGGTTGACTGTGGTTTGTAAGGATGCCCAAGTTTCAAACTAGTGGTAAGACTGAAACAACGAGGTAAACAACACACAAGAATTATCTTGCTACCGTTCTCACATCTCACCATTCGAGCCGATGTATATTTACAACACTGCACGCATGCACTATTTAGCTTGCTATCCCATACCTACAATGCAGTGGAGACACCTGCCACCATTTTGTCATCCAAAAACTAAGCAGGCATATTGAAAAATGAAGTACTAATTTTGACACAAGAGGGAGCAAACACTAACATGGTAATTTTTGCAAACATTTCTCCTTTAAATATCCATAAGGAAACTGAAACTTTTCCTGCAATGCTCCAAAAGTGAAAATGGAATGCCTGCCAGTGTAAGAGAACTTGGAGCACTTCTTGGGCACGCTGGTCCAAGAGGTGAAATAAAAATGTGACCCAAACAATAAAAGCTCAATAAAATAAAAACGACAATGGGTACATAGCCAGTCCTCCCAAGGGCCCTTGCTAAATGAAGAATGAAAGAGAGAAAGAGAAAAAAAAGGCAGAAAAGCTACCCCCCTCGCACTTTCATGCCTCGGAGATACAACTAAAGCAAAACGACTCCAATGATGCGCCAGTGTTCAAGGTCAGCCTCCCCCCCCCCCCCTGGGAAAAGGGAAACGACCATTACGAGAGCTGCAAAGACAAGGAGGGACAAAAACGCGGTCATACTTCCCAACCCGTGCAAACTTCCAACGATCACACGACACGACACAATGTTTGCACCCACTCCCATGGCAACTGGCGTGGCCCTAATGATCAATAAGAGCGAGCCACGGCAACACCCACCTCGAAAAACCGTCACACAGAGGGCAAGGCTATCAAATGCAAACACAACGTGGAAAGTCAAACACTGAATGGCATGCAACTGAGCCAGCTAGAGAAATAGCCATTACGCCCACATGCAAGAGTGGTGACAATTTTTAAGTGCGGCGTCTTCACCGCTTCTCGATCAGTCCTCCCTCGCAGTCATTCCAACTTATGTAATAAAAAAAAAATAATCAAAAACAGATGCTAGCTTCGACTGTGTAGACACTATACAACAGAAGTGAACCCTGCCAGCTGCCAAGGCTAAAATGATTCTGCCTAGTACACCTCCCATGAACTTGCTAAGGTGAAGAGAAAGCTGAATGAAGAGTTAAAATCAGATGACCTGAAGATTGGCTACTAACTCCTTGCTGTAAGCACATGAAAGCCCACACAAGAAGATGTTTTGTCCACTGAACAATGCACCACAGCTAATTATGGAGAGATTAGAAAATGAACAAGTAAACAAGGCATTTTCACTGCCCACTTAGACAATTACAGCACAGTTCACAAGAACAAGCAATAAAAGTTGGTGACATAGATACACAATGTAGTTCAACTGTTCCAAGCTGCAAAGCTTGAAAAATATTACACTGCTGAATTCTTTAATTGAAAGAGTACGGACACTAAAGTACGGGCACCAAATTTAGGAGTGTGAAGCATGTAGTACTGTTTCTAAAAGTGCAAACGTTACTTCCAAGAAGCATTGTCCCGACTGAGGTGTAGAAGATATTTAAAAACATTAAATTTTTAATGACAGCAGGCCCGCCACGCCGCACCTGCCAGATATGCCAGCAGCATGCCGTAAACATGGAGCCACAGAATGCGACTTCATATAAACTCTCCTCGAGGACAAGGAACGCTGAAATGATGAAAGCCATGCCATACCTTTTTATTCTATCAGTTACAAAACTACGAATCCAAATCCAGCCAGAACCAGTGACCAATTTTTGGTTTGGTTTATGGGGTTTAACGTCCCAAAGCGACTCAGGCTATGAGAGACGCCGTAGTGAAGGGCTCTGGAAATTTCGACCACCTGGGGTTCTTTAACGTGCACTGACATCGCACAGTACACGGGCCTCTAGAATTTCGCCTCCATAGAAATTCAACCGCCGCGGCCGGGATCGAACCCGCATCTTTCGGGTCAGCAGACGAGCACTGTAACCACTGAGCCACCGCGGCGACTACCAATTTTTGGAGACTAGCAAATGACAGTGCCTCCTATGAGCAATAGAATGAGCTGTAAGTAGCTGTACAACTGGTTTCTTTTCAAAAGCAAGAGGCAGTACGTCTCTAATGCCACAAATGGTAAGGTCAAAGAGCTTCGCAGCCAAGTGAGCAGTTAGTCTGGATCTTTCCCTGCAGCTAATTGGGCCCTTGTGCGTGCGTTTGCAAGTTTTCCAACCTTCTGAGCTTTGGAATTGCCTTTATAGGCTTTACTGCGAATGCACATATGTAGGCGTCCCGAACATCAGGTACGTTTGGCGTCGCCCGCTTTGGCGGTGAGAGACCTCTGAGAGGAGGCACGGGCTTTTTTCAAAGATATACGATCCAAGGGGTTTGCTTCTAAGTCACAGTGGCGCGCTCTAGCATCCCTTTACTCAGTTTCATACATCAGGTGAAGCGCCATCAAAGCTAGCGCTCCTGTTTCTGCAGCCTACATCTGTGATCAAAATGTAGCGAGTTCCTTGTGGTGAGCGAAAAATGCTCTGCCTGCAGGCTTACTACATGTTACATTTGTCACG
This sequence comes from Amblyomma mixtum, assembly GCF_055824585.1. Lineage (NCBI taxonomy): Eukaryota > Metazoa > Arthropoda > Arachnida > Ixodida > Ixodidae > Amblyomma > Amblyomma mixtum. The sequence continues at coordinate 36,916,218 of NC_143016.1, read as the reverse complement.
AGTCTCATCAGATGTGCTCTTTTTTTCTGAGTGAGCAGGCGAGGACAACAGCCCCAGAAGTGTCCACGGCCATGCTCTTTACTGCAACCAATGCAGCAGCGAACATGTTAGTTTCGTGAGCGCGCATGACTTTCAGGGCTTTTTTGTGTGCACTAAGTCTAAGTCTAGAAGATCATATAAGACTAAATAATGGCTTTCAGTACATAATATGTTGGTTTTATATGGGGCAAATTATAAATTATGATAGGAGAGAGTACGCCCACCTGCATGTCACCTGATTCCAAGCTCCCCAACCACAGGCAGCCCTGCCTTCTTGTGCCTCTTTCTCTCCACCAGTGATCGCCTCGAACAATGCCGACTCTGCACGGGTGCTCACTGATGTGCACGCCCATGCGCCGTCCCCAGCCCACTTGTCTTTACAGCAGTTACTTGCTAACCACTTGGCAGCCCTGCAACCGTCCTTTCCAAGGCCTTGCTCTCGGAACGCACACCACTCACACATCGGCACCCACGACGTTCATCGCACAGGGGTGTGCCTTAGTCACCAAGTACTTCGCTGACTATCACTACGACCTCTAACTCATCCCATAAGCCAGCCTCTGCCTCACTTAGTCATTCGCTCGTCGAATCACCGGGTGTCGATTCACTGTTCTCGCCTCTAGAGGAGCAAAGGTGCACTCCTCGAACTGTCCAGCGCAAGCGCTAAGAAATGCTGCTTGTTGCTGCGTCCATTGTTGCCGCTACAAACAGGGTGCGCTCAGAATCTCTTAGTGCACCTAGTGCCCACACAAATTATTCGCTAGTGAGATGCACATTTGAATGAGTATGGAAAAGCAAGTCGATGTGTAAACTTCAATTCTCAAGTTTCCAGAATGGTTTAACACCTAGGCTAATGTAAATGTTTGTTTTTGGGGGTACACGCAAGCACTATGAACCTCCACCGCTCATATCAGTTATCAAAAGTAGCACAGCACAGGGGACAAAAACTTTGTTGCCTGCTTGTGGCAATTTGTGTGCATGAACAATGAAATAATGAACCACAAATAGAACAACATAGAAGATGAAGCCAGTACTACAGTGCCACTTTTACATAAGACTCAGTATGAAACTATCTTTGATTCAATTAATGGCAACTTGGGAGCTGAACATCGAGGTGGCTGAAAAATCAGCAACAAGGGTAGCCAAAAGCATTTCAAATCAGACATTTGCTAGGTACTGAAAGGACATTGGTGAAAGACATCAACTATGGAAGAGACCACTTCATACCTGACAGCAACTTGTTGAATTCTGGGTTGTTTATTTGGTCTCTTAGCTTTATGAACAAGGGTTGCGTGAACTAATTAGCAGACAGTGAAAGGAAGTAAACAGCGTTTTTTTAAAAACATTTTTATCATCAAGTAACCCACAGATTGTTAATAACATTACAAGATGCTCTTCCCGAAACTACACTAGAGGGAATCAGTGCTTGACAAATATGGAACCCATCCAAACATCTGTATTCTGACTCCATATTTATTTTTTTTTTGTTTTCATGCAATCCCAACACCCCAAACCGAAGCACAATAATGTAACCCATCAATCTCCTCTCTATGTAGAGTCTAAGTACATGTGTTAGTAAGCATTGCTGGCATTTTTTTCTTTTTGCATGCACCATTGCAATGGGTATAAATTGTGTGCGTTCTCATTAAACCATAAGTTGCAGGAAGCCGATACTTGTGATATCTTTCTTCCTTCATCCATAGTCCGTCAGCACTCTTTTTTTATTTACAGTGCTATACTACCTAGCTCAACTCTCAGTGCTACCTTAAAAAAATGCTATGCAGATTACTGGCATGCAGCAATGCAGGTTCAAACCACTAAACATGTCAATCTCATATTTTGCATACCAGTAAAATGCATGTCAAGAGCGTAACAAATGTTCTATGCTGCACTCGTTGCGAGTTAAGTGCAAAAAATGGTTTGGTTTATTTGTTTATTGCAGATTAACACTCCAAGGCGACTAAGGCTATGAGGGACGCCATAGTGAAAGGCTCCAGAAATTTCGACCACCTGGGGTTCTTTAACTGAACTGACATCGCACAGCACACGGGCCTCTAGAATTTTGACCGCCACGGCTGGGATTGAACCTGTGTCTTTCAGGTATAAAAATCTTGTCTTTTGAGACTCATTCCTAAAGATATGTTTTCACATCTTCCTTTCTCTTCCAAACACTACACTAAATATTCTGAGTTGCGCAGGCCTTATTTCAATGTGTACCACCTACTCCAGAAGACGTACCAAATTCAAAACTAGAATAAGCTTAGACAAACTCATGCAACAATAATGCAAGAATTTCTGATAAATTTCTAGTCACTCTGTCAGGCTTAGGGAACAATCTTTGAAGAAAATGGCTAGATTTAGTGTCAGTGGGTCAACAATGAATGTAATGCACAGCAATGTTGTCTCTGATTGAATATCACAAAACTGCGCAAAGCACGATTATTAGGTCACTTCAGGGCTAAAACCTTGTAATTTGGCTGCACTAGGGATAACAGTGTTAAATGTCATCCCATGCACCTGAAGCTACCATGCTTTGCACTACCTCTAGTACCAAGATAGACCAAATTTTTTATGGTTCCTTTGGACTCTCTTAGCAAACTGTCTGCTCTCTGTTCTTAACAAATGTTGCTCGGTGTCTAGCGTTCTGCATCGTTATGGCAAAAAAGAAAGGGGCACCTTCTTCTAACTTTAAATATGTGAACAACCCTCAATATCCCTAAGATAACAGCTTTGAAAAAAAATATAATAATAAAAAGACTAAGACAGAAAGGGGGCAGCACCTGACTAACTTCTGCTGAGAAAGAACATGAGTGAACACACTGAGGGAGATTTGCTATGGCCTACGAATCTTGCACTTGAAAATGGAACCAAGCTCTCACGCAATTACAGCAAAACAGAAGAACAAGCAAGCACGCCACGTGTGAGGCAACACAGCTGCCGTAGGGTCTTTCGAGGCTTCGGGACAACGTCACATAATTGGATTTAGAGTGAATCCTCAGAGCCTAGAGGGCAAACCAATCAGTGACAACTGCTTCAAACGCCCTTGGCTCGGTTTTCTTCCCCACCACAACTTGTTTCTCTCGAGTGCCGTGAGCTACATAGAGTCCTTTGTCTTGACGGACCCATGAACAGGGGTGCAGCCAACAAGACCATCAACGAGGTGGAATTGGCAACGGCGACAGCAACTACATAAGGAAGGAGAGATAGCCAGGAAAACGATATTCATGCACCTACGACGACTGGCTGCTATACTGCGTATGCACTGAATATGTACTAAGAGACATGCTTCAGGAACTCGTGTGCTGTCAACAAGAAGCATAGCATAACAAATGCACAACAAGCTGACCAGCATCCGACAAGAGAATACCTGTGGAACGAGAAATGCTGAAGTCATAGCAAAGCAGCATAACAGCGATACAGCACAACTATAGGCTGGAAATCCCCAGAGAACTTGAAAAAACATTAAACACATGCAGACACAAATGCTGATCATAGCAACCCGGTACCTTCAGCAATTGATTTCCATGACTGTGGGGAAGGAAAAACAGAAAGGACTTATTCTGGTCGCTATTCACCCCATCTGAGGGAATGAAAGAAGGCAAGGACAGCATCAAAGGAACAAGTGCAAAGCAATATGTAGAACAAAATATTCAGTTAGCTGACTGAAAATAACCATCAACAAAGGCCAAAACTTGGCCACTTGGTTGCCAGCAGTTACACTGAACCAACACGAGGATCACAATATACAAACAAGAGGATGCACACAACAACCAAGTGGCTCCTAACTCATTTTGCCATGCTACCACCCCATGCGAGATGCAAGGAATCCCACAGCATTGAGTCAAATTACAAAGAGTGCTAAGAGTATAAGGAATTCTCACAAAAGCATATTAAATGGCCACAGGCACATAATTTCAGCTGCGTGTTTTCTGCTTCCAAATGATGCCTTAGACATTACAACACATGATTCACCACGTGGTATTCGCCTACGACCGCTAAATATTCACACTTTTTTGTGCCTCATCCAACTACAACTAGGTATTTATTGTCCTTAAAGAAAACTACCAACAGATACTCTGTTGATATTTCCCCAGTGCACAAGCTGTAACTTGAAATAGTGCTGCATAAAGCCATTCCTATATATCCCTTCCTGAAATATTTTTTTTTGTTTAATCAAAGGTTGCGACTAGAAATCAGTGCAACTTAGTTCCACAGCAACATATTCCTGCTATACTGCCATTATGTTATAGGTAGAACAATGTGAACAATATTTGGTGCTACACCCTTCAGTACATCTATCTATGAGCATTCCCTGCAGAAACCTGGAAAAGCAACAAGGAGCACCTTGCATGCAAACCTTTCGTTTTCCTTCACTTTCTACTGTGGCTTCACAAAACAATGCCTCCGTAAAAATAAAATACAAGCCAGAAAAATGAAGCATGCAAAGCCTCATATGTGAAAAAAAAAAATTGTGTGTGTGTGTGTGTGTGTGTGTGGGGGGGGGGGGGGGGGGGGGGGGGGGTGCGACAATGGCGTTGCGGAGGAAAAAACTGAAAACTAGGTCAGAAAAAAAAAGTGCAGAGATGCTGTCAACCTGTCAAAGCAAGAGACAGCCAGAAAATAACGTGAAGAGCTGCCACCTGACAACATTCTACAAGCAAGGAACTTTACGACCTTACGAAAGCTTGATGCGAGAGAGCTGTTGACAGTCGACACTGCCAATAAGCTGACAACTGCAAACAATGAATAAGTGGCAATTGCACATGTAGACAAGTATGGTTAGCCGACTTTACCAAATGAAGCTATGACTTACAGTAACTATGCTGTGGAGTTTCATCATCTCAGTTTGACGTCTGTCGCAAACAATTCTCGACATGAGAGAGAGACACACAAACCAACACAACACAGTTACCCTGCCTGTTTATTTGTACGTTATCCACGTCTAATCATGTTCTTCCGGCAAAAGCAGCTTTACTATGACGACAGCACACAGCAGTAACCCAAGTCAGGCCCTGTGGAGAGGGCAGCCAAAATACTCTGTCTGCAGATGTTTCCGTATACTTATGGTAAAAACAAACGTTTGCTAAATGTCAGCCTTGCTTCAAGCTGCTGGTGCAAGCGCATTCTACAAAAACTTGGCCGCCCCCCAATAATAAACCGAACTGTCTGCTTGGAGTACGTAGATATATAATGGCATCCCCTTGGTATCGGGGCGATGGAAAGTGCTACCCCGCCTAGTTAATAAAGTGGTTAATTGCTTTATTTCTTTTGAAACTGAATCCCCTTCTGTTCATTTTGCTTTCCCTGCCATTCACGTTTTAATTCTGTGATGTTCCGTGCAATCTTTCGACTCTGCTTTTACACCACTAATAGCCCAGTCTTCTCTTGCTCATCTCTACAGGTGAGGTGTTAATATTGCTTTCACTATCCCTAAAACCCAAAGCTGATAAGGCTGTTTCAATATGCGGTGTCCGATAATTTGGTGGTATAAATTTACAGTCTATTGGAACATGTTTAAAGTAGGGCAGCGCTCCGAAGCAGCATGGAATGGCCCTTCCGGACAACGCAACAACGACAGGGCGGCCATTCGGAACATTGGAAACGGAACAGCGAGTGCGTTTCCTCGCAAACGTATCGGCCTCAACGCAGCAAATAGCACGCGGCGAGCTCCGCCGCTTGGCGCCAATCTATAAGCGCGTCGTCGCGTAAACGCGGCTCCCAACGCAGTGGTGACACCGGTACTACACGCACAGTGCGTCACGCAGGCCAGTTTTCCAGCGACCGGGGTCGCGCCAAATGATGCATAACATCTCTCGCGGTTACACAGCGGCGCCCCCGCCGGGAATGGAGAGAAGGGCGTTACTCCCGGGTACTCGGCTGAGCCGACGATCGCCCGGGCGCTACTGCTTCCGTGCGCCACGGGATTCGCACTGGAAAAAGTGCTGACGACCGGAGACGCAAGACCACCGGCAACGGCGCCCATTTGACGCGAGCTTGAAGTGTCTCGAAACAGGCAGTCGATACGGGTGAGCGGCTAGCAGCGCTGAACAAGCCGCTGCCTGACAGATCGAAATGCTCGGACGGTCGTCCAAGTCAGAACTTAATGACGTCAGCTAGCGATGCTCAACAGGGTCCCTACTCGGAGGTCCCCAAGCGAGCAAATAAAAGATGCCCGATAAGGCACCAGCGCGACGCACAAATCGATCACGGCACAGGATGCGGGGCAGGCGTCGCAGCACAGGGCCCACGCGCACTCGTGGCGCAGCCTCCACGGAACAAAAAGCCGTTCGGCGCTGGAACCCATCCAAAACGGGCTCACTGCGTCCCTTTCTCTTACGTCCCCCGAGTTTAAAGGTTAGCGTTCGCATGCGGGGGCAGGCGACATGTCGCAACACGATCCTGAACTTTTCGCATTTTCTTTGTAGTTTTCGAATTAGATTAACTTTCAGATCGGCTAAGCTCAGTAGCACACGCAGCGAGGTGAACGACGTTAGTCATTGGGAGCCCGCATGTAGCGAAGTTCGCAAGCTAGAGTCCTACACGAAATGAGAAACTGCGGTACCACTCCTACACAAACGGCAGCCACACAACGGACCACTTCAAGTTCTCAAGCCGTTAGCACGTTCGTTTCTAAGGCGGCTCCTACGCTACAGGCGAATATAAAAACAGAAAACGCTGCGTTCGCAATTAATGAGAATCAGTTCTTCAGGCACGGAATACTGAAACCGCCGGATAGACGTTGCCGGACAAGGTTGTTTCGCATCGAAGCTGCGCGCAGACAGTTTTGCACTACCCGCAATCTCCGCTGGCCTCTCACTGTTCGCGCTGGCTTGCCTCAATGTAGACAAAGCATAACGCGAATTAACTGCAAACCGAAGAGAATGACACAGTGACTTACCTAGCCGCAGTTCTCCAAAGTTGCCGCAGCCGATTTTTTTGCCCACTTTGAAGTTGGGTCCCACCATCAAAACACCGGAGTTGCTCGATCCCGTCGGCCTTGTCTGCGAATGCATAGCTCTTGCGGCGGCCGTCGTTTTGGATGCACGCTTGGGAGTCTCGTCTCGGGGCTCCCGGGAATCACGTCTTTGCATCCCTGCGGCCGGGAACGCCGAGAAAGTTAGGCTTAGGCACTAGGCTTAGCCCACTGCTCTGGCAGCGACTGGCTATGGCGCTAGCTGGCGATGTCATGGGTGGACGTTCAACGATGGTGGCGAGTTCAATCGTATTTCCATCACTGCCCAGCACCCCACGAAGGCTTGGCTCCTGTTCCCGTGTACAGAGCTACGCACAGACACCGCTCAAGAAGGCTTTTTTCTCCTAAATCACCACGACGCACTGAGCCTCTATCCACAACAAAGCCAGAATACTCCATGAAACTGGGCCCAACCTACCCAGAATGCATTTCCAGAGGAACTCTTGGCCACGATCTTCCGCAACCACTTTGCAGCGTAAAGACCAATTACGCCAACAAAAGCTTTTTGGTTGTGCTTTGGGGCGCCAATTCGTTACCAAACGGACCCGCAGCCGTGCGTTTTCAATTCATCGCATCGATACGAATTCCAAAAATCAGCTTTGGATGTTTCGGACCTCCGCTGCGAAATCACCTCATAAACAAATCAACTTCCGGTGTACACCGGAGGGAGATTTTTGCTGAACCTTAGACATTACAAGCAAATATGTTGCCAGGCTCATCATACTGCAGGTGACTGATAAAGCTTTCGACAGAGTACACAAACTCACATTTTTGCTAACGTATCACGGGTGATTACCACATCACTGGAGAAGCTGCAGCAGCTGCTTCCAAGGGTAGCTAGGAGCGCCAACTTCTGCCGCATTGCGCTAGGCGGCGGCAAGCGTTTCCTGTAAACATTTAAAGTAGCGCTTCGCTTGAATGTTCGTGGTAGTTAGATGTACCTGCAGACGCTGACTAGTTTAGTAAGCTGTAAATATCGCCTACTCGTTTCATCATTGATGACCCAGCATGAACAAAAATTATCTCATCGTCACTTCGATCCTGGAAGGTGAGATACTGATGATATGCTGAAGAGCAGCGTAGTGGGGCCACCTGTGGTCCTTCCTATCAGAGCATCGCATCTGAATTTTCGCCTTGCATTATTTTCTTTAGAGGTACTGTATCGTCGGTGTATGTACGCTTGTTTACAGGAAAGCATTTCCCAAGTCGGCAGGGCTGTGACATTGTGATAGAAGCCAGCTTTGACGGCGAAGTTCTGGCTACGGATCCTGTCCCGCACACCTGTCATCCCAACTTCAACACTGAGTTGGCATGGGGCGTTGATCGTCGAGGTCTTCACGTGCATCGGCTTCACAGGACGCCTGTAAAGTTGCAGTGTTTTACCGTTGAGCGCTCGTCAAAGAAGAAGGAGCGCGTAGGATACGTTGTGCTTGAGATACGCGGCATCCAGGACGGCGTCAGGGTGAGATATACCTCTTTTGCATTTACTGCTGTGTGGGAAGTGAAGTTGGATCTCCAAATTGCCTTTGCGAAATACAACTTTTACATATCCTCAGTTGTCATTTTAATTTGCTTCGCTGTCTACTCTGGACTGAGCTGTGCTTTCTTTACTGCGTGCATAAACAAGAAAGAGAATACATAGCCATTTTATTCATATTGATGCCTCTAATTCCCGCAGATTAACTGTACTTGATACCGAGTGTTCAGTGGTTTGTTTAGGTAAAGGGGGCATTACATTCTTCACCTTCTCTTATTCTTATTAGAAACCTCTTGCAAATTTGAATTTCCACCTCTGCCTCCGGTTTCTTTGCATGCACACACACTTTTCGAGCTTTCGTTACAAAAGCAGTTGCGTTATTGTCATGAAAACTATCTGTTCATATTCCAGAGCGCAAAATGGCTGACCTTGCTAAACAGCAAATATCACGGGTCCAAGCCGGAGATTCATGTCGGGCTGCATCTGGAAGAAGACACTGTCCCAGATGCACCTACTGGCGCATCTTCTGAGCCGGCTCGAGCAGAATTAAAGGCGCAACGTGTGGTTGCCCAGCAACCAGCTGACCGAGGAGCAGAAACCGACCTCGAAGACTTGACACCTCGGCTCAACCTGAAAGATGGATGCTATGAGATCGGCAGGGACACCACAGTGCTATACCTGTTCACTGTCACCATTTCATTTGCTGCTAATCTAAGTTATGTAAGTGTGTGCATTTTACTGAAATATCTGCATAGGAGACTTTCATTGAGGTTCACGATGTAACTGAAAATCAGCTTCTGAATTCATCTGTGCATCAATAAGAATGAGAGTCAGGTAGGCTTAAGCCATGCAGGCGTAATCCACTTCATCAAAGAAGAACTAACATTGATCACTGTTGCTTCTTTGTGACTGGCTACGGTGGCTGAATAGTCACGGCTTCTGAGCACAAGATCGTAGAATCAAATCATGGCCGTAGCAGCCACATTTTGATGCAGGAGAAATACAAAAACTCCCATGTACTGCATGGTGTCAGCGCATGTTAAAGAATAACCAAGTAGATGCAATAATTCTGGAGCCCTCCATTGCAGGGCTTCTTTCTCTCAGCCTTCTTTCACTTTGTCCTTTCTCTCAGGGTGCTGTTCTAGTGCCTTTCCTTTCCTCTTAAAGCATTTGCATTCTTGCATTTTTGTGCCCATGAGCAGGGCTCTCTCTGCTTCTATAATCCTGGCAAGCACAAGGTAGTCAATTCTCCTGCATGAATAAGCAAGCTGTTTCGCTTTCTCCCATTGTCGGGATAACCAATGGAATATGCTGATTCCACACTGTTGTTGCAGTGTGAAAAGTTCTGAGCACATTGCAGTTTAAGTCTTTGGTACTTGTCTGTTTTTAAGCATTAACTGCAAATAGCTGCTATAAATGCGACATAATAATGTAATGTGAACAGTCAGTGGAGGCTTTTCAAACTAAAGTGGTGTTAGGAGGGCAGCTAGAAGATGTTTAGGTAGCTGGAAGCCTCTCTAATTTATGAAGAAAAAGTAAGCACATATAAGCACTGTGAAACCAATGCAAAACTTTTCATTCATAAGCATGCAGTATAATGTAAGTAATGAGAAAGGCCCAGTTTACCAAAGATCCAGCTTCTGGTAGTTCCATTTGCACTCCAAAAAGATTGCCCTTTGTGCCAGTGAAGATACCAGTGAAGGTACCTGTGAGCCTTGGTATCAAATACTGGCTATGGATGATGCTATTGTTGTTGTTGGCCTTCTCTGACATGGCACGTACCCACAAGAGGGGATTGACCAGGGTTTGATGATGTGGCCAAAGGTGATGATTGCAGGGAGAAATTTGAAGTACTATAGAGGCCTAATTTTATTGCCTGTTTTCTTCTTTCAAAAGTATTGTTCCCAAGGTACAGCATTGGGAACAATACTCATTCAAAATGGACTACACTGCACAGCTGTGTTGATGTTGCATGGGCTCTTCTGGTTGCTGTTACAGCTTCAAAGGAGCTCGTGTGAAAAGCCATCAGCTGGACGAGGTGGGCGGTACCATTTCGTCTACCACCTCCTTGGGCACGAGGTTACTACAGAGGCATTTTCCAGCTTGGAGAACCCACAGTTCCCAGCCGAGAGGGCATCCCTACATATACGAAGCAGTGGCCCTACCCTTCGTCGATTTTTTGCTGCCCATCCGACCCTCCAGGTTCGTGCTTTTGTTGTACGACAAGCACATCTTCTTTCTTTTTTTGCTATTTTGTGCAAGAATTCCCGGTATTACTGGATATGTTTGTTGATGTGATGCCAAGCGCTCGTACCCTGTTTTCTTTTGCAGAAATATTTTGCACAATGACAGCCTATCACTGCTGTGCAAGTATTCCAGGTTTTGACTGCAGATAACAATAGTGCTTTTTATTTGATCCATAACCAGTTCAAGAATTTGAGCCTCTCTTGGGCGTAATACAGTTATTGCACTGGGAGCTTATGCTTTTCATGGAGCTTGCGAAGCTTTCATTATCAATATCATGTGAGGTGTTTTTTAATTGTGCCTCAGTTCCTTGCAGGATCTAGTAACAGTAGATTGCATTGGTAAATTGTTGCATTGTTGTTATTGTTCGGAGACCTGCGATGTTGCTGGCACTGATTTCACACTTGTTCCAAGTTTTTTATTTTTCATTTGCTGCTTTCCATTTGTGTATCTTTTCTTTCTCTCTCTCTCTCTCTCTCTCTCTCTCTCTGCTTTCACTTCACTTAACAGAAGGTGGAGTGGTGATAGCCACTGCAGTCCAGTGTTCTAACTGGCCATTGTTGTGTAAGAAATGGATGTGTTCCAAAGAAAGGGCATGCGAAGGCAACGTTCTCTTGGTGCATGTAGAAAGAACTGCGCCACTTAGAAATGGCTGCACACTAGCTTTCTCTTAATTTGCAAGCATGTGACAGGGCGGTGTATACCAGCTTCATCGTTGTTTTGTGTACAAGTTGAAAAAGGCTTTGCCCTGTGTAATATTCTGATGACAGTGTGTGAGCTCTTCGCTGAACTTGCAGACATACTTGCTTATCTTCAGCTGAGCGCCCCGGCACTGCTGACGTCATGCATCCATGCCCCATGGCAGTTGTAGTGTGGCAGTGCATGGACTTTCTGGTCAGCTGGTGATTTGCAGTTGCTGTTGTTCTTGGAGTGTCTGGTTGTGCCCCATATGCAAATTCATCGCCTGTCTCTTTCTGTTGTCCTTTGGTGTGGAAGGGATTCATTAAATGTGCTTGCTGTGGCCGTCAAGCTTCCAAAAGTTTTGCACAGTGATAGCGGTGTCTACTAACTAGAAAAAAAAAGACCACATATGGTATATGCCATGACAACTGCCTTCTTTATGACTGTTACCAGGTCCTGCTTTCGACCGACAGTGATGTGATTGGAGAGACAGAAATCCCCCTTGGGGACTTCTCTGCAAGCTCCCCCAAGTTCTCTGTCTCTGTGCAGGGTTTGTTCCAGGCAAGACTTTTGAACTATGTTACTCTTTATTGCTTTCTTCTTCCTGATATACCTGTGTTGTTTTAGTCCTGGCTCAAACTATGAAGGTTAGGGAGAGATGTATCTTCTGTTATGCTCTAAAACCTGCGGTACGGTTACACTTGTCTCATATATCAGACAAGAGAAAATACACACTTCTGTTTGTTGTTTACTTTTCACTAAAACCAGTGTCTTATTCTACTTCCTTATACTTCAGGATCTACAGACTGGGGTACTGCAGTTTTAATGTAGACAGAAGGACTCACTGGTTAAAATTGGTCTAAGAAGTCGTTGTGTCTTTATGTAGGCTTTTTGGAGTTGAAACTGCATGTTTTCAGAGGAAGTGCTTGCTAAACTGCTGTACTGTTGTGTATCGTGGTGCTGCCGCTCCAAGTGTGTATCGCACTACTGCCGCTCCAAGCGCCGCTTCCCGTATGGTACCTTCTGTCTGGCCTGAGCATCGTATTTCGCTCAACACCTCATCCCCGCGTCTCCGCGGCTCTTCGGTCCTGGCACGTACCATATGCATGTACGAAGCTACACGCGGACACTGAACTCTGCACTCTCTCTCTCTCTATCTCGACTGTCTGCCCCGCTTGTACGCTTTCTCTGAATAAACAGTTTTGCCTCAGACTCCGACTGGAGAACACATCACTGGCGACGAGGATGGGATCGCCGTGATCCCCAGCGCGCATTTGCAGTCAATACTGACCGCCTCCGGCAAAGCTCCTGGATCCGCTCCAGCCCTGCACATCCGTCGACATGGCAGCGCTTCTGCCTTCGGCCACGATCGGAGAATTCTCGCCCGCCGAGCCTTCCTCCTGGCCAGTCTACTTAGAACGCCTCGAGTTCTACTTTCAAGCCCACGACATCCAGTCCGATGAGAAGAAACGGGCTTTCCTCTGCAGCGTATGCGGCGTCGACGCGTATACTCTGCTGCGCTCGCTCTGCGCACCCAAGGCACCTTCGGAGGTTCCCTTCTCAGAAATCGTTTCCTTGCTCGACACTCACTTCATCGGGAAACCGTCCGTCACCATGGAACGATTCCGCTTCAACAAGCGAGACCAGCAACCTGGTGAATCGGTGCCGGAATATCTCGCCGCTCTTCGACTGTTAGCTCGCCTCTGCGAGTTCGGGGATTGGCTGGATCGACTTCTTTGCGACCGCCTAGTCTGTGGCCTGCGTGAAGAGCCTATCCAAAGACGTCTCCTGGCTGAACCGGACCTCAAGCTGTCGAAGGCCATCCTACTGGCACGTGCTGCGGAAGAAGCAGCAGCCAAGACAGAAGAGGTTCGCCGCTCAAGGGTCCCCCCAGAAGCGCATCAATTGCAACGGAACCCCAAGCGCTCGGACGTCAAGCCCGCCAACCATCCTCCGAGTCATCAATGTTGGCGTTGCACCGGCGAGCATGACGCTCGTACTTGCTCCTATCATTCCGCCATCTGTCGCTACTGCGGCAACAAAGGTCACCTGGAGAAGGCATGCAGGAAGAAGGCAGCAAAAGAAAAAACTTCCAAGCCTGGTCAACACCGAAAGGAGTTTTCTCGCAAAAACAAGTACTCTCGTGGACGCAACCATCAGATTTTGCAATCAGCTGATCCAGCTCAAGACGTAAACTCTACGGCTTCAGTCAGCTTTCATCGGGAAATTCAAGACCGCAAGTCTACGAGTGGTGCCAACACCATCACTTCTCCGGCAGTCTGCGCGGACGTCCTGATAAACAGTAGGTCTCTGACCATGGAGGTTGACTCCGGGGCCGCCTGCACCATCATCAGCGAGAGGACCATGGAGAAACTTCGGCTGTCAAGGCAAGACTTAAGGCCATCCTCTCTACAGCTGCGCTCCTATACAAGGGAAAGCTTGGAGATTCTGGGATCATTGGAAGTTGCCGTCTCATACAGAACTAAGAGCACTCGACTTCAACTTCTCGTTGTCCGAGGAAATGGCACCAGCCTGTTGGGGAGAGACTGGTTTTCTGCGTTGGGAATATCGCTCTGCGGAATAAACCACGCATCTCAAATCGAAGTTCCGCTAACCTTGCTGAACGCCGTCTCTGAATACCCAGAAGTCTTCGCTGAAGGACTAGGGAAGAGCAAGGGACCATCCGTTCGTATTGAGCTCAAGGCTGAAATCGCTCCCATCTTCAGGAAAGCACGTCAAGTTCCGGTGGCTCTACTGCCCAAGGTAGACGAAGCCATCGACGTTCTTGTACAGGAAGGAGTTTACCAGCCCGTGCGATCCTCCCGATGGGCGACACCGGTAGTCTGCGTCGTTAAGAAGAACGGCAAGATCAGGCTGTGTGGTGATTACAAAAGCACCGTTAACCAAGCAATCAAGATGGAAACATATCCTCTTCCAACCATCGATCAGCTTTTTTCAAACCTTGCGGGGTGCACTGTATTCTCACAACTAGACCTCAATCAAGCCTACCAGCAGCTTGCCGTGGACAGTGACACAGCCGATCTGCTAACAGTCAATACGCACCGGGGACTGTTCAAAGTTACTCGCCTGCCGTTCGGAGTGTCGTCCGCCGTAGCCATATTTCAGCGCTACATGGAAGAGCTCCTCTCGGGACTACCTGGGGTCCACGTGTACCTGGACGATATTATAGTGGGAGGTCAAGATGCCTACGAGCACAACAAACACCTGCGAGATGTGCTGAAACGCATAAGTGACGACAACATTCGTCTGAGCCGAGAGAAATGCACCTTCGGCATGCCGGAAGTAACCTTCCTTGGATACCGCATTGACGCTGCCGGTATTCATCCGACCGAAGAAAAGGTCGAAGCTCTTAAAGAAGCTCCCAGTCCAAAGAACAAGCAGCAACTTCAGTCTTTTCTCGGACTGCTCAACTTCTACAACAGATTCTTGCACGGTGCAGCTCACGCCCTCGAGCCTCTATATCGTCTGCTTGCAAAGGATCAGACGTGGAGATGGCGCAAAGAAGAAGCCGACGCTTTCAAGCACGCCAAGGAACTTATACAGACATCCGATGTCTTAGTCCACTACGACGTGCACAGGCCGCTCACGCTTGCCTGCGATGCGTCTGCCTGCGGCATAGGATTTGTCCTTAGTCACGAAGACTCTACCGGACAAGAATCTCCAATTGCATTCGGTTCCCGTACTTTGAGCTCGACCGAAAGGAACTACTCTCAGACAGACCGAGAAGCTCTGGCTGTCGTTTCCGGTGTCAAGAAGTTCCACCAATATCTGTATGGCAGACACTTCAAGGTCTATACTGACCACAAGCCGTTGCTGGGCCTGCTGCATCACAGTCGTCCAATACCTAGCGTACTTTCACCGAGGATACTTCGATGGAATTTACTCCTCGCACAGTACGACTATGAGCTGATCTACCGACCAGGACGTCAAATGGGCAATGCTGATTCACTCAGCCGCCTGCCGCTGCCCTCCACAAATGCCGAAAGTCCCATCATGACAGATGTCCTGCTGCTCGAAAATCCCCCAGAAGCCTTTACAGATGCATCCAAGATTTCTCAGCTCACAAGGAAGGACCGTGTGTTGTCGCGAGTACTCAAGTGGATTCGTACCGGATGGCCAGCAAAGGTAGAGGACCAGTTCCAACCTTACTTCGTGCGCCGCGACGAACTCTCCGCTTATCGTGATTGCATTCTGTGGGGCTCCCGAGTCGTGATTCCACCGCAACTCCGCATGGAAGTGCTTGAGCTACTTCACTCATCACACCCGGGAATCTTTCGCATGAAGGGACTAGCGCGAGGTTACGTCTGGTGGCCGAAACTCGACAGCGATGTGGAGAACACCGTCCGTGCGTGTGAGACCTGCCAAGAATCCAGGAATGCTCCACCCCGCGCTGCAGTCCATCCCTGGGAGCAGACTACGAGACCATGGTCTAGGCTGCACGTGGACTTCGCAGGACCAGTCCAAGGCAAGACATTTCTGATCGTCGTGGACTCGTTCTCAAAATGGCTAGAGGTCGTTGTGGTGAGGACAACTTCAGCTGCACTTGTTGTCCGAGAACTCAGACGGCTGTTCGCCACACACGGACTTCCCGACGTCGTCGTATCTGACAACGGTTCTGCATTCGCATCAGCTGAATTCCGGCAGTTCCTCGCCAGGAACAACATTCGTCAAGCTTTAGTCGCACCCTACCATCCGTCTTCTAACGGACAGGCCGAACGCTTCGTTCAGGAAACGAAGAAAGCTCTTAAACGACTGAAAGGGGGCGACATCGAACTTCAGCTCAGTCGTTTCCTGTTCCAGCAGCACTTGCTGCCCTGCACGACTACAGGAAGAAGCCCGGCGGAGCTACTGTTCTCACGTCAGCTAAAGTCCGCCCTAGATTACTTGCACCCTGATTCCCAGGAAGGCAACTCGCAACGCGACCAGTTGTCGCGGAAGCTCCGCGCTGCACCAACCCGCAAGTTTGAGCCTGGTGACTCAGTCTTTGCTAGGAATTTTTCGCCACATGGGTCTCGGTGGCTTCCCGCGATCATCTGCTCCTGCAAAGGACCTGTGTCCTATGAAGTCGAACTCCTGGACGGTACATCCTGGCGTAGGCACGTCGACCACCTTAGAAAGAGGGACTATAACCTACCCGATCTTCCTCACCGTGCACCTGAACTCGAAATGCCTGAGCCGCATTCAGAGTCAGAAAACCAGGACGAACAACCCGCTAGCACTTCGGCCGAGCCAGACGCCGACTCACCAGAACCCGGGCACAGCCGCTCCAACTCAGAGAACGCGGATACCTCCGACAGAATTCCTCCGGCGACCGGCACCGTTCCTCGACGCTCCGCCCGAGAGAGGAAGTTTCCTTCTCACCTCCGAGACTACTACGTCTAAGGGGGGAGGAGTGTTGTGTATCGTGGTGCTGCCGCTCCAAGTGTGTATCGCACTACTGCCGCTCCAAGCGCCGCTTCCCGTATGGTACCTTCTGTCTGGCCTGAGCATCGTATTTCGCTCAACACCTCATCCCCGCGTCTCCGCGGCTCTTCGGTCCTGGCACGTACCATATGCATGTACGAAGCTACACGCGGACACTGAACTCTGCACTCTCTCTCTCTCTATCTCGACTGTCTGCCCCGCTTGTACGCTTTCTCTGAATAAACAGTTTTGCCTCAGACTCCGACTGGAGAACACATCATGTACTCTGACTCTTGTGTCTTTATTAATGATGTGGTAGATATGTGCAATCCGTGTCAAGGGGTGATGTGCTATTGCGCTTGACATAGAGATGTGGTGCAACAGATTTTTTGCTCATGGACTCTTGTCTGATGGCCACATAACTTTCTTTGTCTCTCAAACGCAGCTGCATCCTATACCACACAACGAAGCACTTGTGAGCAGCATAGCAGCAGAGTACAGGCCAATTGTTGGTGTTCACGTTGAGATTGCAGAAAAACCAGTAAGTTGACCTGCTGCACCACGCATTTGTCATTAAAGGCAACCACCTGACAAGAGATTGTTGCTGTGCGCTGCTGGTCGCCTCAGTGCAGCAACTATTCGGCTTCTACAGTGGCCCTGCATGTTTGAGGAGCTTTTTTGTTTGTTTTGAGCACTTGCCATGTGGCATAAGATGAGGCTGTCAGTAAGCTCGAGTAGGTCGTGGAGGCTCTTCTCCTCCCGAAATCTGAGCAGGCTCCGGCTCTTAGCGTTGTTTGCTAACCAGAAGGAGAGGTTTTCCTTTCTTACAGTCATAAGTCCAACTTCCTATAATTGTCTTGTTCTTGAAGTCTGAATTCCTGAACACATCAACAAAAAGTGACAAAGATCCTTCTCAGTGACCAGCGAGGAAAATTTAGGGCATGTGCTTTGTACTGCATCTTCTTGGAAACACCATTGGCACATCAGCAATGGGATAAGGGCTGCCCCATCCCTTATCCATCTAAGGGACACCTCCTCCAATCTTATTAAGTTATGAGGGAGAGGGTAAATGCATGGGGGAATCGGGGCATGTGTACTCCCTTTAAAGAGGATGACAAGATGGAGAGAGGGTAGCGGAGATCTGAATGGAGGCTAATGGGGGAAGCATTTGTGTCTAGAGCTCAGTGTGTAAAAGTGTCTGCTTTCCTCTGGCCAACATTCTGATTACCTTCTTGTGCCCAATGTATCTGCATGCGTTTTATTCTTTTATTACTGAAACATGTATTTCCTGAGTGACGCTTAATGTCTTTTGCACTCGGCTGCTGGCTCGAAAGACACGGGTTCGATCCCAGCTGCGGCAGTCGCATTTCGATGGAGGTGAAATTCTAGAGGCCCGTGTACTGTGCAATATCAGTGCATGTTAAAGAACCCCAGATGGTCGAAATTTCGGAGCCCTTCACTACGGCACCCCTAATAGCCTTAGTCGCTTTGGGGCGTTAAATCCCCATAAACTAAATAAACTAAACTTAATGTCTTTGTAACTCTTTCAAGGAGCAGCGTGGCTTTTTGAGCTTGTTGGTGCATAGTCAATAAACGCACTTTAGCACAGCAGAAGATGAGGACATAGAACGGAGACGAATGACACGAGCGCTAACTTCCATTAAATTTTATTCATCTCAAGAAGCACTTTTATATGCCAGAACATGACATGTTATCGCAAGTGCAGACAGGGTCAGTGTCGTAGTTACGTGAGCTCTTTTTCACAAAGGAATATGGATGGAGTGCTTACATATGTGCATCCGGAGCAGTGTATCTTTTCAGCTTCAATTATTTCTCTTAGTATTTTATTTTTGCGCTAAGATGTGCTTTTCAAGTTGGTCAATTGCCGCTAAGGAGACCGTGCAGATGAAGGCTTTTCTTATAGATGCTATCTTATTTATAGACTCCATCGGGTCACGGGGAGCGCTCCACCACAAGTGAGTCTGAGTGACCAGTGATGTACTCTTGATGTGAGATTTGCTCAGAATGTGTCAGGCTAGTAGTCATCATTCTTCCACTCTTTACCATGAGACCGATGCGTCCGTGTAAGCTATACATGTTTCTGGACTTATATAAACCATAGTTTGAGTTATTGACTTGACTTTATGACGGAGTTGAGTTGTCTTGTTTGCAGTCATTGTCGTGTATGCCCGTGGAGCCACTGTGTGCCGCTGCCTAACTTACGTATGTCTGGCCCAAGAACCCTTTAGCTCGTCCGCATCTCGCAATGTCTGATTACCAATCTTGTGCATGAAGTTTTTAGCTTACAGTTTCTTCGATTATTGTTAGCTACGTGAATACAGCTGGACTTCTGTAGTGACAGTTCGAGGCACACTTCGCACACATACACCTCCAGTGTGTTTAGGAGTTCTTCTAGATGAAGGTTTTTATCTCTCAAGATGTTTATGACCTGACCACATCGTGACATCATCTGCGTAAGTCATGAACTGCATATTTCCAAGCCAATGGTATGAAAGCTATACTAAATAGTAAAGGGGCTAAGACTGAACCTTGTGGCACTCCACTGTTCGAGGTCTAATTACCGATTTTTTTTTTTTTTTCCATTCAGCCATGAGAGAGAGTGTCCTGTCCTTAAGCAGGTTGTTACACCTTTCGTAATCTGCAAGGGAATGCCCAAATCTTCCATGTTCTCAAGGATTTTTGCGTGCGACAAGTTATCATATACTTGCGCCACATCCGTAGCCACCACTGTGTGTACAAGGTGGCTATAAGCAACATATGTACAACCTCTTCAGTCTCTGTAGCCAATCCTGTTTCTGTGTTGAGGTTTGACCTGAACCCAGTTTGTCGTGGATGGCGGCACCCATCTTCTTATAAATTTGGCAAATTTTGGCCATAATGGTATAGGTTTATGTTTAGGTTTATTGGGGTTTAACGTCCCGAAGCGACTGAGGCTATGAGGGACGCCGTAGTGGAGGGCTCCGGAAATTTCGACCACCTGTGGTTCTTTAACGTGCACTGACATCGCACAGCACACGGGCCTCTAGAATTTCGCCTTCGTCGAAATTCGGCCGCCGCAGCCGGGATCGAACCCGCGTCTTTCAGGTCAGCAGCCGAGCGCCGTAACCACTGAGCCACCGCGGCAGGGCGTATAATGGTATAGGTCGTAATGATTGTATGCTAGTGGGAGGTCTTTGAGCTTTTGGTATCTGGGCAACGACAGAGTGTTTCCAGTCTTGTGGAATTTCCCCTCGTTTTCATACCTCATTTATTGCACCCTAAAGGTAATCAATAGCTTCTCCATCTAAGTGGCTAAAGACTTCAAATGGAATGTTGTCATGTCTCGGCATTGTTCTTTTGTTCACTTCTTCGATAGCAGCCATCAGCTCCAATGTGTTAAGTGTGAAGATGTTATTTCCGCCTTGTTTACCATGTCTTTTGTCAGTGGTAGGGCAGGAGACTGTGCATGATTTGGAAAGGTCTGCTGCCTGATCTACAAACTATTTCGGTGTTAACTGCAGGGCGAGCTGGATATTTTTGGCTTGATCTTTGATCTGCCACCCAGTTTCCGTGCCTCTGAAAATCCTCCAGAGTGCTCTGTTGTCCCTTCTTGTGCCAAAACTACTGCACCAGTCAGCCCATCTCGTATGTTACACCCTCAGAGTGTGTGTTATGATGTTAATGAGGCAGAGTAACCAGCATTTTATAAATTCGCTCCCATTGCAGGATGAGTATTTCATGTAAAAAAATTAAGGGACCAGAATGTCAGCATTGCAAGAAAAAAAATTACTCTTCAATTTCTTCCAGCAGACAAATCATATTATTGAGATTCTACTTCAGAAGCTTGAGTGCTGGGCGAGCTGGTTATTCATGTTCTAGCAAAAAATCAGCAAAAACCAAGACACAAGTCCAGAAGAAGGCATATGCACATACTCTGTCGCCAGACTTATACGTGTGCCACACGCGCACAAGAAATGGCAGTAAATGCTTAAGGTCCTAAGTTTGTTAATTCCATTATTTTCAGAGTTGGTTCTACACGTCCACATTTAATGCCATTATCGAAAGTGACTATGACAATAACGCTTGCAAGGTAGTCAAAAGTTTAATCTGAATATAAACATTCCTAATGAGCACAATATATCGGGAATGTTGTTCAAATGTAATGTAAAAACGATTTTCCAGAAAATACGGCTGTTCCTTCTTTACAAGTTGTAAAAGTAGCCATAAACTCTCGCGTCAGCACATAAGTCGAGAGTACCTGTCAATAAGGCTGGTTAAAATGGCGCTCTTTGCATTGAAAATGCGGTATAGATGCCTCATCTGACTGAAAGTTAGGAATTAACTATTTCCTACTGGTTAGGAAGTTGTTACTAACAAACTTAAGGGAAAAAAAAATAGCGCACACGAGAAGACGGGACAAGCGAGGAGACACAGACAAGCGCTAACTTTCAACAGACGGTTTATTGCAAAATCGGGAGCATATATACACATGTCCAGAAAGGCAACAAAGAACAGGAACGAAGATAACATCAACACTGTGTTGATGTTATTAACGAGGATGTTATTAACGAGCACTGTTATTAACGAGGCACAACTGTATACAGGGTGTTTCACATAACTTGAACCAAGGATTTAAAAAAAGTGGTAAACCACAGCCCGCTGAATCCAACTGTTTGCCATCATGTGGCACTTCTCAGAATATTTTTTTTATTGCGCTTAATTAGTTCATTAGCTAAGATGAATTATGCAGATTCTCAAATATTCATTTTAGTGCCAAGACCGTTATGTTAGGTTGTTGAGCAGGTTTATAAACAACCGATCCAGTTTATTGTAGCATCGTATCGCCTACGGGGTCCTTTTTTCTGGCATCTAAAGAAAGCCCGCGAAATATGAAAAAATACCACGTGACTGCGCTCGTGCGCTACAAAACTGCAGCGCTCTCAATGGCGCTTCGAGCAAACGGAGCGTGCCCGCTGACCGTGGCGAAGTGAACGGCCGCCGCGCCGCTTCAGAAAGTGCTGATGCACTGTCAGGAGCACTGCAATTTGGTAGCGCACAAGCATAGTCACGTTGTATTTTTTCATATTTCGCGGGCTTTCTTTAGATGCC
Source organism: Amblyomma mixtum (assembly GCF_055824585.1). Lineage (NCBI taxonomy): Eukaryota > Metazoa > Arthropoda > Arachnida > Ixodida > Ixodidae > Amblyomma > Amblyomma mixtum. Next base: position 36,894,271 of record NC_143016.1, on the reverse strand, counting down.
GGAAAAAAGGACCCCGTAAAAAGGACATATATACACATGTCCAGAAAGGCAACAAAGAACAGGAACGAAGATAACATCAACACTGTGTTGATGTTATCTTCGTTCCTGTTCTTTGTTGCCTTTCTGGACATGTGTATATATGCTCCCGATTTTGCAATAAACCGTCTGTTGAAAGTTAGTGCTTGTCTGTGTCTCCTCGCTTGTCCCGTCTTCTCGTGTGCGCTATTTTTTTCCCTTAAGTATGTCTTACCAACATGCCCAAGCCTCATCTCTTCTGAAATGTTACTAACAAAGCTGCATGCTTTTCTGCATGTGGAATGGGAACCAGTTGCACGGGCGAATGAGTTGTGGCAAACTCAGTAGGTCGCAAATGGCAGTAAGGCTAATGCCATTAAATTTATGCGTGTGGCACCGCACGAATGCCATTAAAACGTAAGGCAGTATTCACTTAAATGGCACTAAATCTGTCCGTGTGCCACGGGTATTACAACTGATTTATTTCTTGCTCATCCATGCACTTAAAGCCATTTTCTCATGCAAGGCAATGTGTAAATGAAAAAAAAAATCAAGTCTGATTGTCACTCCATCCCTGATAAAAAAAAAAAAGCCACTCTTTGTGATAAGGACAGACGGATTCCTTATGCAGGACCGCTCATTTTTTTTGCGATTAAAAATGTTTCAAACAGTTCTTGCTCGTGCCTGGATTTCTCCTTGCCATTAATAAGCGATCCGTTTTTCCTTACCACAGAGAAAGAGTCGCGCTTTTTATCGGAGATGGAGTGACGACCGGACTTGATTTTTTTTCATTGGCATGTGCGCTTGCATGAGAAAATGCCTTTAATTACAGGGATGAGCAAGAAATAAGTCGGTTGTCAGTCTGGCGACAGTGTGTGTGTGTGCGTGCGTGCGTGTGTGCGCACCTTCTTCTGGTCCCGAGTCTTCGTTCTTGATGTTTTTTTTTGTTTTTTTGCTAGAACGAGATTCTACTGTACTTGCTAAACAGAGGGAGTGATTGTTTAGTGCCAAATCCTCTTTTCCTCTACTTTTGCTTGCACTGTAGCTGCTGCACATTCACACCGGTTTGCACGGTCAGCATAAGTTTTATTTGTTACTGCACAGTTGTGTGCGTCTTTTTAAAAAAATAAACGTTTGCTAATTTGCCCAGCTTTCCTCCACAATGCTGGCACTTCACTGAGATGACATGAGTCCTTCTGAGAGCAGCAGCATGATTTTACCTTAGTGAGATTAAAGGCACTTTGCTCCAGGGTAGTGTTTAGCAGCTGCATTTTGTCCAAAAGTTTGTGCACATTCCCAGCAGGCAGTAGGAGGTGCCGAAGATCAAACTGACGGTAGACGGAACGAGTCCGTACCTGAGCATCATCCAGCACCGCCACCACCTCCTCAGTCATTTCCGACCAGGGAAGAGAGCCCTCGTCCAGCTCCAAGGTCACGCAGCCGAGAGGTGCGGCCTCGGACACCGACGCGGCTTGCGCCAGAGAGGAGCCCGAACCGGCAGCCTCGCAAACAGCTCGACTTTTCGCCCCCACAAAAGCTTGGGCGTGCTGAGAACCAGCGGCCTGCCACCCACACCGCTGCCGCCTCTGCTCCACCCAGCCAGGCTGATCACCCGAGGACAGTGCCAGGCTGTGAGTTCTTTCGCGGTGTGTGGTTGAAGTGCGTGTTGGCAGTCTAAGCAAAGTGCTGGCAATTTGTCGGAACAGTGTGTACTTCTCGTACAAAATCACGTCGAAACTCTACTTGGCGTCTTGGTTGCGTTGGAGAACCTAAGTCTTTACAAAGTCTGACATAACATCTATGCCCCATCATCATCCATGGTAAAACATAAATACATCCTAAAAATTCATGGAGTTGCTCTGTCTTTAGTGCTATAAGATTTTCATGTTGAAAAGATGCAGATGTGTGTGCCAGTGCCAGCTTACGTCAGCTTTGCTTGTGATGTCATGTTAGCACAGTCATTAATTGCTTCAGTACATTAATAGCATAGAAAATGGAGCTCTTGAAAGCGTGGACTTGAACACGAAATATGAGGAAAGCCCAACATTTTGACAAGAGGACTTGCCTTCTTCATCTGGGCATTTCACTGCTTTGTCATGCCATCATGCCTCCACTCTTCAGATTCCGGTGCAGGACCACCTGAGACCACAGCCAAGGGGAAGCTGCCTAAAGTAATTGATTTGACTGATGATGAGGATGAAAACCAGTTTCACCATTTCTCGTTGATGCTGGACATCAGAAGTCTGGAGGTCTTGTCAACTCGTGGCAAAGAAATGCAGTGCTACATAAGGTAATTGCAGCTTCCGAGCCTTCATCACTGATTGAGTGTCAAAGCTCTCCTCTTTTTACTCCATGGTTTTTTCAAGCTACTGTCTGAGCAACTGCTTTCATAAGCATGCAAGAAGGGATTTCTAATTATAAATGCGAGCCGACATGCAATTCTATGCATTTGTGTGAACATACCCAGGTAGGTAGCGTGAATAGGCTTAAGCAGGGACGCAGAGCTATAAGGTGAAAACTCGCACCACTTGTCCAACTTCAATAAAATTTTCAGCATAAATGTATGTTTTGGTGCTTTATGCGCTTCTGTAAAGTTTTGTACTTTTGGTGCATTTTCAGAGGAAATTAGAAATGCTGAAAAAAGAAAGGGACTGTATGCAACTAGAAAAACTATTCATGTGAATATATACCAGCCACTTTCTTATTTTTATGTAATCAAAAACTGCTTTTTCAAAGGGTTTACATAGCATTTAAATCGTGACTTTACTTTGAAAACTATTGTATTACCTGGAAATAAATCAAAATTACATAAAATAATCCCACAGTCAAATGCCTCGCACAGCATTGTTCCAGAAAGTGCACTCAAATAATTTATTTCTTGTCTTTTATTGCCGTGATTGTTTTCCCAAATGGATGGTTGAACAAAAAATCAAAAGCTGACGCGAAAATTTAGGAGGGTGCAATTTTATTTTGGAAACTGATTTCTTCGAAGCAATGAAACCTTTGACACTTAATTCTTCTTTGTAAGCTTGCTTCAAAGGCTTGAAAACTTTTTATGTTCAGTATCTGCTTTTGCATGTGCTTTATTATACAATGCAGATATTAGAGATAGTATTTAGTTATAAATTACCTGTCTTGTGGATGCCTCATTTAAGTATGCTTGAGTATTGATAATTACATTGGCTGTCTTGATTAACTTTGTAAATAAATTGTTATAAATAATTTGTAAAGAATAAAATGACATAGTCTGTGTTTTCAGTTCAGTAAAGCATGCTGCTGGGCAAGTTGGTTTTCCACGTTCAAAACAACTTTGCACAATAAAAAGACGGGATCAAGGCAGCAGTACTCACATGCATTCTAAAGCACAAAAATGACACGATTCACTTCTCCATTTACGCCTGTCTAATCCTCTGGGTACGGGTTAGAAATTGCACGCCCTGTTTTTTTGAGGTGCATACCCACCACTGGCACTTTGAAAAACTGAAATTTCTTGTTTTCTACCCTACAAATTATTGCAGTGAAAATTAAGAAAATTTTTGTCCAAAATTGTGTGCCACAGCAATGTGTGCCAAGGCAGTGTGCCAGAGCAGTTTAAACTTTTTTCCAAGAAACTTGCTACCGTACACTGCATGCACTTGTTGCGATGCTTCAAAGGTTTTCCACAGCTCTTTCAAACATGCAAAACAAGATCACTGCTGTCAGCCTGCTGCTGTGTACTTGCCATTTATGTTTTATGTTATTTTTGTGTTCTGTGAAAAGAGTTTGATGATATTCTTTTTCAGGTATCACTACCCTTTCTTCGGCGTAAACACTCCCTTTCAGTCGCAGAAGTGGACCACTGTGGTGCCCAATGTGCTTGCTACTGTTCTTGGTGGCTTCAACACCTATAACTTTGCAGCCACATACAGAATGGCCAAGATGGCATTTCACGAGTGAGTAACCTTTTATTTTTTTTTTTATGATCAGGTTGAGGCTTCATTTTTAAATTGAACCTAGAATAAGTAATAGTAAATGAGATCACAAGGTCACTGTTTGGCATTGTACTGAGAAGTGATAATGAAAAATGTCCTTTTGTCCAAGGTTCTCTGGTCTAAGCAGTGGGGTTGCTACAGGTTTCTTTTTAGGTATCATGTGTACGTGCTAGTTGCTGCTTATCCTCTCCAACCACCTGTTTCATACAAGCACTCCATTCCCTCTCTTTCTCTGTCCATGCAAGCAGAGAGATACCGCTATGCTACCTAAAGCACAATTGAAATCACTGAGTTAATTGCACTAGTTTCGTGGACATCAAAAACATTTACTCCTGATTCAAGGAGTGTGGATTTGGCTCCCAGCATTGCTGAAAGTCTTTTCCTTGGTTTGTGCTATAAGTACTGTCAATATATAAGTATATTGCATCTCTTGGATTGTAATGTACAAAAAGATATATTTTCAATTTTTCTTATAAATTCAAAATATCAGGGATATTAAAGATGTGTTTGCTATTTCTGATTATAGTATTATGATGCAGTAATGTCCTTGTCTTCCGTCAGGAATTGTTCAGGGTGTAACTGTTTGCCTTCACTTTGTAGTCGAGAAGCTGCTACAAAAGCGGAGAAACATAGATTAGACATCCATTGACAGTTTTCTCGACTCCATGCTTCGGCAGAATAAAGCAGTGATCGCCAGAAAAGGCTTGCGGGTGAAATACTGATGCATTAGGTTTTAGTGGAAAGACATTCTTGAATTTGTCGCTTCATTTTGTAATAAAAGAACATATAATCGCCGATACCTTCACGCAGTGCGGAAACCACTTCAATAAATTTGCTGTGAGAACAAATTGTCGCTTAAAATGATGATAAAAATTGGTTGCTACTGTGCAGAATGTCTGACACTGTCGTCCCACCAACCTTGTTTGCAAATTTTTAGTGCAGTAAAAAAGGTTGAATTTGAAGAACTGAAATGTATCTTCTCGTTCACTGCTGTGCATGTGCAGTGGGACAATTCTGAAGTTCATATGTTAGTCTCTGTGCCTCCCCCACTTCTTGTTTTTGTTGCTTAATAATTTTACGGCAGCATTGTAACGAAGCCTTCATGTCTTTTCGGATTTTGTGAGTTCTCTGACTGGCAGTATTCCTCTTTGTTGCTTGTTTGTTGCTTGCTTGTTTGCTGTCTTGTTTGCCACTTACTTTTTTTTGTGCAGGGGTGTTTTGCTGCATTGATGTTCTTGCTTTGAGGTACAGCCATATTTCATTTCTGGCCCTGAAATGTTCTGGCTTCTTTCGCATAGGCTTCCACTTATGGTGGAGATCCTCTGCCGAGGTGAAGGCAGTGACAGGCTCTTTGGGACGGCTGAGGTTTCCTTGGGAAATGTTCTGAGATGTCCTGCCTCCACTCTTGTGGTATGTTGCTCGTTGCCTTGTTCACTTGTACTTTTATTAGAACCATGATTCAGTCTTATCAAAGTTGCCTATGATGGGTTATGTTTGAATAGTTTGCCGGTATGAAAAAGAAATTGAGATTTCCTGGGGTCATGAGGGTCGCATGTGCTTAGTACAGTGCTAAAGGACCATAGGCCCCTAATTTTAGATGCGTGCTTTCTTCTTTCAAATGACGCATTAGACATTCTAATACATGGTTCATCACATGGTATTCGCCCTATGACCACTAAATAATTTATAGTTGAATGCTTTTTGCAGAATTTTTTTAAAAAAAAAAGGTTGGTTAGTCTTTGGTGGTGGTCATCGTGGCCTTTTTTCTTCTAGCACTCGCCTGGGCAAGTAATTCTAAGGGTTCAGCTTCACAAATGGAATTTGTGTGGTATCTGTCGTGCCATTCAAGAGAAGGAGTCGTCGCAATTGATAAAGAGGAGCGACATTATGATGCTAGGCAACTGAATACATTTTGATCTGCAGAAGGACAGTGGAGCTACAGGGCAGAGAAGAATGCAGACAAGCAAAGTTTCCATACTGGACACGAGAGGGTAAGTGATTGTCCTGCCATGACGATTTATTAGTGCAAGACAGATGACTTGCTACGTGTAATGTTGGTGCCATATATGAGGTGGTACATCTCTAAGCTTGATACTTAGGACATATATTTGGTAGTTTATAGACACTGGTGACTTTGTATTTATTGCAGTAAGGTGTGTGTGCTAGTTAATGTAAGTTGCTTCCACTGGCTTTTCTTTTTTTGACTAGGTCAGTGATTGGAGAGCTTCAAGCGGTCGTGTGCCTTGATGACCTTGGAATTACATCTCTGCCATCCAAAGAACCGGTAAACTTCGTCATAAATGGTCTGTGATATGTGTGAAGCACAACTCCTAACATGTGCAACTACGCTCTGAAAGAGGTGACTGGATATAAAAGAAACACTGGTTTTGTTTTCATAGTTTGTTGTTCAGTTATGAAATGAGCTGCATGAGCTGCAATGAGCTGCATGAAATTGTATACCTGTGTGCAGAATTGCGTGTTTTTATCATTTGCTAGCAAACAAAGGAAAACAAAAGACGTAGTTAGCATTGTGAACTGAAACAGATCAGCTACTGTTCAGAAGCTTAGTGTGTTGCTGTAATGTTTTGGTTGCCCACCAGCAGTACACTTTGCTCATTGAAACAATCAGGTGCCTCCCATCCTAAATTATGTTTTAGTAGTATGTTGTGTGAGCCACGCTTTCAATAAATATACCTAAGTGAAGTTTAGCATAGCGTTCAATTTGCTGAAGCAGAAATGTCCTTGCAGCACCGCTTGTAATGTTTCTCTGATTGCTTCGTATAACTGAGTGTTTATTGTTCAACACGACCTGCTTTGTGGTGCAGTATTCACTTGGAAGCCCTTGTAGCACTGGCATCACTGCTCAGACTTTATTGCTTGCATTCGTTATTGCTCACACTTTGTATGCCTCGCACCGAACTTGTGTTGCTCGTTGCTCATTTGCGATTCAGCTTTTTATGTAAGCCATATAGTACAGTTTTCAACTCTTTTCTTTGTGCTAAGAAAAGTGCGTCATAATGCCCTGTTTACTTGCTAATTGGCTATTGCTTGACACAGTTTATAGCTGCAGGTGACAAATTCAAGTTCATATTTTAGCAATTAAAAAGGAAGCTTATTTTCAGTCCGGTGCATATGTGATATATCGTCATCTCTGGTGCGGTTCTATGACATGCAATCTCTGCTAATAATTTAGCAAGAAAAAATAAAATGACAAGGTAAAAATTAAGTTGGTGGTTTTTTGTTTTGACGCATTGTTGGTCCTGCAATTTCTTGGCATTCGTGACGAGTTCTGCTTGCTCTGCAGCATCCCAGCAGCCTGGGTGGTGCTACCAGCAAGCCTCGCCTCGTGCAGGCAGCTGCAGAGGCTCAGGAGCAGGAGATCCTCCGAATAATGACCGAACTGGAACTGTGGAAAGAGCAGCAGGAGATCATGTTCCGAACTCGGGTGCGTCCGTCACTGCTCAGCTACGAAAAGGGCTTCACTGTTTTGTGTGCTGGGAGCAAATGACACATCTGTTCATTCACATTTTCTGAAGTTTGTTATTGTAAAGCAAAGGTTGGGCAGCAACTGGGCATAGCCTGTTGTAGGTCCACTGGTTCACTCTGTTGTTGGGGCAGCTGCAATTTTCAGCGACAGTGTGCGAGGGAGTGAACATATACTTGGCCATAATATTACGGAGCATGCTTTGGCACGCATACAGATAATTTGGTACACATACACACAACTTGGTCACACCTGTACATTTGTCAAATATGTATGTCATCACATATCAAAAGAACTTCACATATTCTAAATATCTGAGGGTGCCTGCTGACTTGAAGACTGCATACAGTGCCTTTTAGAGCCCAGGTTGTATTGGCTACTGATCTCAACTCAACTTATGGCTTTTTAGTCATTTATTTGGTCATGTTACTACTGCTGGCAGAATCTTGGGGTAGGTCCTGATAATGAAAAAATGTTGTGACTGCTGTGCATAGGATATATGCTTATGATAAGTAAATAAAGAAATTTTTAAGTCCACAAAAACTTGTTGCTTTTACGGATGGTTGCACAGGATGTATATAAAAACTTCACAACAGTGCAATCGGTAACAAACAAATTGCCTCAGTAAACATTCTACATTAGCAAAACTCAAATTGGCTTAAACTACGACGCTAGGTCACGAACAGAACAGTTCATGAAAATCGCATATTTTTGCCCTGTAACCTTTCCCACAGGAAGGCAGTTTTATCGTGTTAGCAGTACACAAGTGAAGCATTAAATTTACTTCTGGTGAAAAACGACATAAGTGCACAAGTGAAAAAACAAGTTTAACCAGTAGCTGTCAAAGAGGGTGCGAAAGGCTTACAGATGAAGGCTTTCTAGCTTTGTACTTGTTTTCTGGTATGGCTCATAGCAAACATGGCTTGCTTTCTGTATATTAGCTAACTGCTTGGTTCCATGCCCCGTGTTGTTTGCAGTTAAAAGAAAAGGAAGATGCTCACCTTCGTGCACTTTCAGAAGAATGGAAGCGGCAAGACATGGAACGGGATGCTGTTTTGAGGCGAAAGGTGTGAGCGCCATGTTATGACCCCTTTTTGAGCATGCGCTGTAGAGACAGTTTAGTGTCAGTCACTCTTTGGAATGTATTATAATCGGTGCTTGCACATTATGTTGGCGTTTTCGCCTACTACCAGCATTTTCCGAGTGAATGTCGTCATGCACGACTGGCATCGAAGCATGTCAGGTGGGTTGGGTAAACAACTGTCTCGCAGTGGCAGTGCTGGTTAGAAGAGGCATGCATGGTCCAGATGGTGCAAAGGTGCTTGAGGCAGACCTGAAAATTGTGACATCTCTGACAGTGATTGGCTTAGACTGCAGGCCCACTCCTGTTTAACTGAGTTTGTTAACAATTGCTGTGAAGAGGGGAGTGCATGACACACATTAGTGGTGATGCATGCATGGGCATCGTGGCTGCGTCACCATCAATGCGAAGAAACAAATGCAAGGGGAAGTAAACCCTGAAGACTTAGAAGGGGGGTGCCTGGTGTATTCATATTCCTGGGAGACAAGGACTTTGCCATGTGCAAAGAGTGTCCAAAAATTAAATTGCAGGAAGGCTATGATAAGCATGTGATCAAGTTCAGCACTCATGAAAAAAATGACAGTGATGATGACTTTTTTTTTTTTTTAATTTGAACGCTTGCCATAAGGCATAATTTGGGCTGGCTTTATAGTATACAAATTCATTTAGGCTATTTTCATTTAGGAACCTTAGTAGGCTCATGCTCTTATTGGCCACCAGCCACTTGGAGTGATGATGACCTACTATGACAAATAAGGTCACTGATAACTGAATGACATATAAGCATGCAGTGCTAGTCATTTGATAACTTTGATGCGGGGAAACTGTGTTGTTGGTGCAATGTGGTTATCGTAGTGGCCAGATGTCCTTAACAGATGTATTTGTTTTATTAATCGGAGTCTTGAACTCACTGCAGTCTCTCATTGGCTTTCGTGTCAGCTTTTGATCTCAAAGTTGTAGGTTCGATGCCGGCCATGGTGGCCACATTTAAATGAAGGTGAAGAACATAAATGCCCAAGTGCTGTGGGGGGGTCTGCATTAATCTGGAGCCCTCCACTACAGCGTCCTTCATAGCCTATATGTTGCTGCAAGACATTAAACCCTACAATTTACAGTTTTGTTTACTATTTGCATCAAGATTAGTGCACTATCTTAAAGGTGTCACATTGTGTGCTTTTTAATTGGCATGCATTTCTGATGGCCTGAATATTTTTGTATAAATGAGCTTTTAGCAAGCATGGCTTACCCCATGCACCTTTCATGATTGCTTCCTATACTTGACAGCTCAAAGAGAACAAGGAGCTGGAGGAGAAGCTCAAGTCACGCTTGAAAGACATCGAGTCGCGTGAACAGGCCCAGGCACGGAGAGAAGTGGAGGTACAGTCACTTCTTTCACCTTTAGCAGCCTGCTATACACCTCAGCGTATGTGTGAAGCACAAGCTAAAAACTATGTTGGAATGATTTTGAGTTTTTGTGTACCTGCCAAGGATATTGACACTTGTATTCTTGGTATAGCCAGTAAGTTAGTCTATTTCATTTGATGGTACATTTGATGCCAGCAGGAGCCTAATTGTATGCTGTCCTAGAAATAATTTGGCAGCTGCAATGGCCAGAGCTTATGTAGTGCTCTATTGAGCAGTCATAATGTCTTGTTGCATCTTACCATGCACAGCACTGAATCACTACTTGTTCTTTAAGATGAAATAACAAAAGGATGTCATCAAGATGTTGGAGCAAACTAAAATGTATTAATATGTAAGATATAAACCTTTTGTTTCGATGTTTGAAGTTTGCTAATGTTAAGTAACACCCACTAATACCAAGGTACTATAATGCATGTAAGTTTAATTATCATAGACCACTATACATACAGTAGACTCTCGTTAAGATGAACTCAGTTAAGACAAATTATCGGATAAGATGAACATTTGAGATCATTTGATTGTTTCTCCAATGATTGCATATAATAAAAATCCGCTCACGACAAACTGTTTCACGCGTGATTTGGTTAAGACTAACTTTCGCAGCAACTGCAAACCCCAGTGACCCCGCCCAACGGCACTCGTGGGACGTCTGCGTGGCACTGTCAAGTAAAGGAAAAATATATAAAATCCTTCTATGCAAGAAAACGCACCCCGCCCCGACAAGATAGCTTCCACGGAACTTTGTGCCGTTGTGCAGAGAAGCTGTCTTGCGGGGCGGCGCTTCCTTGTAGAGAAGCTTTCTTGCCAATGCGGAAAAAGCAAGGCACTTTTGCTCTTGTCTGTGCACGGCGCTGAGATGTCAGATTTTGGAATCATGCACACATCAGGTGTTGCCACCGGTGGACTAAAAGATGTGTAGGCGCGGAGTAGACCTGCTCTTTGACTTAGTGCTTCAACAGCAAAGGAGCCGAATTTTTAACTGACACGACATCACAATGCGCGTTATCGCGGTGTAGTGATGGCCAGATATCGGCGGCGCATGGGCACTGCCTGCAGCGGACGGAAAGGCACATGGTGCACCTGCTCGTAGAGTTAATAACAGCTGTACTGCGGAAGGAGCAAGATTAGAGGGATGCACAGCTGCCCTGCTGGGAACCTTCAATCCACTCAGAGCTTCAAAAGTAAAGTGGGAACAAACAAAAACAAATATAGCAGTTGTTGCTGAAGAAAGAGAGAGTGAAAAGAAGAAAACTTGACTAATGCTGCTTTCAGCGAGGGCATTGTGACTGTTCTATGCTGTCCATGTTCGCCTCACTTCATGCATAGTGCCATATATATTTCATTTGCAATTACCCTCTCACTGCAAGGTCATTTTATTCATTGTATTCATGTAACACACATTTAGACATGCATAGTACGCGTACATGTCCTTTTTGGGGCACTTTTTTTAAGACGAACTTATGATAAACCGAACAAATTTTCTCGTCCCTTCAGGTTGGTCTTTAAGGGAGTCTACTGAATATATGCACTAATGAAAACTAGAGCACTAGGTTGATTTTGTTTGATTTTTCTTACAAGATCTGAAAGTATGCAGAAGGCCTCCCTCTTTCATACTCCAATGCCATTGTGCTAGCATTTTTTGTCACTGCCTTGGTAATGTATTAGCGCAAGAAGGCTGAGGGTCTGAAAAATAAACCTTTGTTTGGGTTTTAAGTTTTCAGTGAGACAGTTCTCCCTTTTGGTGGTAAACACCTCTACTGGCATGCTACCCTGAAGTTGCTGATGTTACTGATGAGCCAGGGAAGGACAGCTGGCAGTTGCCATTTTTGTTTTGTTATCAAGTGCAGTCTTGCTTGTCTGTAGTAAGGAGCAAAACACTAAAGGCAGCTTTAGCACATCTGTCTATGTAAGAGTGGTGAGCAGTATTCGTGTTCCTTGATGAATCGCACTGGCAGTAAACAAAGTTATGCACTTATAGATGTTTTCTTTCTCACACTGTAGTACAATGTAGTGTCTTGTACGTGCAAATGAAGGAGTGTTGCAGTAATCAAGGTCAATGTGACTCTGTCAGTTTGAACAGCAGAAATCGGACTTCCAGCTCCGGAAGACTCGTCTTCAAAAAGAAGCCAAAGAGACCATCAAGCGGTCACTTGAAGAGCACGAGCACATGCTTAACGTGCAAAAGTGAGTACTGACTCTTTCTTACTTTCTTTTTATGCAAAAAGCTTAGCACCATCTTGTTGAGTTCTTCTTTTATCATTCCCTTTCTCCACAAGTCCTGGCTTCTCCAATTATAAGTATACCTCTCTACTTGTAGCCCTCACTGGCCCAAAAAAGAAGTTGCCTCGAAATATATGCCAACGAATACCACCTGCCCTGCTGCCACACTCTGTTTTGTAGTTTTCTTTGGGATGGCGTCATGGCTTGCTTGACTGAATACAATAAGTGCGTATCAGTTTTATTACAAAGCCAGCAAGAATGAAGATCAAACATGAAAAAAGGGCGCTCCATTCTTTCTTCCACACTTGCATGCGGCCCAAATGACCAACGGCAAACCGAACTGCCAACAGTCCCATAGTTTTGGATTCTGACACAACGTGTTCTGTGGTGATTACTGGAGGCTTGCTCTTGCACTATCTAGCGCTCTTCTGAGAAAGTTACCGACAGCACGAACGAGCCGAATAAACGGGCTGCGATTTGAATTTTTTTTAGTGCATCTGATCTGCATACAAATTATTATTTTTTTTAATGCATGGAGCTCCACCATTCTGCTGGGAACGGGCACCGGGACGGGTTGTGTGCTACCTGCTGCTTGTCCAGAGTTGAAACAGATGTGATGAAACCAGCAACAAAATCAGTCACACAAAGAAGAGGAAGTACACAGGACAGCGCTGGACCAACAACCAATGTTTTATTGAAAGATAGCCGACCCAGGAAACCAAAAAACACATGCATAGTAGGCCCCCCAAAACACTCACGTGAAACGTGACCTAAAACACACTCAACCTTCAGGCAGCCAGTGCGTAAACAAAATATTATGTTTCTTTCATTTCTACATGCATACACTGATTTTCAATAGCTCAAATTCTTTAATTCATAAGAGACGGAGACTGCGCACTGATGCAGGTATCTCTTTTTTGAAACATAATGTAAAATGCTTCCAGTAGCTCTCTTTCATCTGTTTTTTCCTTTTCCTAGTATGGAAACCTTGTCGAAAGCCGGGACGTAGTCTCTACATTGTCTACAGTGACGCAGAATGTTATTCGGATTTGACACATTTTTCAGAGAATTATTATGTTCGTATGCCTAGTCATTCATGCATCTGCCGGTGTGACCTGTGTACAAGTTTCCACAGGCGAAGTGTATGGTGTAAGCGACACATGTGCTACCCCATTCACTGTTTTGTGAAATATTATTTGCTTTGTTTGATATATGGTACAAATACCATCTTGTTTGCCAGATGAAGAAGGTTCAATTCACCTGGAACAAATTAACCACTGCTAGATGCAGCACACAATCGGAAAAAACCTATGAGTTCGCTTTTTACGCAGTTGTGTACAAGTGCCTAAAGGGCTTAAATACGCACCTGGGAATTTAGCAGAGCTATTTAATTGCAGAAAAGAATTTCGTTATTGATTATGGCACCTTCTTTATCCACTGCTTATTTTAATAAATTGCCGAGTTAAAATTTTACCATGTTTGTAGTCAGTCTTGGCGAAAAATCAGGGGGCATAGACAGACTGCAGGATATATCTAGGAGGTTTTCAGGGTTGCCGCAGCATGAAATGAATGCACTGAGGACTTAAAATAGTGGCAGTGTGTTCTGCATTGCATTCACGAAGACAGAGCTGTGCCTGTGGGTTGTGGTTGTGGCTTGACAAGGGACTAAACAAATGGAAGGAGATGCGGCTGCACACAAGGTGCCTACCCCTGCTCCTTTTGCCCCTTGTGTGTTGCTCTGTTTTCCAAACATTCTGCATCATCAGGGCACAACGTCAGGTTCATGAAATGTAAGGAGGTAGGAAATGTAGGGAAAGGGAAACATGCATGTCCACTGCACCACCTGTCCGAGGCAAAGGCTGCTCATTACATTTTTGAGTGTTCTTAGTTTTTCAGCTTTAAAGTTCAACATAAACATTAATGAATGTCTTGTTTAATTGTCCCGCATGTAATGTACGATGAAATGGCATGCTTTTCTGAAACAGAGGTCACTAGATAAATAAAAGAAAAGCCACTTCTGGTGTTTGCAGGCACTATTCAGTTCAAACTGATTTGTCTGCTTTGAAGGTGTACCAAATGCTAAGCTAATTTGGAAGGTTGTGTTAAAAATTATGGGGCTGTGGTTTGGCATGTGTAAGCCTCTTTCTGAAAATCAGTTTGCCGCGGTGGCTGAATTTCTTTGGAGGAGAAATTCGAGGCCCGTGTACTGTGCGATGTCAGTGCACGTTAAAGAACCCCAGGTGGTCGAAATTTCCGGAGCCCTCCACTACGGCGTCTCTCATAGCCTTAGTCGCTTTGGGACGTTAAACCCCATAAACCAAACCAGTTTGCTAATGGGATGGCAGTTCATGAAGTTTGCTTAGCTTGTTCACACCCATTCTGTCCTTTGTGGCATGAGATAGGTGACTAATGTTGTCTACTTTATGTAAGGCACTGTGCACACTATGCGAAGCAACAAGAGGATGTGAAACGTATGTTTTTTTTCGTTCATTTATAAAGGGCATGGGAGCATGCATCTGCCATCATGCCGTCAGTGAAGCGTGCGAAAAAATGCAGAGCTTGTTATGAGTACTGCTTATTGTTCAAGACAGTCACCTTTTATATTCATTTTGTTTTGCACAGGCAAAGGGTGATGGAGCTTGAAACTGAACAGAAGAAGTTGAGGAGACAGGTAAGATGTGTTCTTGCTTTTCTATGGAGGCATGTCCATGTGCTGCAAAGTTCTAGTGCTACATATGTTAAGTGTTGCATTTTCAAGGCTGTTAATGATGTGACCATTGAGCAGAAAGCATGTTGGAACTACCAGCACAAAGCTTTCTCCTGACATCTGTGTGTCTTAAGTGTAGTTCATGGAATTATAGTCATGCCCTATTAATACAATCCTTGATAATATGGAGTGCCCAGATTATGGGCTCTGTTGCTGAGGGCCAACTTTTTTCAATGTATTTACACCTTGTTAATATGGAAACTTGCTGTTTGCAGGATAAACAGTCTGAAAATGCACAGAGCCCATTGGAGCCCGTGTTTTTTTTTGACGTGTTAATGGTGGAAACAAAATCTCGACTTCCCCAACTATAGACGTTTCCTTTTCTTTAACTTGAGAGCAGGACACCAATGAAAGACAGTGCAAACATGTAAATTCCTTAATGATGAGCTCTTTTTGTGTGTGTGTGTGTGTGTGTGTGTGTGTGTGTGTGTGTGTGTGTGTGTGTGTGTGTGTGTGTGTGTGTGTGTGTGTGTGTGTGTGTGTGTGTGTGTGTGTGTGTGCGCGTGTGTGCGTGTGTGTGTGTGTGGTTTCACGCTTTATGGTGCCAAGGTGGCCATTCAACGGGCATTTGCACAGTGTCATGAATGAATGTGAGGAAAACTCTCTGTAGCTTGTGCTTTGTTGAAAGGCGCATTCAACAGCCATCTGAGGACAGGTATGTACTAGTGATTAATGTGTTGGAAACAGGGTCAGTAGGAAGTTCTTCGTTATTTTGAAGGTTGCAGAAACCAGGATAACACACTTAAAACTCCCAAAGATTTTGTCATATTTCTGCCTCACTGCCTCTCACTATGTACCAAAGTAGACAGTCGTAATGTTTTTTTTGTTTTTGGATAACTTTATTTTCGTTTGTTTTTTTTTTTGCGTAATTCGTTATTATGACAATTTTCCTCGGGAACCAAACTGTCCATATTAACGAGGCACAACTGTATACAGGGTGTTTCACATAACTTGAACCAAGGATTTAAAAAAAGTGGTAAACCACAGCCCACTGAATCCAACGATACATTGTTTGCCATCATGTGGCGCTTCTCAGAATTTTTTTTTTTATTGTGCTTAATTAGTTCGTTAACTAAAATGAATTATGCAAATTCTCAAATATTTATTTTAGTGCCAAGACCGTTACGTTAGGTTGTAGAGCAGGTTTATAAACAACCGATCCAGTTTATTGTATCATCTTATCTATTACAGGGTCCTTTTTTCCGGCATCTAAAGAAAGCCCGCGAAATATGAAAAAATACCACGTAACTACGCTCGTGCGCTACAAAATTGCAGCGCTCTCAATGGCGCTTCGGGCAAACGGAGCGTGCCCGCTGACCGTGGCGAAGTGAACGGCCGCCGCGCCGCTGCAGAAAGTGCTGATGCACTGTCAAGAGCGCTGCAATTTGGTAGCGCACGAGCATAGTCACGTGGTATTTTTTCATATTTCGTGGGCTTTCTTTGGGTGCCGGAAAAAAGGACCCCGTAGGAGATACGATGCTACAATAAACTGGATCATTGTTTATAAATCTGCTCTACAACCTTACGTAACGGCCTTGGCACTAAAATAAATATTTGAGAATTTGCATAATTCGTCTTAGTTAATGAACTAATTAAGCACAATAAAAAAATATTCTGAGGAGCGCCACATGATGGCAAGCAATGTATCGTTGGATTCAGCAGGCTGCGGTTTACCGCTTTTTTTTTAAATCCTTGGTTCAAGTTACGTGAAACACCCTGTATATGTCAAGCCAATGAATGCGTGCATGATAACTGAGGCTAGACTGCTGCTTTCTTTTTGTGCAGCCATTCTTTATTTGAGAATTTTAGGTTTATTGGTCACGAATAGCACACGTAATGGTTTCTTTTTATTCAAGCATTGTCTCACAACAAGGATGTAATCCTGATACTACTTTTTTGTCACCGAGTGTGTTGCACTGCTGACAGATTTCTGAGCTGGAAGCCAAGCTGAAAGACTGTGAGGATTTGTTGGAAGCACAGAAGACCAGCCAAAGAGATGCCTTCTCGCAAGAAATGAAGCTCCAGATGGACTTGGAGAAGGTTCTTGATGAAAAGGTGGACACACTGTTATTTCTTTCATATACGTTTAACAGCAGATTTATTTGTGTGCATCTGGTGATTTTTCTGTATTTTTACACAAGGTTACAAGGTTTGTACACAAGGTTATTCAATGCTATTCACAGGGTACCATTTGGAGCGCAGCATGTGCAAACTGGCATTACAGTGTGTTCTTTTGCGAGCTGGACTAAGAGGGGTTCTGCCAGCATTCATTGCACATAACAAGCAGCAACAAAGTATGTAGGTGGAAGTGGTTGTGGCCAACCATGTGAAGACTTGACAGTACGTGATGCGGTGTGCACATCTACAGGGCGTGCTCGTGAAGTCTGTTTAATTAGCGACAGCGTGTTTTCTTTTTAAGAGAGGGCCATTGCAGGAGAACAGTTATATGTGAATGACCTCACATCTTCTATCACTAACCTCACTGCCAATTCTGACGATGACGTGCAGAAATTCATGTTTTATTAATGCGAATGCCTGCGCTAAAAATTTGTTTTGTGATTTCAAAGTATATTTGGCATCTCCAAAATGCCTAATAATTTTCACCTGCAAATATCTGTTTACTGATTGAGTTCTTCAAAATTTTTACCTCCTCATTTAGTATTCCAGGGTTTATAAAATGTGTTTCAGGTACTGAGTGCATGCTTGCGCACATCTATGTGGAAGGGGCAGGTGGCATATTTGGGGAATACTAACTAGGAGTTTTCATCCAGCTAAGTACCAAAAATTTTATTCAGGTTACGGTAGCAAGCATTTCATTCCTATTACATATGGGGACGGTGAAGCTAATCCCTTGCTACACCTTGCTGCAGTTGCCTGAAGTGCAACCTGGAAGTCTGTTTTCGTACTGTCCCATTAGGCGGCACTGTTGAAAGAGCGGCATGAAGCACTGCGCCAGAGAGAACTCTACAGGGAGCGGTGCGACCATGCTGAAAGCGAACTCTTGTCCTGCAAAGAGCGTCTCAGGCAAGCACAGCAGCGCGACTTTGAGGCTCGGCGGGACGAAGTGGAATGTCTGTACCAGAAAGCCAAGGCACGTTTGGAAAATGATCCTGTCCCCATCACAAGCACAGCAGGATCGCATGCCAGGAGGTGAGAACTTGCTTTCTATTGTCATTTAACTGTGATTGAACTGATCTGTTTACTTTAACTCCTGAAGAGCAACAAATATAATGCAGTTTTTCAAAGGGCTCCTATCTAAGCTTGGAAATTTTCAGCAAACTAGTGCTGCACATGGGGTTTGTGTACATGATCGTCTGGACCAAGTATAGTACAGAGCTCTGTTTTTTGCGTTGAGCACACAAATTAAAATGAAAGGCTGTCTGCACTCTGTGGCTGTGGTTCCAAGCCCCTCTCATGGAGCTGTGATATCACATATGTAACTGCAACGCACTGCCTAATTAGGAGATTTGTTTCTTATGCCTGTAGCTGGGCTGCTGTTTCACCGATATATATATATATAAAAAAAATTATGGGCACTTAATCGCGTCGGCACTTGCTGCGGTGGCTCAGTGGTTATGGCGCTTGGCTGCTGACCCGAAAGACGCAGGTTCGATCCCGGCCGCAGCGGCCGAATTTCGATGGAGGCAAAATTCTAGAGGCCCGTGTACTGTGCAATGTCAGTGCACGTTAAAGAATCCCAGGTGGTCGAAATTTCCGGAGCCCTTCACTACAGCGTCCCTCATAGCCTGAGTCGCTTCGCGACGTTAAACCCCAATGAACCAAATAAACCAAACTTAATCGCGTTACATGTTGAGAATACGATAGCATTACAGCCTGAAGTCCGCTTGGCCTGTTTCCCCTCCTCCATCATTGCTGCTCACCACCTACACCAAGCCTGTGCATCTGTTGATATTTCATCTTCAACAACATACTTCCATGGTCATCCTCTCCATTTGTGGAGATTTTCCACTATGGCAGACACATGTGGCACTCATTCTGGCTTCATTCCAATCTGATGCGCGGAGCTGGCTAGACACGTCTGCACACAACCAAGGGCTCCTTCCAACTGACGCCGAGTACGCCACCGTGCTTGGCCATGTCATGTGACCAGTGCACCTGCCAACTGCCAGTGCACCTGCCGACCTGGCCATGTCATGTGGTCTCATGACGCCACTCGCCCCGTTCACCATGCTCAGTCATGTGAAGTGGTCTTATGATTTTGCACGCCCCATTGACCAATTGGTGCGTGCTCATGTCACGTGGTTTCATGACATCGCACACCCGCTCTACCAGTCAGGGAATTTTATGACAAACACTGCCGAACGCCGCCAGACATAACTGGGCTTTCTCAGATGACGCTTTTAATGCTCAACAAAGGGTACTGCACACATGCAAACAAGGACAAGAAGGGCACAGCAACAGGTTTTAATGCTATCACATTAAAAAAAAAAAAACTTGTTCGAGGACATTTCTTTAGCATTTCTTTAGCGGCTGAGGTGAAACTCAGCGTTCTGTGTAGCCCAAGCTGGCGCCATTCCTTCTTTTATAGCATGTGACGAACACTGGTCACTTGGGTTGCCATACATAAAAAGTGACAAAGAAAGCAGGGAATGCAGTAGCTCATGATAAAAAGCTAAGGAAAGGAAACTGGCTAGTGAGGGACGCTCCCCAAGACTCATATGTAGCTATCTGAATCTTATGACCCGTCCTAGAATACCCTATGCCTTTCTTGGAATGTGTTCCTTATTTTACTAGGTGCTTACCTACTCTTGACTATGAGATAGACTGTGAATCTTTCTTTTCAGTGTGAATATTTCTTTTCAGTTTTTGTTCGCTTTTACTTTCTAGTTCTGTGGCACATGAAAACCTTGATTCCTCGGACACATACATTGGATTCATTTCCCGAGCATAAAGAATTTAGGTTCAAACTGGATGCTCAACTAATCTGAAAGGCGGTGCTCAGTCTGCTACCTCATTTCCGCTGCCGAAAATTGCCATTGCATTTCGACTACATCAGCTCGAAACAAGCATTTCTGGAGAATATTAAAATATTAAATACTAAGATTTTCTTTTTTCAAGCATGAGGTCTTTATTCTTTGCATGTAAAGTATGGGACATTGTGATGTGTAAATGCCTAAAGAAATAAATGCCAAAGAGCCCCTTTAAATAGAAATCAAGTGAATGGTAGCCAAACCTCGCGCTCACTGTAGTCGTGAGGACTTTAGCCTGAGAACTCTTACTACAAGCGAGCACTTTTTGCATGCTAGAAGGTCGGTGGCTCCGCCAGCCCCACCACTGAGCGCGGAGCTTCCTGATCCACCGGAGCTATGCGGCTTATTGACCGCGGCCATGGTGGCTGCCTGACACGAAAAAGGATCAAACCAATAGCCATCTCTCAACTTGTGTACGCAGGAGCGAGCTGCGGAGGAGGGCGCGAGCATGAAAAAGTCACCAGGAAGGGCTCACCAACTTTCGCTCGTGATTGTGGGCTGTTTGCTGCATGTATAATGTATTATTGTAGCAGAAGCTATACTAAGATACCTAACTCGCACTTTGCGTGCCTAATCGCCAACCTTGAATGACCTTGGTTGAGCTATGGCTGGTGTTGCTATGCGCTTATGCCTTGCCATGTGACCAACCTTGCCTTTTGATCTTGCAGTTGGTGTGGAGGTGAAGAAGTCATGTGACCTTCGCATGACACATTGTGATTGTGGCGTGATGGAGTGTGGGTGTGACGTCAGCATCGAGAGTTATATATAACTGAGAGCTTCACGCCGCAGCTTTTGCTACGGTTAGCTTGGTTCGGCCAAGTTGAATCGCAGCCTAAATTTTTTTTGGTTCAGATGTTCATGACAGCACAATGCAGTGATTGAGATTTGATGTGCTCTCCTCGGAATGTGTTTCAGAGCCCCTTTAATGCGAGGATACATATTTATTTTTAGTTGCTGTGCTTATACAAACTTTACTTTTACTTTGGCAAGTCCGCATGCTAAGCAAACAGTCTGTGTCTTACAAATGTAGTTTCTCAGGTGGTCGTGTCATTCTTCACCAGTTTCACGGTGAAACCTTTGATACATCCTTATAGTTTTTAATTGACTGATCTCACGCAGCCCATCAGATGACGGTGCAGCATATGAGACACCAGAGAAGACACCACCTCAGCATTCGGCAGCTGCCGTGCAAACCACAAGTGAGAGCACAGGACACTCACCACCTCCGGCACTCCCATCAGCCACTGGGAAACAGGGCCCTAGTTTACCTGTAGCTGGGGAGCATTCACCACCTGGTGCATCTGCCTCCAGTTCCTCGTGGATGGAGCACATGCGGAGGCTCATTGAGGAGCGGGACATGCTGCTGAGTTCGGGGCTTTACAGCAAGGACGACATCATTATTGTTAAACTGAACAAGCACATTGCTGACACTGTTAGAAAGCACGTGTGAACTTCCAAGGGGAAGCAAGCAGTGGATGCATGCAGAATGGGAGGTCACAAAGGCTCTTTTGCTTGGCACCTCTTCCTATTCTCAAGAGGAAAAAGGTATATCCAGCAAGGTGTTCACAGGCACACCTTATGCCTTAATTCATGATCCTGCCAGTGCAAGCTACAAATGACCGATTGCTTCGTTGGTTTGCGGACAACACTTATGGATAGGCAAATTAGTAACGCTGGGCAGATTCTGGCATGCTTGGCTATCTTCGCCTGGTGCTGGATAACGTTTGTTGCAGGCTACTATCCAAGCCTTCACTCAGTGCCTTTAAAGAACAAGTACTGCCCTTTGATGTGGCCACGGGAAAATACCAACGCAGTGTAGCGGGTAGCACTGCTGTGGTGAGTATGACTCGTTAGGCTAATCCACTTGGTTTACTGACATGCTTTATAAAATGGCACTGGAGAGGTATGCAATATCATGTTTATAGTGAGCATAGTCATGTGTTACCATTCATTGCCACAATCATCTCAGCCAAATGTTACTGCACTGTGCCTGGTTGATAGTACAGAGACTGCTAAAGAGCTTAAAGTCTAGTGACATTGTCGTGCCACAGCTGACACCATAAAGGCTTGTAAAGTGCATAGGCACATTTATTGAGGCTGTCATCATTGCGCATTTGCCTTTTGCTGTGAGGTAATGGAAGCGACCATTGTCACTGCACAAGTGATCAGATCAGGTACTTTGGATGAGTTTCTCTAGGCCATTGTGAGCCCTGAAATCTGACGTGCTTAGACAGTCGTGACTATGTGTTGTATTCAGCGCACATGTTCAGTAGCAATCTTCTAAAAATCATTTCGGGCTATTGAAATACATCCCCACAGGCATATTTTACAAATGCTTGGATTTTTAGTTGAACAGAGTTATTTTTGTCAGCCCGAGAGTTTCACTGGATACTAAATGTGTAAACAGGCTAGTGTACTTTTGGCTCATCTACAGTGTAGATCAACCTCATACCAGTGCTAATGGTGTATAAGGACCACATTTCGTGCTTTATGAGTTTCAGGTAAGCAGCATATATAGATGAATGTTAGTCAAGCTTCATCGTGAGTAATTATACACCTTTAGTACATAATTTCGATAACCTATTGGTGACAATATAAATGCACTAATTCAAGCTTATTGATGACATTTTAAATGCTGCTTACCTAATATACTGCCTCTTCTGGGTCAATAAGGATGCTTGGAATGAAACGAACTCAAATTTTTATGTTTCTATAAACTAATTGCATGTTGTAAATCATTTCAGAAGCATCTTGTATTTGTGATTTATTTAAATGTATTTACCACAGTGCAAGATGAAATACTTATGACAGTTAATAAGAGTTAAAAATTCCTAGTTAGCTTTATGCTAGAGGTAAAACACTAGGTTATTTGATGCACAAGATATTTATTGTTCTTTTGCTGATAAATAGAGAACAGTGCCAGAAACATGGTACTGAACACTTCATAAGGAGCTGTGTTTGTTCGCAATACTCTAGCAGTAATGATTTATCACAATGCTCAAAACATACTTCAAGGTACTCATATTCATCATATAAATTGCAATGGAATCACATTTATCACCGTGAGGCATGCATTGCATGCGAATAGTATGATCAATCATCAAACTGTGTATAGTGTACTTAAAAGTTTGATGGTGTCCAGCATTTAAAGTTGTATAAAAGAAATGCTATCTTATCCTTCAATCTTCGTTTGGTCACTCTGCCCTATTTTACTATGAAGGATTGATCTTTGCAGCTAGCCCTCATTGAGAAGGAAACTGCAGATCACTTTGTTTAATATAATGGTGTTATTAATTTGTAAATAATGAGCTGCTTTTCCCTGTGAAGCACTATTCTTACCCTTGCATGTTTTTAATACCACATCTGCTCTTGACATAAAGGAGCATCAACAGTCTTGCTGCTGCGTTGTGTACTTGCGACTTCGTGGAATTTTTATCTGCAGTACATGTGTGCTCAGAAGAGTGAAAATGCACTGCTTGCTGATGTCTGGGATGACCAGTGCATTTGTCCTAGATGTGAAAATGAAATGGTGTACACTGCAAGCCCCGTCTACCATGATTTGTGTAGGTTTTTTGGGCAGTCCAAGGAAGATCAAGTTATTTACGTTAGTGTTAGTACTTATTGCAGGGTTCGTATGTGCATCAACGGAGACTGTTGTTTTGAAAACGTAGTGCTGGTGCATGCAGCCTGACTGTGTTTCTTTTCTTCTAAAGTTGAAGTGGACTTTGGTGCCAGTATGTCTCTGGGCTGGTGAGTCAGCGTGGATGTAAACCTCACCTGTAAAATGCAGGCATAAAAGGAAATGTTATTGCTGAATGCAGTTGTGTTGTGTTAATAAACACTGATTCCGACAAGTGAACTGAATCCACTTCGGTTACCCTGACTGCACCACCCTATCGCCGCCGCGGTGGCTCAGTGGCTATGGTGCTCGGCTGCTGACCCGAAAGACGCGGGTTCGATCCCGGCCGCGGCGGCTAGAATTTCTTTGGAGGAAAAATTCGAGAGACCCGTGTACTGTGCGATGTCAGTGCACGTTAAAGAACCCCAGGTGGTCGAAATTTCCGGAGCCCTTCACTACAGCGTCTCTCATAGCCTTAGTCGCTTTGGGACGTTAAACCCCACGAAACCAAACCACAAAACCAAGCACCACCCTATCCTAGCAGTCTGTGTGGCCTCATTACTGCCCCCAGTTCTCTGCCATCCTTGACTGTGTGTTCCTTTCCTTGTGAATGCTCACTCACTGTAATAGAGCATTGAGGACCTGTTCTGTGCACTATATGTTCTGCCATTTTCCCATCACCGATATCATTGCCAGTCTCTTACCTTAAACCTTAATTTTAGCCAGAATAGTACTCATTGTCCTATTCATGCTGCTACTTTCTGCCTCCTAATGTTATACCCAACACTGTTCTTCCCATTGCTCTTTAAGCTGCTATTATTTTCATTTCGAGCATTTTCATGAGCTTCAGCTTCATAGATGAACACTGGCTGGACATATCGGTGATATGTTTTTCCTTGGGGGCTATCAGCTGCTGTTCATCACTTGAGGGTGTCAGTCAAATACTTTCCTAGCTAGCATCTAACCTTCAGCCTCATAGATTATAAGCACTGGTAAAATACCACTTAGTTGTTGTTTGTCGCTCATGGGTATCTGGCAAATGCATTCCAATCCATTTTTATCCTTACCATATTTCTCCGTCATGGTCTGGTGACCAGTTTGTGGCCTCTATATATTCTGGTAGCTCGTTGCCTGTTGGAGAGTGCTCCCACACCAGACTTACCAGTAAAAGCTCGTTAATTTGACCCCAGTTAATTTGGAAATTCAGATAATTCGAACTGCCGGCTCGGTCCGGGCCAACACTCATGTAAACGTATAGCGTCGTACGCTCGCTAATTCACATGCTGCGGGTATTGCACCAGTTAATTCATATGGGTTCCCGAAGGAGGCCGCATCCAGGTATGACTGGCGCGGCAAGAAATGGTCGAAGCAGCCCTACTCAAAACACAAGTTCCATGCTGCCGGGTTGCCCACGCACCTCCTATGTGAGCGTGACGGTGGGCATGACGACGAACGGACAGCCCAGCAACGGAACAGTCCGACCGCTTAGTTTCAGTTTCACTTTTTCTTAGCTTCGTGCCAGTCCGCAGCGACGGTGGTGGCGACGGCGGTTCAATCAGCCAGCATCTACCAGCCAACGTTACCCAGTTGAGCACCGTTTCAGATGCCGAGTGCCGCGTTGCTGGTGTTTTCTTTCCCCATTTTAGTGCGAAAGCACTACCTCACTAGCACAGCTTAAAAACCCAAGGTGTGTGTGAAGCCTCAACCTTTGACTGAACGCGACCGGTAGAGGCCTTGCGCAGCTGCTCCGTTAACGTGCGGAATGAGCACCCCCTCCCCCACCCCCCAACACACACACTGCACATAGCTGCCGATAGCAGCTGACCATAAAAGAGAGTTGTAGCGTAGCGTGATCTGCTTCTGCAGGCACCCCTGTCACAGTGACACGTGACCACTGAATACGCCTTGACTGGTCTCAACGTGGCAGGCATGCACGCAGATGACGGGCACGTGGCGCCATCTGACACCCTCAGGGTGTTCTGCGCATGCGCAGTGGTGCCTTGCGGAAGCGGTTCACTGTAGTGGATCGCGCTATGCTATAACTCTCTACAGTCTTGCATGCAGCTGGTTGCCTTTCAGGCTGCGTTGACTCAAGTGCTTTCGCACGTCCTACTCAGCTTAACTATGTTAAAACCCTAAAAATTGGCAAAATTGGCAAATTGGTTTTTGAGGAAAGGAAATGGTGCAGTATCTGGCTCACATATCTCAATGGACACCTGGGCCACGCCTTAAGGGAAGGGAGGAAGGTGGGAGTGAAAGAAGAGAGGTGGAGGCCTCCGGTATAATTTCGACCACCTGGGGATCTTTAACGTGCACTGACATTGCACAGCACATGGGTGCACGCAGTAAAGCATTGATGGAAGCGTAAAAAATGGTCATTTCCACGCTGTTCTCATCTTAATATCGGGAAACCATTGCCCAGTATTTCACCAAATAAATTTACCGTGATGCAAGCAGTCCTTGGCTAAATTTTTTTCGGGGTCATTCGAAACTTTAGGATAATGCGAACATTTCTTCCTGTCCCTTGGAGTTTGAGTTAACGAGCTTTTACTGTAAACATTTTTTTTATGTATTTGTTTACGACAGATCTGTAGAAATTGCCTGATGCAGTGCATTGCAGAATAAAGGTTCCAAGGATACACTTTCGGATGTGTTATTCTTCGCAGCACAAAAATACACCATTACTGTGGGCTAAAATGATATTGGTTGGGACATAAACTCAACGCGAAAATTACGAACACATAAGCAAGGATCACTGCAGTTGTCCGTGTCTGCAGCGATTGTCTGCATCTGTGGGTATATCTTCCTTTTGCGTTTGTGATTTTTGCATTGCAGTAATGTCCCAAGAATGTAACCAACTTGCCCACATCTCATTTTACTGAATGGCAGTACATGTCAACATCAGCAACTAATTCACTCCCGCCACGATGGTGCTGTGGCATACCTAGTTTTGCAGTCAGGCAAACCGATATTAAGTTTGGCGCTGAATATTCTAGGCCAATGCTTTGCATAAGTATATTAATTGGTCACTTTCAAACAGAAATTGTGCTAATCTTAGCAGCACAAAACTAGTTTTGACTTTTTTTGACTGTATAATTATATTACTTCAGTGGCAGCTTTGGCAATGGATAACTTGAACCATGAGTCTGCTTCAGAATTAAAAAAAAAAATTAACTAGATGGCGATCATCTTTAATTTTGCAACATCAGCATATGGCATAACAAATTCAATTTTTTACTCCTGTGTAAAGTTAACCTCATTGAAACAGATTCACAACCAAGAAAAAATCTCACCTTGTGCCAAAAGGAAGCCATCTTCATCTGATTCATTGAATGAGAGGTGTTGCTTTGCTGCTACTATCAGTGATAAACGGCTTTCCTGTGTCAGTGATACTGTGACATTTGGTCTCCTGACGACCATGATATACCCTGCCCTTAGGTATGTTGGTGTTTGGTATTCGGACGCCACAACGTCCTTCCACCTGCTCTCACTCTTCTGTGGAATGTAGGTGAATCTGAAAAAGTCGTAGAACTCTTCGTTCGGGAAGTACACATCCCTTGTGCTTGTCCCTTGCGTCACAGAGGGTGCGACCATCAGAGCTGGCCCGAAAAAAAACTGATCCGTGATTTTCCATGTAGCTCTGTCACTTGGAAATTCGAAAAACAATGGTCTGAGAAAAGGCTGTCCACTAATGCTGCACAGCTTCAGTTGTGTGTACAGGTAATCGAGCATGCTGTAGCGCAGCTGGATTGCTAGCCTTGCAACTTCTCGCACCTGGATGAGTGAATAAGGGTCGACATGCACCTGGCCTGCTTGTCTTGTAGTGAACATGTAAGTGCTGAAGGCCATCAGCTGGTACCACCTCGAGCAGAGCTCGTAGCTTGCAGCTCCACGGGAGCCGCAAATTGCAGACCCATATATGGGCACTCCGTAGAGGGACATTTCCAGCATGTGCACCAGTGCATATCGAAGCATGGGCCATGTTGCGTCATAGTTTGTCCCATAGTGGCCACCATACCTCCCGCTTCCATGGTGCGTTGATGCGCTCATCAGAAGAAAACTTGAATGATTGGAGTAATTAGACTCAAACACATTGGCTATTACATGTGCATTCCTAAGTCCATATGCATTGTGCACTTTGATGTGAAGAACATTACCACTGTGCATTGTATCCATGCAGATTGTATTTGTGAAGATTGGCTCTGATGCAATGCTGACGAATGGAAAATTTACACTGTTGTTTTTGCACTTAAGCATAGTAAGACGTGGATATGTTCTGACTGCTTCTGATTCACTGATGTCAACAGGGGAATTCTGGTCGAGAGCTATGCCAGAGAACCGGGTCATCTTCTGCAAGCTGAGGAGGTCCTTTACAGCCCAGATGAAATAATTCTCGCTGAAGACGTCAAGCATGGCATAACTGATATTTGGCGCTGGATCTACTGGCAAACACTCCATAATTTTTGTGCTGTTCTTGAGCAATACATCAAGCTCTAGGGCATAGTGGTAAGGGGAGTAAATACTGTTTTCTTTATGTGTTTTTGAAACATGAGGTGGGCGAACAACAACAAATTTTTGATTTTGCTTCCTCAGAAGAGACCTCGTTCGTTTCCATTCGGTGAAATATCCATTGCTCTTTTGCCCCCGTGGTACTTGCGACACAAATTCTGAACTAATGCAGTCAGATTCGTGAGGAATATGAAGACTTCTGAGTTGCTTTATGATTCTGTATGAGGCATAGTTGTCATGCCTGCATGTATGAAAACCCATTGCCCACAGTGGTGGTAACTTAGGCCTTCCCAAAAATGCTGTCATCTGTCTGATGACATCAGAAGGCAATGGTCCCATAAAAATATGGATATCAAGATGCTGTGCATCCAGTACTTGAAAGGTGGCTGCAGGGTATTTAGTGGTGCTAATGTGGATAATGCTTCTTGTTGCCAGAAGGGTGCCATGTGCTAAGCCATCATTTTCAAGGCATATATAAAAGGGATGGACGCCAGGCCAATTGAAATCATTAGGTGTGGTTGAGACTCGACTCACAAGTGTCCACTTAGAAGGCATATCATGGTGAAGAGAGGTTGAGGACCTGAGACCCAGACCATACAGGTTATGCGATGGCAGTACAACGGTGAGCTCAAGCACATCTTCAGTGATGACAAGAGCACCTAGCTTGGTGTTCAGTATGCTCCGACTGCTGGAACTGCAGCGCTTTACGTTCAGGTGGAAAACCTGCATATTTTCGTGTTCATCTTCTGTATTTGTGTATTTCACATCATACTCCGGATTCGTGATGTTTTCTTCTGCCTGGTACTGCGGTGCCTTAAAGAGTGGCTCTTCTGAGTCTATTTTGTCACTCAGTGAGCTCTCAAAGATTTGTAGTTGAACATGATGCCTTGACCATTGTGTTCTTCGAAAGATAATATTTTTAGCGATCGAACGTAGCAGTGTATCGTTGACATCTTCATGCAAGTTGAGGCCAAGATTAACCTGACTGGTGCTATTACTGTCTTGGATTTCGTACTGGAAACATGTCGGGAATCTATGGTAGCAATATCCCCTGTTCTCTTCGGTCCAACAGCAGCCAGCAGCTTTGCAGACCTCTTCGGTGATGTCTTTATCATTGATCACACTTCCACAGCTCACCCTGTAAGAATAATTTTTAACTGTAACTAAAATGCTAACCTACATTTACATCAAACTGCGCATTGCTTGAAATTATTGGTTACAATGTAAAGGAGTGGCAAAACTATTAGCTTTTGTAACACTAGCCACATTTTACTGCCAATATCAAATTATCCGCGTCTCATTTCCTGCCAAGTTTATCTTTCTTGCATTGTAAAAGCTTACGCCTGCATATTAACACAAAATGCATTTTGGTAGACCCCACTATATCTCAGGCATTTGTGTGCGTGTATATAAGCTTGGACAACCCAACCTGAAATAACAAAGTGACATGTAACATTTACTGGTGGCACCATGTAGCTGCAAGAACATGAACCAGTAATGATATAAACTGACACGAGAGAGCAGGCAAGTGCCTCGTTTCATCGTCGTTTGTCTCATTTTTGGTTTGTGTTCTCATGGCTGCAAGAAGCCACTGATAATCTTTGATCGTCACTCTGTTATTTCAGGTTAGTATGTCCATTACTGTACAACTGAGCTAGTAGGGAAAAGCACATACAATTGCATATGTAAAAAGGGGCCAAAGGACATGCGACAGGAGTTGTGCAGCATACTAAGCAGCACTTCTTGCCATGATTTAAGTCTCAAACAAGCAAGTCTGCAATGCTGCTAAGGTGTTGGTTGACAAACTTGGCGAGGGGAAAAAGCATTTGCTAAATCTATGAAAAAAAAAGAAGTGCCTGAAACAAGTGAGACAGCCTAGTACTGCTTCATTTTGAGTGGAACAGAAATGAAACTGTATATTGGCTACACTAGTAGGCACCTTTTTTTAGGAATCTTTTACTTGCGACTGCAAACAAATGCAAGATACAAACTGTAATGGGCTGGAAAGTACTGCTCCAAGCCTCTTGGAGCACATTTTACACACAACCATTTAGGGCTGATTTGCAATTCGGTAACTACATAGCAGCCATGAACATGACAGCCGCAGGTGATTACCTGAGCTCGACATCCAAGTAGCATGGATCCTTGAGGCCAATCCAACGAGGGAGTATGTATACTTCCAGCAACAGTGGCAGTGCAAGTGCGCACATCACACACAGGATGAGAGCACCAGCTATAGAGCCAATTGTCTTGTAGAGTTGCCTGTGTGCTAACTTTCGTTCCCAATACTTGATGGTGGCTGCTGAACTCAGACTTCCTGCCATCGCATTCACTCATTTCTTGCCAGCATGTCTGCACAACATGACCTGCTGGAAATTTGCGTGACTCATTTGCAGTTGATTCTGATAGCGTTCTGCAAACTTAGCCGGGGTAGATAATTGCCTCCCGGCTGCACACAGAAGCAGAGCAATAAAAGACTATCTTGTTCAGATAATGCCCGCTCAAGGACTATAAAGGCCTTGCAGACAGCATAGTAGCAGCCTCTCTTAAAATGTGCTGTCTCTATTACAGTGCACCTTAACAGTTTTTAGTCCAGTATTTTGTAGACAAAGAATTCAATCGATAAATTTAATTTACATTTTTAAATGGCCACGCATCAAACATGGATGTCAAACTCTTTTCTGCAGTGCGTTATCAGTAGGCATGGTTAAATCTGGCATCCTCTAGTCACGTAAACAATGCACATCTTTGCACATGCACCTACAGAACAAGCGTTTGCCAAATTCAGATGTCCTGTACTATATATGCTGGATTAAGTGAGCATTAAATTCCGAGTGCCTAATAAGTGTACCAGTATGCTTCTTTGATTGAACTGGCTTGTGTCCCTGCACTTCCACCTCACACTTTGCAAGGAGTGCATTCGAGCTAGCTCATTGCATGTTGTAGGGTAAAACTCTACAGCAATGTCAGACAACTTTCATAATCAATAAAATAAATTTATTCACTCATTCATACAGCACAGTAGCCCGCAGAGGTAACAAAAGGATGGAGGGGAAACATGTGGGAAAGAAAGACGTTTAATATGTTATTTTGCAGGGTGCAGCAAACAGTGACATGTAGGAACACAGAAGAGGTAATGGGCCAAGACAAAAAAAGACTGAGAGGAACACGAAACCTCTGACAACCTGATAGCAAAACATACAGCTAATGCCCACTGACAACAAAAGGTCTAGGGTGTGATGGCATCCTGCACCAGAGTGAAAAAAAAAGGCGGGGGGGGGGGGGGGGGGGGGGGCGGAAGGAGGACTGGGATGCAGCTTCCCAGATTGAAGGGTGCTTTCTCTCACTTCCCACTTGACCACAAGCTGCAGCAGACCTCATTTCATCATCCGCGTTGGATTTGTACAGTATTTACAATGATGGGGACAAAGGTGGCAGCTGCTGCATAGCACCAGGACACCAGACTTGGCCCATCGATGATCACATGTCATTCCTGATCTGCTCCGCCTGGGTCGGAGCACTGGAATCTTGCAGTGGCCGCCTAAACAGCAGGATATGGGGCTCTGCAAAATGAAGGGAGGAATGCCATGTCACAATGCTACACAAAGGATCCATACTTTTGGGGTACATTTTACAACTCGCAGAGACAAACTGTCTACACAAGTTGCAGATCGAAAACGTTGAGGAGACGCAGCAATGTGTCAAGCAGAAAGCTTCAATGTGGGTTCACCTCTCAGCGAGTTCCACTGCAGGAAGCAAGCAAGCAGCCGAAACTGGTTATGTCAGTTCATGGCTGTTCGTTAGCAAAGGAACCCCGCTTACTTGTACTGTGAGAAGAAATAAATTGGTTTGGTTTAGTTTGGTTTGGTTTATGGGGTTTAACGTCCCAAAGCGACTAAGGCTATGAGAGACGCCGTAGTGGAGGGCTCCGAAAATTTCGACCACCTGGGGTTCTTTTACGTGCACTCACATTGCACAGTACACGGGCCTCTAGAATTTCTCCTCCAAAGAAATTCAACTGCCGCGGCCGGGATTGAACCCACGTCTTTCGGGTCAGCAGCCGAGCACCATAACCACTGAGCCACCGCGGCGGCAGAAGAAATAAATTAAACCTAGCAAGTTTACTACTATGTTTCCATGCACTAGATGCAATGAACTTGGCATTATACAATACGTTTGTGCAGAAGTTTACAAACACATAGCTGCAGACACCACATGGAAAATCTGCCATGGTTTTGGTCTAATGACGCCCCAAGTTCTGGAATGGCCAGCACAGTCCCGGCTTCTCGACATTCGAGAGCAAGTTTCATCATAGTTAGGCAAAGAAACGCATCAAATATCTTGGCTACTGAGCCAGCTTAAAAGAATAATGGAGATGACTTCATTTTGGAAGTGGATATAAAATGAGTGAACCATGAGCAAGCTATTCGAAGAAACACAGTTGCTTCTGTCACCGACTGATGTCAATGCTTTAATCTGGTTGCATCTTTCATTTGTGGTGGGTATCTGACAGCAATTTTTCAATTAAAGTAGTATTTCCCAAATTTTTATACTGCCATCAAGTAAATTCAAGCTGTTAATTTAATAATCTTTTTGTTCAATTATTCTTTATAAGTACTGTCTATTCTCCTGGAGCACCACTCATTTGTGTTGTTCAGGCAGTGCCAATGTGTCAGCATAGTCTCATGTTGTTAAATGCAAACAAATATCTTGGCATAACTTCCAACACTTTTATGGCATGTTTGTGCCATGTAAAGCACATGATGGCATCTACTTATATATTTCTTGCTGCATAAGCAATACCATCTGGTGTTGCATGGAGCTTACACTCATCAGAAGTCAGCGGAGGATTTATGGGTCACTGTTGGAGGGGTAAACCCATTTGAACCATGCATTCTTTTAAATTTTTTTTCGTTGAAAAATGAAGTTCAGCGTGGTCTTTCCAAGTAAAATTGCTTGAAATCTACCAATCAGCTGCGGCAACGATAGAAATTTTCCCAGTGTTTTCTTTCCACGGACTCCCCGAACTCTACTTTTCACCACGCTGCACCAGTATTGAGCAAGCTTGTTACACTCCAAGCAGTAATATAAACGTGTGCCTGTTCATGCCATGAAAACAAAATGCATGAAACAATAAGAGCATGTGAATAGCATTTCAAAGGTCAGTAAAGCCATTACAAAATGTATTGGCGCCGGGGCATATACAGCTGAACACACACTGAACCTGACGGTCACACCGATTTCGTTTGTTGCATCTAGCTGTGTACTTTGCAGTGTTTATTTAGTTTGCAAAATCAGTGCTTTCTGGCTAGTCCTGTCCTGCGCGGCTAGATTGTTCTGGGCAGCCGATTTCCCTATTAAATCGGATCTGGCTCCTGCATTTTTTTTTTAAACTGACCTCCGAGAGTAGGAAGGATCAACTAATACAAGAAGTGCCTTTTAGCCAGTTGCGCGACGGCCTGGCACTCTGCCATCGGCAGAGTGATACGTAACAATACGTGGAGTGATCTGCGAAAGCAAAGAGTCCACTCATATTTTTATTTCCATGTGCCTAACTTGCGGTTATGTTGTCTGCGACCGACACTATTTGTTCACGGAAACCTAAAACACAAAGTAAAGGCGAAAGCAAAGTCGTCACGCAACTGGCTGAAAGGCATTCCACGCACTGGTTGACTCCTCCTACTCTCGGAGGTCAGTTAAAAAAAAAGAAGACAAGAGTTGGGATGCTTAATCAGATTTAACAGGGAAATCGGCTGCACAAGACAATAATTTGAAGTTTCCAAGAATGCTTCGAGCGTGCAGATCAAGTTCCCGTGGTAAAAAGACAAGCTCAGAGTCCTCTTTGATCGTTCTTTACAACGCCAATATGCGCCGATCACCGGTCATAAACGAATTCGAAGTGCAATTTCAGTGCTCCTGGGGCCACCAAGGATTTGTTGTGGTATCTAGTTTGTTGTTTACACACCCTGCTTTTGTTTCTTGCATAGCTATTTTTCCCACAAGGCTGAAATTTCTGAAAAGTCCTTGTAGTTCAGGTTCCAGTGCTGTGCGCTCGTGGGATGGCGTCAGACGCAGAGACGCCGCGTGCTCAGAAAAATCCCACTTCGCGCGATTCTGCTGCATCTACAACAGATTTTTTAGGTGCTGGAAGCAGCAGTGATGCTGACGATGATATTGCATCGTCAGAATTTGATTGTGACGAAAGAACTACGCAACCTTAGAACAATAAGTGGGCACTGTCCACCCCTAGGCTTCGTTTCCGCTTCTTTTGTTTTTTCACTCATAGAACCGGTTTATGCACCGCACTGATGTCATGAATCTGTAGCTGCTATCTGCCAAAAACAAAAAATCGATTGCAGGCCCGGTAGAAATTCGGGCACCGACCTCAGACTGGCGCTTCGTAATAGCTCAAAGCGGTTCGAGAAAGCAGTGGATATTTTTAGACTGGTCCTAAATCGTCCGAAACGTCTTCGGAAACAGTCTCGTGTAAAATCAAAGCATCATAGAGCATTTTGAAGCAATTTACAGTCCAACCTCCTTACAATGAACATGTATATTATGAATTATTGCTTATATCAAACTGTTCCTAAATACAGTTATGTGATGGCAAGCCGATGAAAACGACATGACAGATGGTGATGGCATGTGTAACGGCGGACAGCCTGGCACGGGTGTTACCGCCCGTGTCACTGCACAGCGTCGTCTTCTAGTCCATGACACGACCCGGGGCAACCGGGCGATCGTCCCGATCACACTAACTAGAAGAATAGCAGTTACGATGAAACACAGGATGTGATGATGGGCGTGACAGAAGGGATGAACAAAGGAGAGAAGAAGATGAAGGGCTTGCCATCACAATGAAAGAGATGAGCAGGTGATGAGCAGGTGAAGCCAGGTCTACGAAGACTGAAGAGCCACAGGTCGCCGGACGCCAATGCCGAGGCTCATGACGCACCCAACAGCAGGGGCTAGGGTACAGTGTTCTATGTGTGGGTGGGCGGTCAGTGGGGTGGTAGGTCGTCGCGTCTTCTGGATTCTCACGTGTGCGGGGGTCTTGGATCAGTGAGCTCGTAGTCGCATTGCCATGTCTTCTGGTCAGGGCATGGGGAGGAGTGGAAGAGAGTGGCG
Organism: Amblyomma mixtum; assembly: GCF_055824585.1. Lineage (NCBI taxonomy): Eukaryota > Metazoa > Arthropoda > Arachnida > Ixodida > Ixodidae > Amblyomma > Amblyomma mixtum. Next base: position 36,859,061 of record NC_143016.1, on the reverse strand, counting down.
GAGTAGGGTCATATCTGGCAGGCTGGGGCCGGGAGGTGCAAAGCCCTCCTAAGCTCCGGGATTGGGATGATGAGGGAACCCAGCACCTCACACCAAATGTTACATGACGGAAAGCCGATGAAATCAGAATGACCGGACAGATGGTGATGGCATGATTTAATGGAGGATGGCCTAGCCCGAGTGGTACCCACGACACTGCACAGTTTGTTGTCTTCTAGTCAGTGACAATATTTTCAACAAACACATGCATTTCTTACTCTATATATATCAAATGCGGTTTGCCTAAAACTGATAAATCAAACTGCCATGCTGTGCCCGCTTGGATGGCAGGTGGCAGGCTTCGTTTCACTCCATGGATGACTAGTGGTGGTGCAGTAAGCATTAGCGCCATGGTTCACACTTTACCTCCCTTTCACCAACAGTGCCACAAAAGATATAGCGTCGAGAGTAGCTGTTAGGAAAGTGGTCAGAACCAGTGTGCACCTCTCGCACCCGCATATATTGCCTCGGAACAAGCGACATGGTCGCGTGTTGCTTTCCAGCAGTCATCCTCTGCTCACATCGACTGCCGCAGAGCGGAGGTGGTGATGATGGCGATAGCTTTTGTCCTAGCGTCCAAGTTTTTACATGACAGTGCTGTAATGTGAGGAAGCCATCCTAGCTGGCATTTGATCTGCCACCATCGTGTGCTGCAATGCTTAGCAGGGAAGCCAACCTAGCTGACGTTTGCTGCTCAGTGTTATTGTGCCCTCCGCAATTGCCACAAGCGGCTTGAATGCTGCTGAAACTACGGAAAAACTCTCTCCCAGTTGCTGTTCTTTTGCTTCTGAAATGCAAGTTTCTGGAGGAATTTTTGTAATACAAATTTTGTCTATATCGAAACATTTTAGTTTTTTAAGTATTCGCCATAAGGAGGTACCACTGTATTACCTTTTGTAATTTTCAAGCGAGTAATAACACAAAGGGTATGGTAGATATACTCTGTGTTTCTGCAATTTCTTTTGTTTCTTCAAAAATATTTTAGCTCAAACTACAAAGCAATGGACAGGGTTAGGCTGATGATGATGATGAAACACACACTGAAAACATCCGTTTTTTCATTAGCGTCACAAAAAAATTTCTAGCTCTAAAAGTGTTGGATATAAATTCAAGCTTTAGGTAGCTAATTAATAAATAAACTGTAAACAATTTATATGTTCCGGAATGGTTTTAGTATTTTTATATATTGTCTCGTCACTACAATTTTTTTACTTTTTTAATTTCTAACTTTTTTGTGCGTTTGCCAATTTTTTTTCGCAATATTCACACAAACTATTTGTGCTGAAATAACTCCTCAGAAAGCACATTCTATTGCAATCATTCTTACACCTCACATAATTTGCAGGAAAAAATTATCTCTTAGACCTATCAAAGACAATTACATTTCCCGCGGTAACAAAAGAGCTAAGCACCTTCTCTCATACAGCGTTACCATGGAACAGTATGCAGCACATACACCAATTAGTAATGCTACAGATCTATAGTGCATGATTATGATCGTGGAAGCTCATGAGGATCAGTTAAGCTAGCACCAATGAAGGGTTGGCTAGTACCCATTTTAATTTGTTTAAATTTTTGTCTCCATCTGTATGTAGCTGCAGTGGCCAGGGGTCGGCTGCTGAGCCACCTCGGCAGATCCTACGCAAGCGCTGCCAAGGGTGAGCGTCCATCTAGCTCTCTTGCCAACACTGCTACTCATCTTGGACAGAGAAAGCAATGATGACACAGTAAAACAAACATGCTTTGATATTGTGTGACAGGCTGCACCCTCTGTACAGCTTAGTGCCCCTACCAGCAGCTGCAGGTATGCCAGCAAAACAAACAAAAGACCCATTTTGTAAGCGCATTGTATCCATGTCAATGGCAAAATGTGAACCCTTTGTTTTCGAACATTTGAAAAGAGCTGCTTTGGTACCCACATGTACTTTCTATAGCAAAATTTACGGTCACCAGGCCACAGGTGCAAAGTACAGTCCTGAACAAAAGTTTATTGAGGATTACACGCACAAGCAGGACAAGGGTGATGTCCCAACGCTGGAATTAAGGACCTAGACCAGCACATGCTGCAAAAGACTGTGAGAAAGAATTCTAATACGATGTAGCACTAGGCGTCAAGGTTATTCTGTGCCGAAGTTACTGAGGCAAGCTTTCCATCAGCTGGTGTGACAGCTACTACATGACAGCTAGCCCTGCATTTAATTTACGCACCTTAACATATCTGAAATTTAGGTAGTGCACATTCCCCACATGTTGTACGCATTGCATTTCCAATGGTGATATTGTGGCTTCGGGTTCCCTTTCTTAGTGAGCACTGACTACAGAAGGAAATTAATGCAACGTTTCCAATGCTGAACATAACTACAGGGTGGAATAAATTGAAATCGTTTCAAGCAAAAAAGTTTATTTGAGGAACTAACCAACCTAGGTAGTTTGTTTTCTTGTTCAGAGCTTTTAACAACTCCTTATTCACCGTGCGTGCATACTCACTTTTATTTACAATGCTGCAGAAACTTGTGCACTGCCTCTACACAAGCCTGCTCACGGTAGTTTCCTGGGGCTAAAAAAATTGGCAGGAAAACGTGACTTACGTCCGGTTCAATACTTTTTGAAGAACAGCTCCTGACAGCACCAAAAATAACTCAGCATGCTCTACTGCACGCATAGCTGCGCTCCACAGAGAAGCAACTATGAGCAGTGTCCATCCAGGATATTTAACATCAAAGGCAAAAACAGCGAAGTCAAGCAGTTAGCCTGTTCACTACCTACAAAATTTCGTACATTAAGTATTCCTCGAGTGATCTGTTCATCGCAGCCGTGACTTATGACCCATATGTGGACGTCGATTAAAAATGGTGAATATCCAACCGGCTCTTTCCTCTTTGGCGTTGCATAACCCTCCTCGCAGAGCTGCCCCTCCTACTCCACTCTAAGAGTGTGTTCGTCGTATTGTCCCGTTTTCGATTGTTTACTGGATGTTTCTATTGCACTGATCTGTGCCCCTAGTTTGAATTATTCGTAGCAGCGACTTGGGTTCTCTTATGTTGGCACTCCTTACGTTGCACCAGAGGGAAATAAATTTGTGTGCAGTTGACCTACTGCTTGCCATTGTCCTAGAAGGAATGAATCCAGCTCTGAAAAGACTACAGAGAATACTGATGCTGCATCTAGTTTGTTTCATTCGCGCTGCATTTGCTCAAAACATAAATTAATTTCTTGCGTTTCCCCTCGAATGCCGAATAAAACACTTATCCGGCAATTCCTGAGCGTGCTAACGTTTTCGCGGGATCAGTGTAAGTTCAGCGCGGGGAATCCCAAGTCGCCGCTACGAATAATTCAAACGAGGTGCACAGATCAGTGCAATAGAAACATCCAGTAAACAAACGAAAACGGGAAAATACGACGAACACATTCTTAGAGCGGAGGAGGAGGGGCGCCGCTGCGAGGAGGGTTATGCAACGCCAACGAGGAATGAGCCTATCCAACCTCTGTACGATCTAATCTGAAATGACCCATGAGTCATCGTGGAACACCCCGTCACAACTCACCAGGCTCGTGGATCATGTAATGCACCCATCCCTGACTCTGCTGCACTCCAATTCCCCTCCATTCGGTTTCGGACATCAGATGGGTCTTGGGGACAAGCTTGGCGATTTCTTTTGGCAAGACGACGTGCCTGCAACGGAAATCAATCGCTATTGGCGGCTGGAGCCTGACCGGGCGCAAAGCGCGGGTCCAACACCCTCTCTAGCAACGTCGGAGAGGTTTTGGCACTCACAGGACGAAAAAAATTACCGAAAAATAGATTTTTATGCCTAACACAGAAAAGGTAAGCACAACTGTGAGTCGAAAACATAAGCGTGATAGCGCGAAAAAGGAATGGTACGCCATGACACCATATCAGCACCGCACCACTGGCATTCGAAAGCAGTAAAATGGATTTCCTCACCTGTACTCGAATTTATCATCATAATACTTGTCCGAGTAGTAGATGTTCTTGTGTGACATCGTGAGGAGCAATGATGTAACGCCAAAAACGCTCAAATCCAAAGCACAGAAACAAGAGCGACAACCGAACGCGACCAGCTGCGGCGAGCGAACAGAGCTTTTGAATATCCCTCAGCTGCTTCGATTGGCCCACGAGGCCCTCGTGACCTCGCGCGTTAGGGCACGTGTGACGTCACTTTTTTATGCCTTTGTGCGTTTAGCGGCAGTAATATGCAAATACTCTATTTAATCCGACCCTTAACTATGATACCGGTCATGTTTATTCGTGTATGCGAGGCTTAAGCCATGGTATAAAGCATGGTATAAAGCCTCGAAAATGAACGAGTCAACACCAAGCCATCGACCAGACCCAGACAGTAGCCTAACAAGACAGCAAAAAATGCACAAAACAGAGCAACCGAGTGATTAAAGCAAAGCGGTAGAACGGGCGGAACGCACAACGTTGAGGTGTTGAGCTGTCTGAGCCCAGAAAGCCCACCCCTGAATAACATTAAACAGCCACTTGCGCGAAAAGTGCTGTCGACGTTCGGAAACTGCGTTTAACAGTGTCGGATCTGTGCCGTAGCGTTTGAAGAAGTTACAGTGCGGTCTTTCTGTGCCCCTTGCGTGTTACGCCGGGATTGTCACCACTGCTACTCAGTGATTCAAGTTTTCATAACGAAGACCAAAAACAAAGCACAGCGGATCTCGGTCCTTTAGTCGCACTTGCCGCGTCTGCATTGCCTTATAAACTACAGCAGGCGTAATCGAGGAGAGACTCGGCATGAGCCATGAGTGACCAGTGGGTTGGTTGCATCGTTGTTGTAGACTGTGGGGACATACTCGGTACGTACCGAGGCAAAATCGAAAGTGTCGACGCGGCCAAACAGCAAATTGTGCTGTCACAAGCGTCTCGAAATGGCACCAAGTGTCTCGTTCCTCAAGTCACAATCTGGTAAACAAGCTTCTGCCATAGGTTTATTCATCTCATGCTTTCGCCACCACGCGGGACGCATTTATTATTTCTTTTTTTTTTTGCTTTAGCCTGTTTCGGAGATGCCTGTGCGTAATAACTGAGAAGCCCGACGAATCGGTACCTTTTTGGGTTAACTTACAAGCACCTCGCATGTCCAAGCGAGCAATGTATCCTAGTCCCATTACGGCTGTCATGCATGTCACGTTTATGGGTGAACAGCTTTGCCTCGCTGCCGTTGAACTGCTAAATTTCATGTCAGCAAATAAAACTGTTCTCTGTATACCGGTTGCACGTGCACCTAATACCAAATCACTCAGTGGAAATTAAAAAAAAAAAACGGTGCATTTGAACAGTCGTCTTTTGTTAAGTTGCGCGATGAAATGACTACCTCGCGAATGTTCTGATGAAGGGGAAATGTTAGCTAGGAGGACTTGCTTAGCAGCTGCATCTTTCGCGCGCATACTTAAGTACACATTCGATGCTAATAGATGCGGTAGTGCAGCAATATTTAGTAAAACGTTTCATTTCATTATTGATAATGTGCCAAGAAAATTTGGAAGGTGCCAAATTTACCCTCTGTGACATGAAACCAGAAGCGAACAGGATATGCCGGGCACAACCTTGCTGAAATCAAAGAGACAGTGTGCAACTAGCTGTACTTTTGGTACTGCTGCATTTCCTGCATTTCCTTGAAGTTGTTTGTCATCACAGTTTGTGCCACCGTAGCATATTTTTTTTTATCATTTGTTCCACTTTTATGACTCTACAGCAGCTTACCCAGTATTAATACACGTTTGCTATCCATAATGCCCAACATATCTGGACTGCTTATATCATGCATGCGTACTCCATTTGCCTTAACTTCGTTTTCTCATGTGCAGTGCTCAGGACATAGTGGATCTGAACATCATCAAAGCATCTGAAGGTACACGCGGTGAATCGCCAGTTGTGTTGCAAGAAGTCAATGGTGCGCGGAAAGGTAAAACAGTTTTAATCATGCTTACTTTCACACTTTGTTGCCATCATTATAATCAGGCCATGCAATGTGATGAACCAGAAATAGGTTAAAGAGTGTGAAAAATTAAAGATGTAGAATTAACGAAAAAATCCTTGGGATAGCCATATCTGTTTGCCAGTTTGTAAGGTAGGACCCACATCAAGCCATTGCTATGGCTTTTAGTTCTGCCTCCTCGTCTCAAAAAAGGAATATAAAAGAATTGAATTGAAAACTGACATAACGTACACAATGGAAGAACTGTGCAACTGAGTCATGCCTGGCGGTAGATTTTTTCCTGTTGCTTCTTTGTCTGTAGGCAGGCTGTAGAGTAAAGCATCGTAACTTGAAAAACATGTCTAGTTCGGAAAAAAAAGTTTCTAGTTACAGAAAAGTGTGCAATGATAGGACTGCTACTAGCCTCCTGTCTTGAATTACTTCCTTAAAGGAACACTGAGGAGAAATTGAAGTTGGCTTGTATCGACAGAATAGCAGCTCCTGATTACAAAAACGCCACTCATACTGACAACAAAGCTCTTGTAACATAGAAAAGAGCAAAAACCAAAATACAGGTACCGCCGCCACTGGCCAAACTCGCAAGTACAAGCGTGCTGACGTCATAGGACAAAACAGTGTTGCTAGAACCAATAGTTCTAACAACACTAGGACCAGAGTAGCCACAAATTACTGAGGCGCAGCAAATGCATGCGCAAATCTCCTTGACGTCGCCAGATGGCGCCACGCGCCCGGCAACTACGCGCGCGCCTGCAGCATCGGGACCAATCAGCGCCAGCTCACCGGCGTTAGGCGGGCTCCTGGTATTCCGCTAACGGTAACAAGGTACACGGTATGCTAAAGGTGTCCATTTGCGAGAACTTCGTTGACGACTTCGAGAACGGGATCCATCGTAACGCTGGCAAAACGCCGGTGCAAACGTAAGCAAAGCGACTGTAGCGACGGCCGCAATAGCCGATAGATGCCTTCAACGTGCGGCCGGCGGTAGCTTTCGTTTCGGCTGCTGCTAGGCCGCTCTGCTGACCGTCAGAAATCACGGAGTCTCCGTTACGTCATGTGTCACGTCACTTAGTCCTGTGTCGTCATAAGAGAATCCCAAGTTTGAATCAGAGCGGCGGGAAAACCTTTTTCAACTTCGAATCCAAATTTCTTAGAAATAAATGCATCTTTCGCTGCCGGCCAAGTGGCAACAGAGCCATGAAATGCCGATTTATTGGATTTTGCTGTAAAAAAAATATTAATAGTGCTCTCCTCACTGTCCCTTTAAGAGATAGTCATTTTCGAAGGCTCAGAATTAGTGCAGGAGGTTGTTGTAGCAATTAAGTCAAGTTGAAACACTTATAATTTTCACTTACTCCAAATTTTATTGCGAAGTTATTTTACATAACTCTGCATGTCAAACCAAGGCGTTAAACCGGAATTTTTGGGGGTTCAGTTTGGGGTCGTGTTCATGCATGCAGGCTCGGCGGCTATGGGGAGCGACATGCCATTCTGGTTTGAGCCAGTTTGAACTCGTTCGAACAGGCTCAGGACTAAAAAAAAGGCTTAAACGAGGATGAATTTTCTAATGAACCCTTTTGATGCTGTTTTCTATTTATCAACGTTCTATTTATCAACATTTCACATTTTGGTCTCATACATACACACAAAAACGAGAAGGTAGCTTTGCATAGCAGATTAGTAGCTCCATTGGTACTCTCCTAGTATGAGGCTGCAAGTGGGTGACTTCTTCTCCCTCTTAGCAAGTGCAGACATATGTAATATTTTCACTTATGTATTGCTATGGTGAGTCTGCAGTGTGAGAATTGCAGAGCAGAAAGACAACTGGCCCATTCTTAAAACTCATTGAAATGCTGTACTATTAGCGTGTTTGTGTGGCTCTTATCCTGAATCTGCTGATAAGGATATTTAACTTGGACTTCAATACATGGCTCTGCGACAGCGCCTTCATTTGGTACCATCTGCACTGACTGTTGTGAAATTTACTTAAGTGTAACAAGAGGCAGTGGGGCCGTAGCCTAAACTACATTTATATTGAATGACATGGTCTGAAGCAGCAGCTGTATGACGGCATCATCACCCATGCACAGATGCCAAGAAGAAGGCCGCAGTCACTCCCAAGAAGGCAGACGGACCACGGCGGGCAATGGTGGCTGCCATGCGAGACCGGGATGATGCCTGTTTTAGTGCCCCAGTTGATGCCACTGTCCTGGAACAGGAATTTGACTTTGAGAAGAACCTGGCCCTGTTTGACAAACGGGCAGTGTTTGATGAGATCAACGCTGCACTGTCACGGCACACACCATTCAGCGACCAGCCCGTGCAACCTGGCAGGGCTGGGGGGCACGCGATGGTTGCGCCACCCAGCTATCGTTGCGATGAAAATGTCCTGGGTGGCAGTGCACTGGAGTCCATGTGTCGCATACGAGTACCCGGCCAGCAGGAAATGGACTACGTCACTGGTGAGAATGCAGATGGTCTTTGTTGCTCTGCTCGCTGTCTTCACTTTTGTGCCTGGTTAACTGAGGCTTACAAAAACGAACCATTTCATGTGTCTCTTCTTGGTGGTTGTAGGATTAGCCCCCTTTTTTTTTGTTATAGCAGGAACATTGACAGCGGACATAACAGTGCCAAACAGTGTCACATTTCCCGTGGAAACTATCATTGAATTGAAAATTGTATAGAGCTTGGGGCTATAGCATCTCTGCAGATTTGATTTTGTAATGACACTCATAAACTATTGCATAAGTCTCAACTGAATAGTACTCAGTCATTTTTCAAGACAGGTCACAGTTCAGGATGACAGATCATTGCAGTGATGTGTTTCTTGCCATGTAGAAGAAACAGTGAAGGTAATTGCTTCTTCTTTGCGTTAGATGATTGATTTTAGGGCATGTTGACTGCCGTCCTCTCTGTCTGATGATTAAGATGCAGGCCTGCTTGTGCCGAGCGTGAGCCTGCAGTTGCGCCAGCGGATCCTGGAAGGAGCAGTTCAGTGTGGGTACAGCACTGAGCGCCAGCTGGAGATGCTGGGCCGTGCTGCATCTGAGATGGTGTTGCAGCTGCTTGGAGGCTGCCGTCGGTAAGGTGTGGCTTTGGCTGCTGCTTGGTCATTGAAGCTCAAATAGCAAAGTAATAAACATACTAGCATGGCTGACACTGTTTTGACGCTAAGGAAGCACAGGGGAAATCCATTTTTTAAATGTGGCGGTCGAATGATTTTTGTTAATTTTTAGTTTGCAGATAAATTGGAAGAAAGTATGAGAAAAGGTTATGTGCCACCTGTGGCGCTGTGTTCATGACTTTCATGTATCGTGTGTTATACAATGGCAGCTTAGCTAGCGATAGCTCTCCTCATAAGTTTTTTTTTTTGTGGCTACTTCTATGCAATAATGTGTTATTCAAATTTGAGAGAATCAACCAGTGCCAGTCCTAACCACATGGCAGATATGTAACGTGCCATGATACTGCTGCTGGAAGCCAAGTAAACAAGCTCTACCTGACGTGCACAGGAACAGCCATGAGGTTCAACTCCCCACTTGTAGAGGAGAGGAGGGAAGCCCCAGGCTAAAGATAACTCGGCTCATGTGAAAATGACAACGGATACAGCAAAAATTAATAAAGAAGCATTCGCAGTCACAGTGGAATCAGAATTGAAGTAGAATTTGAATTGGAATGTAATCAGAGTTGGAATAGATTAGCGAGTGAAAGAAAAATTCTATTGCATTTCCTTCACATCAGTCTAATTAATTGATCACCCTCAAAATTTTTTACATACCTTGTGTTTGTCCAATAATGGATATCAACTTTAACAATAGTATAGTACCAGTGGTCGTACAAGCAGCAGTGGTAGTAATAGTCGAGGGGGACGTGGCTTTGAGAGGTGAAATTTTTTATTTTTTGCATAATGAAATGAAATTTAGCGTGCTTAATGAAAGTCCACTGAATTCTGAAAACAAAATTTCACTGAAATGACTTGAGTAGTTTTCACATGATACATTTTTATATGCTTCATTGCTATACCAATATTGCAGAAAGCCTGGCATGACAACCATATGTGGTAGAAATCTGCACTGGCTTTGAAGCTTTACCCAAAGTAATGGTTGATGCTGTGACATTGTCCAAATATTTTTAGCAGCCTGACATTTTTCTGCACAGAATGTTATGTCCACCCTTGCGTAATACACTCGTTATCATCGGGAAAATTAGGCACAGAATAAAAAGGCATAAAGTAATTAAAAATATAGGAAGTCTCATCATAAAGAATTCAGCAAGGAACGCAATGAGACAAACTACATGAAAATCTATGAAGCAATTGCTGTGCTATGCTTTCTGCATGCAGGGCAGTCAGGTCAGTCAAAGAACGCTTTTGAGAAAACTGACATTTTCACAGAGATTTCAGTTTTTTGCCACCTGCGGTCAGAGAAGCATTTTTGTTAAAATCAGTTTGGGGCTGTTTTTGGGGGAAATTTTCCGGGATGTGGTTAAAGAGACCTTATAGGCGCAAAATCTGGTGTTTTCTAAATTTCGATTTTTTTTCGAGATTTTCGTGATTTGAAAGTCGCTTCGCCGCTTAATAGTATTAGTAACAGTAGCAGACATGGTAGTTGTTCTAGAGTGGTGGTGCATGGTGCTTGCATGGCAGGGTTTTGTGAGTGTGGTTCTTGCTGTTGCAGGCTAAATCCTGGCAATAGCCACCAGCGGCCCACAGTGGTGGTAGTCTGTGGAGCCCACCGGCAGGGGAGCCAGGCAGTGTGCTGCGGCCGGCAGCTGGCCAACCACGGTGTCGAGGTCCTGCTCTGGCAGCTTCCCCTGGTGGTCTCCACCTCAGTTCTGCCGGAGCCCCTCTTCCCAGCCGAGATGGCTCTCTTCCGCAGCAGTGGAGGAAAAGTGCGGCACACTGCTGCAGGTGGGTGCTTACCTGCATTGCGTGTGGGGATGCATACAGGTGAAACGCATGCAGTGCTTTAGCACAAGAGACCTGCCTTACCCACAAGTTTAAACACGCTGCTGATCACCTGAGGCCAACGTTAGTTTGAGAATTTTTACAGCTCTGACAGGGCGAAACATGATAAACGGAGCGTGACGTTGCAGGACAAAAAGAAGACAATACAGCACTGAACCTGTAGCTCTGGTGAGTGAGCTTTGAACAGACGAGCTGCCCACAGTGCTACGCCTGAATATCATGAACACTGCTCATCAGGGTACCATCTTGTCATCCTTTCTTTGTTTTGTCCTTCTGTACTGGAAAGAAACTGGATACGTGCACCGACTACCCAAAGACGATGTCTTGCCTGCCGCTTTCGCCTGACAGTGAACAGCAAGTATGGTAGAAAATGTTTAAGTCTTCTAAATGAGTGTTTTGCTGCTGTCCTCTCCACACACTTGTACGTGCGCACGAAAAGATATTAGCGCGTGCACTGAAACTTGCTATAGTGTGAAAAACACCGACAGCAGAAGTCACGAGCAAAAAATAAGGGAGACACTTAAACTCCACCTTTCAGGGCATGACATGATAGCGTTGCTGGCTCCCTTCAGCGGTTTCTTTTCGCACACAGTCACTGTTCTCTGTTCACATTCACACATTTATCACAATCAGCACAGCATATAGTCTTATCTTATCTTTTAACTCTTCCACACTGCAGTTTATGCATATAATGTTACTCTAATTACTATCTTGCTAATTAGCACATATCTTGTTCACTTCACTAATTACCACATTACTGAGCTTCAAATGAAGCCAACACCACACACACATCACCTCCCTTTTACCTCAACGAAGTCAACATGCCTACGTGGCCTAATAACTAGCGTTCATGGCTGGTGACCCAAAGGTCATGGTTTTGAGTCCCGACTAAAATTTACGGAAATTTTTGTTCTGTGAAATTCATCACTTTATAAAGATAAGTTGTTTGAGATATGCGCCGACCTTAATTCACATTAGAAATCCTCTTTTCAATTATTTTAGTTCCAGAGATCCACGCGTGACGTGGGTTCATTGTGCAGACGCCACCAGTATGCCAGCAGGTTTTCCGCTGAACTGGAGCCTTAACGCTGTCACGTTAAAACACTGATTGTGGGCAGTTCCAGAACTTGGCCAAAGTTTGCTACAGATGTGAGAGCTGTTGACTACATCATACTTGCAGATGCTGTATTCGCACGCATTGGGCAGGACTAAATTAGTCTTTTCCTTTTTTAGGGAGGATTGGGGAACAGCTTCCACGGGCAGTATGAACACATTTTTGTCATCCCTGTCCATAACTTGTAGACCTTTGCATCGGGCGATGGAGTTGTCGAAACGTCTCCTCTCTAGACTGTCGGAAACCGGTTCTGCCACCGCTTCCACCGTGCTAGTGAGGGGTGCTCATGACAGTCCAGTGAACAATATGGCAGCGCCCAGGGAGCCCTTATTGCAAAGGTCTATAAAAGAAGAGTGCAGCGGTCCCTTCCTGGTATGTCTAAATGCAGGGAAAAGTGGGTATTATCCAGGAAAATACTATATCATCCAAGCCGCCTTGATTTTAAATAAAATTTTACAGCATTTACACTTGTCGCATGAATTACGAAATGCAGTAAGAACTAGTGTAAACATTATCAGTTTTTTAATATCTCTGCCCCTTTCATGCCTTCTTGAACCTATTCACAGTGAGGTCCAGGCATCCGGCTGTAGTAAGACTGCTGCTGCGCCTTTCCCTTTCCTTATAGTACTTATGACCCTTACCCAGACACACTCTCTGAACCTTCGACAAAGTGAGGGCACTTTTGCCTCGAGCTGTGTAGGATGGCATAAACGTCGTTAGTTTTAGCGTGTTAGCTCTTATTAGCTTATTCCTCAGTTTCGCGCCATTGTCATTGGCATCTGCAGCTCCACCTGCCACTTTCCACCCGCCACCTGTCACGGTTGGCAGGTGGCTAGTGGGGTGAGGAAAAAATACCCTCTCCACTTTTATGGTAGAGGAGAGAAGAGGGAAAGAAGGTGGGAGGCCCCAGGTGGCCTAATGGCTTGGGTGTTGCAGTATGTGGGTGGTTTGATATTCACCGAGACCTACCACCGAAACCCACCACTGAAACCCATTGATTGCAGAGTATCAATGTACCTAATCCTGCTTCCGTGATGGGGATCACAATGCACCTGCATGCCAGGGGATGTGGGTCATGGGCTTAGCTTTCTCATTTCGACCTTCATTTTAGAATGTTCACTCTTACTGGCTCATTCCCCTGTTCCGCATCGTCGGCGTCTTCGTCCGCCACCTTGCTTAGTTGGCAGGTGGAAAAATGAAAGTCTGGAAACCTCCTCTCCACTTTTAGGTGAGAGGAGAGAGAGGGTACAATTTCGAGGCTATGAACTAAAAAACCATATGAACTGAAAACATACGAATGAGGTTTGTAAGTCTTGATTTCATGTTAGGCCACTGTTTGTCATTTAAATATGATATCCCTTAGCATGCATTAGTAGTCTCAGTGGCCATTGAGAAATGTGCATGCTAGGTGCAGCAAATTAGGTGAATCTCATTTAGTGAAAACACTTTAAAGGAGGCAATAAGTCAACCATGGGCATATATTCAAGTAAGGGCGATCTGTAATCAATAGGTATTTCTGCTAAATACCTTTCAGTTTGGCACAATCTGCAGACTGCACTGGTGAGCCAGTGACGGGCAGTGCTCTCCAATTCATTTCTGCAGTATGTGACCTTTCATGGGTAAGGTACCATAGACGGCTGAACATCGCTGTCCTCCCCATAACTGATATTGTTGCAGTTCTAGTTGTTGTGTGGAGCTGTGATTTCAACCAAATAAAAATTAATCAGCAGACAAGTTCATCTTGTCTCTAATTTAGAATATATGGCAGAAAAATATTTTATGTGCAGTTTTTATATTCCATTTCTTGCAGGTATAGTGAGTACTTTTATTTTTCTGTCTTTTTTATTAGTCCCACCATAGTATTAGTGTGTAGTGAGTACAATGGACTTTGAGAGTCTAATGGTCATGCACAAACCTTCATTGAGCTGATGCTCAATGAATGCAGTGAGTATTGAATTGTGACTTAAAAACCTTGTGACTCAGAAGAAAACTGCACAGGGAAATGCATGTGTTCTCCGACACTGTAAGGTGCTCTTTAAAAAGGTTAAGTAAAATTGGATGGTGTCCCAGGAGCTGATAATCTTCATGGCACTGCCATCTGCCTCCTTTATTCTTTGGCCCTGTCCTCCCTCCCTCCCTCTCTGTGTAGAGCTTGCAAACAGCAAAGTGGACCTGGTGCTGGCAGGTTTGGACTCATTGGATGGCATGAGCCAAGCTGACCCCACGGCCGTTGCCACCATGGCCAACTGGGTGCAGCGGAGCAAAGCTCCAGTGCTCTGGGTGGATCCACCGCCTTTAGGCAGCACGGTGGCTCCGCCTCCCCGGTGGGTGCTCATGCCTGTCTTGCCCCTGGCTATGGATGCCAGCATCGTTGCCTCAGCGGGACTATACTTGTGCGACATTGGTGTGCCGCGTCGTGTCTTCCGCGAGTTGGGCATTGAGTACACTTCTCCCTTTGGGTCCAAGTTTGTGGTCGTGCTTCATGCAAAAAAGCCATGATGGTCTGGTGTTGTGCATGGTGAATGCTGCTCTGATATATCACTATACTCAAAAGGAACTAATTGGCTAGTGCGTCTCTTTTGAAGTGAATCTAAGTGTTGAAGAAAGACAGGCATAGTCGGATGAACTGTAAAAATGAAAGCTGATAAAATTTGATGGGATGTGGAGGGGCTTTTAGCCATGTGATAAGCTGTTTGTGTACATATATATAAGCATCTCAACCTTTGTCAAACTGTTGTGCTCCATAAGACTAAACGTGGGCTATGGTGGAAGTGCCAGTGCACACTGTTGCCACTGTCTCTGCAAGGTTCCTGTACAGCTCATATGAATGCATTGCATGTAAGAAAACTGGAGCTGTGAGTGCGTGGAAAATGAAGTGTTTTAAAGATGTACACATAGTCGATTTTCATATGGAATAACCTGAAAGAAGACAGCCTTTGTAAAAAGCCTGTGTGAAATGTGTGAAAGCCTTGAAGTGGATTTCTTCCTTGTGGACATTTTCGTGGCATAAAATTATGCTAAGCTTACACTTGGGAGGTAGCATTGACTCCTCCACATGCTGGACAGCTCCTTAAGTTTTTATCTTTTTGAATTTTTAATCTGTAAAAGCATCCCAGTTTACTTTGTGTAATGAACTTCACTTGTGTATGACCACTGGTATGCAATTTTCAATAGTCTGTAGGGCGTAAGCTGCTCGGAGATCCTCAGGGAAGACAAGACGTCTGTTCTGTTCAAACGTTTATTCTCTGAGTAACGGAGCTGCGGCGGGGAGCGCGGGAGGCGCGCCCCGCCGCTGCGAGAGGGAAAAGGGAGGAGAAGGAAAGAGCGCGCCAGATGCGGGGGCGCGCGGGGTGCGGTCGGGTTCCTTTGAAGGGACGCCGCAGACTTCGACCGCAACGGCGTTCACCTCACGTTGCCGGAGGCATAGGGAAGAAGCACGCGTAAGTTGTGCCGGCGAGGGCTGGCGCCATGGCTGGCGCACTACAAGTCCACTTGCTGAACAGTTTTCATCATGTCTCAACTTTAGTTTTTGTCAGTGTCATATCTTGACTTCGGGGGTTAAACTGCCATGGTAGCATTTCACTCAGGAGACAAAAAACAAAGAAAACGCACATTGAATTGTGCAGTACGTAAGGTGCAGGGGTGTGGTGGACTTCCATCTGCATTGCTGCACATGCTCTTGTTGATGTGCTTTGGTGGTATTAAAAGCTGAGCTTGCTGTGGCCTTGCACGTTGACCATAAGAGAATGTCACACACTTGTCGGTGCAGGAGAACTTAGCCCCATTGGTCCACATTGCTTTTGGCCTTGTATAAGTTTTAAGTGTGGTACTTTCGTATCAGACTCTGAAATGCTATTTGCATTGTCCAATGGTTGGGCTCATTTTGGAGTTAGATTATAGGTTACTGTTGGGTGTACAAATAAGAGAAGTCCGCTTTACTTGCTCCCCTATCGCAGCACCCCTAATGCTCAGTGTGTTGGAGGTGCTTCAGCTGTGGGCATTTCGAGCCTGTGCTGTGTCACCAGGACTTACTATCAATCCACAGTAGTCCCATTTGTTTTCTTGTCCAGTGCATTGGCCGAGGCTGTTTTGCTACTTCCTTGCATTGTCAGTGATGTGCTTCTGTGTTCCTACTGTAGTCTAGTGAACTTTAGAGTTCTCGGTGTAGCGGAAGCTCTGCCACTGTGTATGTTAATTTTCTGCTCACTTAATGTCGAGTTGTATGTGTAACAATGCACAGCACTCAGTGCTGTGCATTGTTTTTCGGTTATTGTGTATTGTGTATTCGGTGTATGTACTGCTGGCTAAAACGGCACAGTTTCTTATGTGTGTGATGCATTCTTTGAGCAGCTATGCTCAGTCTATTAGTACCAGGCCATACAGTGTTGATGTTGCTGTGTCGATGGCATTGTGTGTGTGCGTGTTGGCATTTAATGCAGCAAAAACAAAAAGGTATTTTTATTTACTATTTTCATTTGTTGGTGCCTAAAAGAGCAGGGTATGTGCTTGACTGTACTCAACTGCAAATTTACAGGCAGCTTGTGGGTGAAACCTAAGTGTGACCTATGTACAGAACACAGATTTAATACCTGCACCATTGGAGTATGGGATCCATTGTATACCATGCCATCTGGCTACAGTCTAGAAATAGTCACCTTCACTTACCAGATCATCATTCATTATCAGAATGCTCTGCTGTGTTTCATCCCACTTGCTGTGAAGCATCAGAATGCTAAGTGCACATCTCGTATCATGGTTGATGCAGTGAGTGTCATGGGGTGGTAGTTATTGCTGTTCATGTGCCTTGTTGTATTTAGCAGATCTGAACTCTATGTATGTATGTCTTTATTTGTGTTTGATTGTATCGTTTTTTCTTTAAAGATTGATAAAATGCCACAATCACAGCACACACTTGATGGCGCATCCATACTAGGATTAATTTTTTGTTGCACTCCTCAGTAAACATTTGAGGGAGAAAAATACTTTTGTTCATTGAAGACACCACTCTAAATCACACTTTTTGGATGCCATGATGAACACTGGGATCTTTCAACTGTTACGATACATCCCTATATTGTCATTCATAACTAGTGTCAACCTTTCCCATATGAAGTTCTGTTTCTAAAAGCGTTTAACTATCCTCTTCATGCAATTGATCTCATTGACAGTGTGAAAGTCATCATGCCCCTTTGTTTTATTGTGTAATTTCCTTTATGGCTCTGATCATATGTGTTCATTTTTCTGGTACTTTGAGCATTTTTGCAGCATTTGTTGGTGCTAATATTGAAAGCAAGGTGGTTGATAGCAGAAGCATAAAGTAATGCTTTGCAACACTCAAGTTCCAGGTGGAATTTGTCGTCAGAGTCATCATACTTCGTTTTCTATGAGTAGCTAATCTTTTGCCACTAATTTTTAAATTCAAGTGCTCAAGCAGCACTTAGGTTGCATTGTGACGTCTGGTTTAAAATGCATCATGCATCTCGAGTCATGCTTTTGTTTCAAATTATCACTCACTGTTGCTTCACATGCACTACTTTGTGACATCTTCATTGTATCTGGGGAAACTGGTGCTGTAGTTGTGCTCGTGTTTTTCAGTTCTTTTTTTTTCTTTCATTCTGGTGCTCGCATTCAGGTGCAGCAATGATGATTTGGGTGCAGAAAACAGGTTATCTGCAGAACTTGGCTTTTCTTTGTGTAATAGTTATAAATGTAGCTGAAAGCTGTCTCTGGGGATTTTGATAGGGGAAGAACTGCACATGACAGGATACAGGAGGTTATAGATATATCACATGTTCAGAAGTGCAAGATGCCGGGCTAGTTGGTATTGCATAATGAAATAAAACAGCGCAAGGGACGGGACGAAACACGAAGGAGCAAAACACAGACACGGGCACTGACTAACAACTGAAATTTTATTTCGATGTAGGACACATATGTAAGGTACAAAGAGGAAGGTGTGTCCAAGGCGATCCTGCGCAATCACCGAAACAGTGTAGTCACGTGTGTGTGTGTTTTGCTCCATCGTTTTTCACCCCGTCCCTTGCGCTGTTTTATTTCATTATTCATCACATGTTATCACAGCCATGCCTTGAGAGCATGGCTGTATTTTTAACAGATATGCTAGATTTTCAGATCATTATCAGAGTTCAAGACAGGAAAAAGGTCTTTTGCTTTTTTTTTGTTCCTTTACGGTGGAAGTGACTGTCTTATGTGTGTAACGAAATGTTAGTTGTCAACATCTAATTTCACTTCAATGTTTGAAGCACCATTTTTATTGGTATAAAGTTGGCTCAGAAAGGAGAGATATCAAATGATCTGTGCAGCCAGTGCATTGTACAAGGCTGCAATTATGGTGGCTGATGGCATAGGCACAAAGGTTCATAATTCGTAATACCCTTGGGATGCCTTCAGGCATTAAGAGAAAGAGAAAAAATTAATTCTTTTTCCCTGTCTCTCTTAGTTAAAGGTACATACAAGTAGGGTGAGAATGTGTACAGGAAGGCTACACTGCTGATCTCGTGGAGCTTGTGTGTGTGCTGTTTGGTCAGTAGTGAAATAAAATCCAGTGGTTATTTTTATTTAAATACAGTAGTCAGCATGCTGACTTCATTTGATGGAAGCTTCAAATGAATCTCGACTGTGGTGCTTCCTACTGTAGATTGCTTGGTGAATAAATGAAAGTTGGGGGTTTACCCCACACAATCAATTTCTGTTGCAGTGCGACTTTAATCAGCTTTTTAATGTTTGACTGTATCAACCAAGCCAGAGGCATCCAAAATCTTGAGCTTATAATTTCGTGCTGTAGATAGATCCGTTTTTAGGCAAAAAGAAACACATTAATAAACAGACAACCTTTTTTGTTGTTGTGGAGGAACTGTGAGGACCGATCATGAACGGTCCTGAATGTGGGCGGCTTCAGGCTTCCACGTCCCCATCTCTACCCTCTCTGTGTCTCTACCCAAAGCTGCCAAAGCCACCCAACCCGAAGGCATAAAGCAGCGGGCTCGCACTTTAGATCATCAGATTCGAGTAAGCTAGGCAGCTTGCTACTGCAGGCTAACAAGGCGTTCCGCAAAAAGACGCTGGTTCGATCCCGACCGCGGCGGTCAAATTTCAATGGAGGCGAAATTAAAGATCCCCACGTACACTTTACTCCAGGTGGTCTAAATTACCGGAGACCTCCCCAACGGCACCTCTTTCTTCTTTCACTCCCACCTTCCTCCCTTCAGGTATCCACCGAGATATGTGAGACTGCTCCATTTCCTTTACCCCCAAAAGCAATTTAATTTCATTTAAATTCTACAGGCCCGTGTAGTGTGCGACGTCAGTGCATGTTAAAGAACCCCAGGTGCCGAAATTTCCGCAGCCCTTCACTACGGCGTCTCTCATAGCCTGGGACGTCAAAGCCCCTAAGCGAAAAATTTGCGCAACGTGCAGTAATAAAGCTAACTAAAAAGTTCTGCCGTACGCCGCTTGGAGTGCTGCGGTGCTCGCTGCGGCTGCTGAAATTTATTGGAGTGGCGAGAGAGGCAGGGAGGTCAAGTTTTCGTGCTTATCCTGTCGTGAGAAGCGTGCGCGTTTTCTGTTTCCACTTTCCTTATTCGCCTGGAAAGTAACATCGAACTTCTCCAAGATGTTTTTGGATGGAGCCGAGGGAGTCTTCGAATTCTTGCGAGGCAACCTGCCTTTTTACGTGATCGTTTTTGTGCCGCTTCTCATCGTCATTTCGCCGGTCACACCCGTGCTGGGATCCCACGAGTTCACCGTTTACCGCATGCAGCATTACGACCTGCAGGGGTCTGTGCATGGTAAGGCGCCAACTGCGGACTCTGAGCTCGGTGATCACTGTGAGTGGTGTCGTTTGGGAAAATTCTAGCTGATTGTGGGGGGTTCTGAAAGTTCGCTGTGCTCAAAATTTTGGCGCATGGGTTCAAATGGTAACTACCTTTTTATACAGTCGGCTCATAATCGTGGCTTAATACACATGCTACTGTCGACTGCGACACTTGTGGCCTTTGGCTGCCCGTTATTTTTTGTGAACATTGGGAATAACGTGCCGATACGGTGTACGGTCGAAATATTACTCGTGAGCTGAACTCGCTACGCACTTAACTGAACAAGGTTTCGTTATCTTGCCTTGGCACTCGATTCGGCGAAGGTGGGTAAGATTTGCCGATCCGCTAGTAATTCGTGCTGTCCGAAAGGCGTTTGGCGTTTATCTTTGCCGTAGCATAAGATAAGCTCTTAATAAAGGTAAGCTGAACAAATATTTGAAAACGTCCCATGTAGCATTAACTCTCTGCTCGTTTTTAGGAAGCGCAAGACCTGGGAAACATCGAAAAATTATGTAATATTGATAGTGTGTGCGTGTGTGTGTGTGTGTGTACACAAGCCTGACAAAGTTTCTAAAATCTTAGTCAATGTAGCTGCCTCATAGCTGTCTGAAACGAAAATTTTCTGCAGGTGTATGCCCTGATAAGTATTTTGTAAGCATACACCCTATCCGTGGATTTAAGCTCTTGTTTCGTGTCACAAGTCTTCTACTTTAGTCGTAGCATTATCCTTCGTCTTGGTTTAACGGCTGAGTGCAGGGCTTCAAGCATTTGCTTCAAAGCAGCATTTGAATACATTCTCTTCTATCATGCAAAGGCAGTTTTCTTAGTGTTTGTGCATGTTTTATTTTTGCACAGGATCCAGGAGTTCTGTTGTGAACACAGAAGCCAGAACGTTACACTCATCATCATACCATAGAAAGGTTGTCATAGCACAGTTCACTGACCTCACTCATGGACAGTTCAATGAAGTGATCCAGCAAGGCGCAGCTGGAGTTCTTATATTCTTGCCACAAAACATCAGTGCTATACCTCCTGAAAAGCTAAAGGTAATGGCATGCACGTCTTTCTTTATTTTTCGTTTGGGAGGAAGGGGAATCATAGTTCGGTTAAGGGGGTTGAAGGTGATAGAGCCTTCAGGCCCCTGAAAGCATGTATGTCTTACTGAAGGCTCATTGAGACCTGTGAAGGAATTCCATCAAGCCGACCATCTGTTCATTACCAGCGGAAGCATTGGAAAGCTTGTGTGCCTGTATCTTTTTCAGGTTTTAATGGAATTGGAGCATGCACTACTAGAAGATGCCGTGCCTGTGCCAGTCTACTTTGCCTATGAGACAGAGGAGCTGAAAGATATGTACAGAAGTGTTCAGAGGACATCTGACAATGGCAGGACAACTAGTGTTGCACAAGGTGAAAAAATTGTAGTGTTTCACTGTTGTCTTACTACTGCTTTTAGTGCGCTTTCATTAAGACCCCCACTAAGAGATTTCGCTGCTGTCTGTCTGCCGACTCCAGTTTCTCGGGAAGAGCAACGTAGGTCTCACAAGCCCCACCGGTGATAGCACCTGCCATCGCAGGGCAGTCGCGCATTACTGAACTGCTGCACCACTGCACTGAGACAGGTGTGAGGACTCCCAGCGATCTATATATGTAAAGTAGAGAATAACCAATATTAACCCATTAAAACTATCTTGTCATACCCTTAAGACAGAGCTTAAGTGACCCCCCCCCCCCCCCCACTTACCAATTTCTTTGATCTTTGTCTGAAGCTTGCCTCGAACTAAAACCAAAACCGAAGTGTTAGTGCACTTAATTGGCATTTCGAAGTAAGCAGTAGCCTTTTTTTTCTTTGCCATGGAAAAATGAATAGAAATATTTTTTATGCATTATATTTCTGAAGCTGTGTTACTCTCTCTCTCTGGGAATCCTAGAAAAAAGCTTCATAAATATTCAGGTTAGCAGTTCAGGAGCCATTCCAATGCCAGGCTGCAATAGGCTGCGTCATTCATAATTATGGCTTGCTGAACGTCTCACAAAATGCAAGGATGCTTTTTATTGCACTTCAGCTTTTGCATATGTAACAGTTAATTAATTCTATTGCTTTTGCATTGCTGTCAATCTGCGCAGAACTCTGGGGCATGCTAAAAGCAAGTGGATTTCAGCTGGTCTTGTCAGGAAGCCAAGCTAAAATGATCCCTGATGTTCAACTTTTGAGCATTCAAGTAAGTGGGCAGTACAGGAGTGGTGCTTGATTACATGCTTTAAAACACTTGGCATGTAGGGTTTTGTTTTTTAGCTAAGTTCTGCATGCCCACCCCCATCCCTTGTTTTTTAATAAGTCTTGTTAATGGCTCCAGTATACTGGCTTAGATACCAGCTTAGAGACTAGCATCATCATACTTGTGCTTGACTTTAACATTGATTCAGACCCTATGTTGCACCTCATCACGCAACAACGCCTCAGGTGATTTGTGGAAAGGTGTTCACATCCTTGTAAATCACTTATTTTCAGCTTCCCTTTGCTACAATAATTAAGAGCTTGAGCTATTGAGAGAATAGTGAAAGGTTTCATTAGTTTTGATGTGAAATGATCTGATTCTGTCATGAGAGCATTCTAGGAGCTTTGTCCATTAGCATCGTAGTCCTTCAGGTGATCAATGATCAATGCATGGGCTTATAGTTTCTTTCTTCTCTCAGGGAAAGCTCTCTGGTTTTGGCGTTGAGGAGCAGCTGCCAACAGGTGTGATTGTTGCTCACTACGATGCCTTTGGAGTAAGCCCGGTGAGTTTCATGAGCGCAGCTTGTAACAGTGATAACCTGTTGATGCATTTGCCGTGTGGTGGTGACCCAGTTCCTTTGGCTTGAGCATCTGTGTTGTTGTGCTTTGCAGGCTCTGTCTTTTGGTGCTGACTCCAACGGCAGCGGAGTTGCTGCCCTGTTGGAGCTGGCACGCTTGTTCTCAAAACTGTACACAAACTCGAGGACACATCCCCAGTAAGTACTTGAAAGCGTATTCATGAGGAGAAAATTGTGGTTATCAAGGCTTGCATCCTGTCCGTACGAGCACTTAGTTATGTTGTCTGTTGCGATCTGTTTAGAGAGTACATAGTATATGTTTGCAGACTTGGAATAGATTCTTCACCATACCTAACATTGTCGAGAGCCAGCCAAACCCGACATTCTCACTCCCTTTCTCTTGCCCCGTACTTTGCCAAGACCAGTTTACTTAAGCACTCTTTTTTTCTGCAGACGATCACTGATTGGAACAGTTTGCCAGCATATTATGTACAATCTCTTGCCCTTATAAGTCACCATGTATAGCTTTATGTGTTGTGTTACCAGTCATTTCCTGCTGCTTGTATTTTGTTTCGCTTTCATTTTTATTTGCAATTTAACATTGTAATGTTTTGTCTTTGTATCCCATTCTTGCTGAGGCTTCATGGCCTGCAGTATGTAATAAATAAATAAATAAGCTGCTGCATGACATAAGCAATCCTTCCATCTGTTATTAAAGGGACCATGAAATGATGTCTACTGAGGTTAGTAAGTGTGCATGGGTGAATGGTATTTCATCACTCATTACCACAACACAAATATTTTTTATTTAGCTTCATTAACGCCGGATATATCGGCGATGATAAATTATGCTCCTCCTCTCCCCTTTGAACAAATACACACCAATGTGCCAGAAAAAAATAAATAAATAAACAGGTCTGGAGTGCACTTCACCACGCTTCATCCCACCCACATCACTTGCGCTTGCCCTGTTAGAAGGCTTGCTCAGATTTCCCACTCGAGGTCAGTGGCGTAGAGGCGACTAAGAATGTGCAGTGAGGTGTTGCCCTAATCCGTTGAAATCAGTAATTTTTAAGTGTTATTTCAGTAAAATTTACTTGGGATTCCACAGATGGGCCAAATCAGAATTTATGCATTTAAGACGGCCAACATTAAGCTTCAGGTGAAAGCAAGGTGACTGTGTGAAGGCTTTTGCCACCTTCCCTTTCGTAGTTCCTTAGTGGTAGTATGCAGTCTCAGTGCTCGGGGTGGCTCTCAGTGCTTTTAACACAGTTTCTGTTTTCTCATTGTTTTTGCCCGTCAGAGTGTGAGGAAACTAGATTATGGAGTCTCACTTATGGATTTTCTGTGCTTTGTTTATGATATATGTGGAGCACAAGTGTGGTTTTGATGACTTAACTGGCCTTTGTTAAATGGCAAAATATCTGGTTTTGTGCAGGAAAGCCAGTGCAAGGTTTACAAAATAGTTTGTGACGCATAAATGGAGGTGCACATCAGTATCCGTCATTGACAATTAGTCGGCCACTCATGGAAATGCTGGCACTGGACAAAGAGGGTTGAATGTTTTTAGTTCTAGGAAAAGGAAAGGAAAGAGGAAAGTATGCCAGCTTCTCCCTAACTGCGCAACCCATGGTTGGTGCCTAAATATGTGCTGGCAGGGAGGGAAGGAGGCTGCAAGAATGGGCAAAGGGAAAGGTCCACAGACTGTGACGGCTTTTCCCATTTCTAGTTATTAAGGTGAGCGCCTTACTTGCCCAATTGAGCAAAAACCAGTCTGTCTGTGTCTCTGTGTATGTGTTGTATGTGTGATAACACTCGATGGTACCCATAAAAGATGGATGTTCGTCCAGGTTGCTCGGGAAGATTAACCCCGATCGCGCGTGGCAACACCTGTTACCCCGGGGCAGTGGCGCACCGCTTAACCGCTGCACCACTGCGCCAGGACTGGTATGAGGACTCCCAGGGATCTATGAACGTTAAGTAGAGAAAGACCAATTCTGCATATGTGGCCATTAACCCATTAGCTATTGCGCCATACCCTTGCCGGATGCGTGGCATCGGATATGACGTACACTTCTGAAGAAAAAAAAAAGCTAAATTACATTCAGTCCCTTAGCAAAAATTAATACGTTTGGAGCATACAGTGGGGCATTTGTGTTATATTGTAAACATGTTTTTTGATATGCTTTAGTGCCCCTTTTGCTAGTGCTTGCAGAAAGTTGGGAATGCAGCATTCTTGCATAATGCATCCTTTCTTTGTGGTGCAATTTTTCAGATTTAATCTCGTTTTCCTGATATCTGCTGGAGGCAAGTTCAACTATCATGGAACAAAGAAATGGATTGAGGACAACATTGACAGCACAGGTAAATATACAACTGCCACACAGAACACAGCAGAGATTTTAAAGGGCTTGTGAAACTGTTTTGAAAGTAGTTATAAAATACGTGCAATATGTATTTTTATTCATGCCCCATACAAGTACTGAAAAGCAAGTTGATAATTTACAAATAGCTGTTTAAAATTCCATTCCTGTGCCTCGTGGTGACTTCCAGTGCTAGTCTTTTGCATCAATTCTGCCTTTCAAGATCGTAAGGCATGAGAGATGGCTACAGTAAGAGGCTGTCATTGGCTCTCCAAAAACTGCAATGGTATTGATAAATGGCGCTGACAGAGGCGTGCGTCCCCCTTCCATTTTCCTTCCATTTTCTCCTCCGAGCCACCGCGGTGGCTCAGTGGTTATGGCGTTCGGCTGCTGACCCAAAAGACAAGGGTTCGATCTCGGCCGCGACGGTCTAATTTCGATGGAGGTGAAATTCTAGAGGCCCGTGTGCTGTGCGATGTCAGTGCACGTTAAAGAACCTCAGAATGATATCACGTTGCTTCACATGGTTTGATCGAGGAGGGATCCAAATCTTTTTATTACCTGCTGTGAAAGAATACGACGTTTTTCTGTTTTAAAGGGCAGCTGAAGAGGGGTTTTAGAATTCGATGAGTTTAAAAGGGCCTAATGTGTGAAACATGCAGCTAAAGACATCAAAATAGTTTTGTGCTAGCATTTGAAATGGTGATGTAATCGCCAAGCAGCGTTGGCATTCAGGGTTTTTTGCAGTGTACAGCAACGGGCAGATGCCTTGACAATGACTTCATTTACGATGGTGCTAGGTTTGCAGTGAAGGAATGGTTGTTTCATGGGAGAAAACCAATGCCATTGAAAGTGAAGCTCAAGAAGCATTGTTTGCTGTCATCGGACGATGCACAGCAGCATGCAGGCGAAGGCAGCTGAAATCTGAAACTTTGGCTACAGTGACATCACTATGAGTCTCCCCGCACTTCTCCAATGCAGTGTGGAGAAGTCTGAACATCATTGCTGTTTTAATCGACGATTACGGGATTTTAAATGCTTGTGCAAAAATACTTTGCATCCTCTACCTAGAAGCTTCATAATTCGAATTCTTGAACAACCTTGAATTCTCAAAAAAACCATTTCAGCTTCCGTTTGAGGCTGAGGGAATAGGAGAGGACAAGAAGCTTTGGCAGTGCACTTGTGTCGCTCCATTCCGCACCAGTCCTCCGAGATTCACACGTAACTGGAACAGTGTTACAGTAAACTTGAACTGCCTGTGCCGGGGCATTGCTGGGCTTGTGTGGAAGATTTCCTGCTTTCTGTCATACTCGTGTAACGCCCATCATTTTCATGTTGAGCGCCGAAAATTTTTTATGCTCATGTACGTACGTTATTGATGAAGATCACGGTTGTGCAGCATGTTTCCGCAAGCGAGCTTCTGACTCCTGTGTTTTCATTGCAGCCAAACACTGCGTCCAGAGACATTTTAAATGCCGCGTCGATCTCATTTTTTCTAGGCCAGAGCTCCAAACTGCACCTAAATCAACTTTCCTCAGCTTCAGAGTGCTCCAAATTGTAAATTTTAGTGCTCCAAAAATTGCTCCAAATTGCATTTTACCAGTAGTGTCGTTGATCATAGATTAGCAGTTTTACCTGTTTCTGCAGATATTTTTAGGTAAGTCCAAGAAACTAGTTTTGCCTCTGTCCGTTAATTAGTCCGAGAAACGGATATATGTGTACATTCACACTTTCAGTGCCAAAAGCATTTGCAGTCATGCAGTTCATCTGTATACTGTAGATGCAGCTTTTACTGTGCATGAGAGATATTTCTTCAGTGGGAACTAAAGGGAAAAAGAATGTGGTGGCAGTGATGACCTCAGTTAATGCTAACATTTTGAAGAGGAATATTTTGTTCGTTAAAGCCTCAGCAATTATTCTCTGATTTGGGCTTTGCTTCTTCGGGGGAGCATTGTGAGTTGCATTGTCTTGGAGTGGGTGACAAGGGGATAGGTAGTCGAAGGATGATTTGCACTTTGAGTTCATAATCATTGAAAGAGCTTAGTGTTTTGTGCTTTTCTCCTTAAATGCAGTTATTGAAAATGAAGCTTGGTGATCTTGATATCACTCGAGTTTCAAGCTTACCCCAAATAAAATGGGAAGAACAGAAACTCATAATGAGCCCTTGCATTGGAAGTCTTTCAGCTTCGAAGAAGCGCAGTTTGTGAGTGTTAGAAGATCTGTGCTGGGCTGTAGCAGTCCAAAAGTCTAATCTCTGCCGCCGTGGTGGCTCAGTGGTTATGGTGCTCGGCTGCTGACCCGAAAGACGCAGGTTCGATCCCGGCCGCGGCGGTTGAATTTCTTTAGAGGAGAAATTCTAGAGGCCCGCGTACTGTGCGATGTCAGTGTACGTTAAAGAACCCCAGGTAGTCGAAATCTCCGGAGCCTTCCACTCTGGCGTCTCTCATAGCCTTAGTCGCTTTGGGACGTTAAACCCCATAAACCAAACCAAACCAAAAGTCTAATCTCTGAAGTTAATAAAGGTCATTTTCCCTGACCACCTTATGTGGGCTATGTCACTATGCCATATGCCTTGTACTGCTCAGAGTTTAAATGATGAAACTCTTTTCATCTCAGAAGCTCGTGTCCTTTCATTTAGAGATCAGATACTAATTTGTTTACCCTTTTCTTTGTACAGAGGGAAGCCTGCTGGCTGACTCACTTTTCACTATGTGTATAGACTCCATAGGAAATGGAGATGACCTCTACGTTCATGTGTCAAAGCCTCCAAAGGAAGGCAGCACAACAGCCAAGTTATTCAATGTGAGCATGCTACTTGCTGTTTCATTAGAAGGTGCATTTATGGCCATGCTAGTCCTTCTTTTTGATGCATATTGGCATAAAGGATGGTACTTTCATCTGTTTTGGAGTATGCTCTATGGTATCCTAAAGATATGTGCACCATTACTTTCTAATACTTGTAAAAGAAAGCGTCGGATTCCGTGCATTTTATGCTGCCTGCTCCCTTGTCACGAACATTTGTGTCCTGAAACTAGGCATTTTCTGTGATTACAGCGTGTGGTTTGGGGCATTAATATGGTGCTTTCCCGCACCAACACCTAGCTTATTTTTTGGTGCCGTCCAGTGAAAAGTATAGCAGCATATAAAGTTTATTGGCAGCCCTCTTTGAGGTACTGCTATTTTGCTGTCTTACCCCTGTGAGAATGAAATGCTGATCATTCGCCTGATTTAAACATTGCATCAGTGTATTTTTAATGTATTTCTGTTAAGCTTGTGAACACGCTGCTGCAAACAACAAGAGACATGGGACAAGCGCTGAGTTGTAACCGATTTTGTTAAACAAGTATAATTGTCATCAGAATGGTGAAGGCCACTGTGGAGGATCTTGCTACATCGTCTTATGTCGCTCTGTTCAAAATGCATAAATACAATCGGTTGCAAGTTAACACTTCTTGCTTGAATGAGAGTGCACAAATATTCGATTCTGTGAATGAATCAAGTAGTGCAGGTTCAAAATTATTTAAAACAAATTGAATTTGCGATTTTCTCTAATTGTTTTTGAATAATCAGCATGGAAGATTGACTGAAGCGAGCTGCGGTATTCTTCGCCAGCTATTTCAAAAACGGGGTTCATTCCAGTGCCGCACAGCTTGCTACTGCGATTAGTTTGCGTGCGATGCAGGGTTTAGCTCTGCGACATGTTCCAATCTTGTTGCAATGTCGATAACTTTCATGCATGGCATTCGGGATTGGGTGACACAGCAGTGCTCAGGCAGATTCTTGATGCACGAAATCGAACGCCATGGCTCACACATAGCTCTTGCCCATCTCATCTACCGAGATGTGGCACAAGTTCATTTTCTGTCGTCATCGTTAGCAAATGGTCATTTTTCAATGTGCATGACATAACAGTCAAGTTTATTAATATTGCATATCCCTAGTGGAGAGCAGTGTTTTTTTTTTACTGCTATAGTGCTATAGACTCGTACATTATAGCGGTGTAACGCAATGCTGCTGCTAGCGCTCTGCCATTTCACATGATTATTTGTTCCGTGTGGTTATTTGTAACAGTGGCAAATATTCGTACTGTTGCTATTCGGTTCGTAATCGATTTGGCTTTTAGCTAGGCTATTTGTATTCGATTGGTTAGTGAATCTGCACTATTTGTCTTTTATCCGGCTTTTGCAGAGTACTGTTCGTGCTCCCCTGTTTGTTTTGTTTCTTCTTGTGGTCTTTTTGCTGTTGGTTTTATAATACACCAGTACCAGCTAGCTCGGGCAAGTGTATTACTTCTCCTAAGCTCTTAGTTGCCTGGATGCATTGCCGCAGGCTGATCCTGAACCTGCTGTAAATCAACATTTTTGCCGTGAAGAAGGTGCAATTTTGATGTTGATGTGATTTTATGCAGGAGCTGCAGAAGGTAGCGTCAGTTCTTGCACCAAAGATGCGAGTATCGATGGTGCACAAGAAAATCAACTTGGCAGATGAGACATTGGCGTGGGAGCATGAGCGTTTCAGCATGCGTCGCTTGCCAGCATTCACCATCTCGCACCTGCCTAGCCATCGATCGCCCAGCCGCAGCTCCATTTTTGACACACGGTGAGAGCAGCTGGCACTGGACTGGATTAGCTGGAGCAATATGGGAGGGGACGTAGTCCTGCAGTTGGCATAGTTAGGCTGCTGCTGCTGCTGCTGTTGCTGCTGATGATGACGACATCGTCGGTTTTTAGCTGCTGCTAAGGCGTACTACTCTAATGCAGTGGCCAGCGAAGCTGATCTGTTCGCGTGGCCCAAATGGAAGTTGCAGACGGCGATACCCAAACCCAGTGCGAGAGACTGGCAGTTTAGCATGCAGGGTGTTGTCCTGCAGCTTTGGCGCTGTGCTGTAATAAAGTGTGCAGCGAAGCTGGTCTGCTCGTGCTGGCCAGGGTTTGAAACCCATTTTGGGTGAAATTTTATTTAAGAAATTTTATTTTTCTTTCTTTCCTGATGACGCAGGCATTGCGATAATGTCATGAGGTCAGGTGAGTTTTTAGACTGTCTGGCATGGACAACTACAGCGCCGTAGTTTTCGCCCCATGAGCCATATAATGCTTTTGCGTTAACAAATGAATAACTTCATAAATAGTCGGTAGAAGATGGGCTGCAGATTTGAATATACCCTTTCTGAAAGATAAATAATTTTTTCATGATTTTTTTTGGCTCCTAAGGCCCCTGTCCCTCTTTAATGTTGGAATATATGTTCTGTCCTGTTGTATATCATGTTTTAATATTAGCCTGCATCATAACAGAGGATTGATGATTGAAAGTTTGATGTTTAGTAATTGAAAGACTGGTGCAAAGCAGAATCTGTTCCTTGGAAAATAAGACTGCACCATTATGGATTTGGAGTTTGGAACTTTTGAGATCATAGTAGCTTTGACATCATAAACATTGAAAAGAACTGAGCCATTGCATTATGTTTGTTTTTAGTCATGAAAGCAAAGTAGACTTGGGCATGGTGCTTCGTGTGCTTACTATTGAAACTGGTAGATATAGTGTTCCAAACTGTTGCTTCATTTTTAAAGGTATGCTACCTTCCTTTTCTAGTTGCGAATATTGAGGACGTCTGCAGTATGATAGACAGGCAGTGAGTGATGTTGTTAATTCGCTTTTTGTAGCTGTAGTTGTACGATGTGTGAAGTTTAATGTCCTTATGTGACTCGGATTATGAGGGATGCCTATTGGAGGGCTCTGGATTAATTTAGACCACCTGGGGATCTTTAACATGCACTGACATCGCACAGCATGTGGGGACCTTTTTTGGTTGTATGCAGTGCAATGTCTGTGCCAGTTAAAGATCCCCAAGTGGTCTAAATTAATCCGGAGTCTCTTCATGACATTAAACCCCACATACCATACCACTGCTATACTGTATCACTACCATAATGAAAAGTAAACTAAGAGCAGAAGTCACTGCCTAGTGTAATACAGCACTCGTCCTCTGTTTGCAGTTGTGCAATGGCAGCAAACTTCCTTGCATTCGTCAGTGAGAGTGACCTGTTTGGTTTTATTTATTCTTGTTTGTGTGGATATTTGCAATAACTGACTGTTTCTAACTTTCTGCAGTGACAAGGTTGAGAAAGCCAAGCTAGCACGGAACGTGAAGGTGGTGGCTGAAGCCGTGGCTCACATCCTCTATAATATGACAGACAGTGAAACAAGTTTGGAAGTCTTCCGTGATAGTCTGGTGCGTTTTTCCCATTCATCTGGTAGCCATAGAGCCTTGCAAGTGTGTACAATGTTGAGTCCTTTTCCATGTACTGTCTCTTCAATATGTGTTGTGCTGAAGGTAACCAGAAGATATTGCAAGTGTGCTAATAAATTGGGGAAAAGATAGGTTGATTGGTATGTGTAGAGTTCTGATGACTGCTATAGAAGTAACCAAATGTGTCTGTGCTTTGATGCGAAGGGTGTTCATTAATCATTTCCCCTGACCTATTTCAGTTTATTGTAGGGTGCTGAAACTGCGGACATGTAATGATATATGTCTCTGTAGGTTACGTGCCAGTTTTCAGGTATGAACTAATAATGGTCTTGAAGCAGGGTGAGATGGGATAATGGGCCTATTGGAGTACAGAGCAGTTGTAAAGTTCCTTTACTTGAAAGGCCGCATTCAAGACAGGCGTTTGATGAGATGAAATGGGTTTGTGGGGAGGATTCCCCATCGTATGATGTAGTCAAGGATTGGCATCTTCAATTAAAATGTGGTCGGACGTCCGTGGAAACTGCTCCAATGTAGCCCAGTATGTCAGGATTAGCTTGTGGTCTGCATAAAAAATCATTCTAGATAACCTCTGTATCTGTAAGGTACCAGCTTGCATAGTTCCACTGCTGCACACACTTTTTCCAGAAGCAGGAACGAGCCGAATGTTCCCAGGCTCTTTTGACGATGTGCTGAGGATTTTTTCAGCAGACTGATCACACAGGATGAAAGCTGGGTCCTTTACTGTAATCCAGAAACTGAAGTGCAGTCGATGCAATGGAAGCATCTTGACTCACTGCCTCGTAAGAAGGCACATGCTCACTCATCGGCTGGCAAGGTCATGTTCGCAGTCCTTTGGGACTAGCACGGAGTAGTCTTGATTGGTTTCTTAGCAAAGGGTACCACAATTATGGGGGCATACTGTGCTTAAGTGCTGCGGAAATTGGGAGCGGCCGTCAAAACCATGAGATGTGTCACGTTCACCAAAAGTGCCTGCCATCTGCAAGACAGTGCCCCAGTTCACAACTCACATGTTGCCGAGATGGAAGCACCCTGCTGTGGGTTTGAAACTCTACCACATCCCTCTTATTCATCCGATCTCGCACCATCGGACTTCCACCTCATTCCAACAATGAGGTCATTTTTGCAGGCCAAGCATTTTCAAGATTATGAGACTAATTTCTGAAGTCACAGTTTGGCTTCTGAAGCAACCTGTTGACTTCTGCAAGTGAGGTGTTTAAAGTAGCATAAAGAGATGGAAGAAGTGTGTGTCCGTGGGTGGACCCTATGTAGAGAACGTTTAATAAATGTGTCAAGTTTTGTTGCTCTCAATTTAAAGGAGGTGGGTTAGGGGAAATCTTTATTGAACACCCTTCGTATGTACACATCACTGAACTAATGGATGATTTGCATATATCATGGTTGCCAATGCTTTGCTTGTACTGTAAAACCAGCAAACTCGGTGATATTCAGTCCTTAAATTTTCATACCTTATGGTACATGAGCAACAAGATTTGGGTTATGTACACTACTGCGGGCCAGAAAAGTTTAAAAAGTGGCCACAGTGCAGAGCTGCTAGGTATAATGTCAAATGTATCAGTACTGGGACTCATCTGCTAGTTGGATGGAGTAATTGGCAGTGTTTCAGATGCGCACACAATAGAGTGATCCAAAGTCTCTAATACTTAAATGTATGCATCTTCCCACGTAGCAGCAGCTGCTCGGTGTTTCGAGCTGCCCAGTCCTCCGTCTGTTTGCCCTTTATTGCTTTCCCTACTGCACTCAACTCTTTCAGTGCCTTCTCTTGCTCATCTACCCACACAGACTTCTTTCCATGTCCATAGCCACCTTCTCCTTTGCGCTTGCTCGCTAAGCACTTTGTCCTAAGATATTAAAAATGTTGGCTTTCCTGACGGCTTTAGCCTGGTGGCGAAGGTTGCTCTAGCCACCTTGAAAAGCTTGCAAAAAACATAGAACTGCCACTACATTTGTACCTTGGTTCAGATTGTAAAATGAGATGTGTTTTGAAGCATTATTTGATGTCTCCTGCAGAATTTTAAAATTTTCCGCCGCAGAAAGGTAGGGATCTTAGGCCTGCGAGTTGCAAGGGCATATACCTGACCATCTTCTCATTTTTTGTCTCTCTCTCTTCTGACCACAAACAGGGGCTTCAGGAGGACTATCTGGGGGCCTGGCTGGACATGCTCTCAAGTCAGCCACGAGGAGCTCAGCTGATGGCCAAGGGCAAAGCACCGGTGGTCTCTATGCTGGAGCAGGTGCTTGCACGACACCTCAAGGAAGTGCGGTTGTCTTCCTTCCGGCCAGACAAGAGGTGGTTCTTGTTTCCTTTTGGGCTTCTGTGCTCTTCTATGTATGTATATGTGCCGCCACGGTGGCTCGGGGCTTATGGCACTCAGCTGCTGACCCAAAAGACGCGGGTTCGATCCCGGCTGCGGCGGTCGAATTTCGATGGAGGCAAAATTCTAGAGATCCTTTACTGGTTGATGTCAGTGCATGTTAAAGAACTGCAGGCGGTCGAAATTTCCGGAACCCTTCACTACGGTTTCCCTCATAGCCTGAGTCGCTTTGAGATGTTAAACCCCATAAACCAAATCTTCTTGTATCTGCCAGCTGGAATGGAATGCATTGTTGTGGCTGTGTAGTCAGAAATATTTTTTTGGACATGTGAGAACAGTGTGTGCATAATGAGTAGCCCAGGAACTGGTTGCCCATGATACTATAGTCGAGCCCACTTATAACGAACCTGGTGGCCGTACGGATTGCATTCGTTGTATCTGAAGTTCGCTGTGAGTAAACTTCCAATGTCGCAGCCAAAAATACTAAATTGGACAGAAATGGTAGTTCGTTAAGAAGTGGCATTATGCACAATGTGTTTCTTTAAAGCATACCGTATTAATCACTTTCTCTCTCTCTCTCCCCGCCCCCAGCTGCGGTTGTTCATTGTATCTGAGATGCAGTGCCATTTGCCTATTGCACATTTTTACAGTGGCACCACACTCATTTTTATAAGCGAGTGTTTGTTATATCTCCAGCTGTTATAAGTGGGTGCAACTGTGCCTGGGCTTCAGCACACAAAGCTGCATTTTATACGTGAGACTGAGCTGGTTGAAATTTGGACAGAGCACCGTTCCCATTGAAAAATATGGCCAGTGAAGTAGTGGGTGCTGCTCCTTTCTTTTGCAAAGCTTTTGTGGCAATATCCTCCTGTACTTGAAAGGAGAGATGGAAAATGCATGTTAAATTTTCAGTTCCTTTCTTGGTGAAGCAGTATAGAATGGCTTTGATGTGAAGGCATTCTTTTTTTTTTTTCTTGAAACTATAGCTGTATTGCAAGCAATTACTTTAAAACTTAGGCATTTTGCTTCACACCTGTATAAAAGTTCAATTAAGTAGCACCTTGCACTTGAAACTTATCTCTTTTATGGTTTCCTTTAGAGATCCGGAAGTTGTCTTCTATGACACTCCAGTTGCTGTCATGAATGCCTACAGGTTGGTGCACCTTTCCTTTATTAGTCAGTGCTGCATGTTTGTGCTACCCTCTAGTAATGAATGTCATGTAACATACATTTGGTGTAAAGAGCGATGCTTATTATTTTTTTGCTGTTGTGCAGTGTCAAGCCTGCCGTGTTTGACTTGTTCCTGGCAGCGTTTATCGGTGCCTACTTGGGAACTGTGTACCTAATTATTGTGGTAAGTTCTGCAGCCTTAAGTCGTTATTTTCTAACAACATGTCAAAAGGAAAACATGCTATAGTATGGTGACCGGATAGCGTTTGGATCACCAATGGATTCTATTTTCATACGAATGGATAGGCAAATGCTGATTGTCGTATTAAAGGACATGGAAGACAATTCATTATGAGCGTAGGAAGTTGGGCTTGTTGGTGTAAGTCCATTTTTAAAAGCAACACGAAGGACAGGGCAAACAGAAGACAGGCAACACAAGTGCTGACTTTCAACTGCCTGTTTTATTTCAGAAGGCATGAAAGTATAGGCTTTGAACAGCTTAAAAAGGCTAATGCAAGTGCACGTCTGTTTAATATTGTTATTTATGTTTATATTTTTGTTTTCACTCACCTTTTGCAGTTGTTAGTTGCCGGGCTGGGCGCAAGCCCCCTTTTATCAGTCAAGCTTAGTTGTGTACTTTTATTCGTTTTATTTCCAAGCAGTTTGAAGCCTGTATTTTCGTGCATTCTGAAATGAAATTGCTAGCGCTCTGTTGGCCATCTTTCGTCTTGTCCTTCGCGCTGTTTTCAAGAATGAACCATTTTATATATTGTCATTCTTTCCATAACATAAGGGTTTCCAAACTATGCTCACTGCTTTTTCTGCACCATTAAATGCATTTCTTTTGTCACAAGAGTGCTTTCTGTGTGGCCTTTAGCATAGCATATGCTTGAACATGCCTCATGATGTTACCTGTGACATGAAAACATTGATGGTCAAGTTTTAGCGCTACTCATCGTTGTGGAAACAGTCTGTTTTACGTGGTCGCCTAAGGCCCTTTTCGGCAGTAAAGCTGGCATCGGCATTCCTGTTGTTACCAAAAAATCCGGGTTGGTTGAAAAAGTGGCTGGTAATAGAGGCTCCCGTAGATGGTGCCAGCCACACCAGTGAGGCATCAGATCTTAAGTGATTGGAGCAACTGCGAGCAATGCGCTAAGCGCACAGGCCATCTTCGAGGTGGCAGTTTTCCTCCTCGCCCACATATAAACACGCAGCAAATGACGACTCTCATTACTTGCATCTCCTCTCAAGCTGCTACACAGCAGACTGATCTTTGTATCCCCTGACCCTTGGGTTGCAAGTCAGACATGCTACTGCCAGGCCGTGCAGGCACATTTTTACGGCTTGGTACGGGTTTTGTATGTATGTTGTGTAGTCTTTCACATAAGGATTGTGATTGTGAAAGAAGCAACAGTGCCTGTGTCTGCGTGGGCAAGAAGAACCACTGGCACACTTGCATCTCTCATCTTAACTTCTTTTAGCACACTTTTTTTGCTTTTCCTTAGACGGTGACGCATTCTCACGTATGCATGCCCCCATACATGCATTCTATTTTAACGTGTGTGAGCGCCATTCACAAGTTGACTTACACTTGATTCATGAATGTTTTATGCATCACAGTGCACTGCTGTTTGGGCAGAAAAGTAATCAATAAATTAATACCTTAAAGGTGAGGCTTAAGTTTCCCCTGAATTTTTTTTTTTTTCACATACTTAATGGACAGGCAGCCAGTTGAGCCATCATATTCAAGCTTGTATGAATGAGATGGGATGTGGCCTGTTGTTGCATTATGCAAGTAGATTGTGCTAGTGGTGGTTGTGCTGCCAGTGTTTCTCCAATGCTGCGCTTTATAAACTGTCAGAAGCTTTGGAATGCAACTGAATGAGTCTGATACCACATTTTGCATACACCTGCTAGTGTATGTCATTTCCTTTTCATTATTATCTTATGAACGCACTTAATTGTGAAGTTGTTTGAAGGAAACCACATTACTACTATTTCAGCATTGACAAGGTGCACACGCACATCAAAATAATTTGACGCTTGAAACTGGTCAAAAATGCTACACCAATTCATTGAGGATTTTTTGAGACAAAGTACAACCATGTTGGTGATTAGTTGTCCTGCTCAGGCTCCAACACTATGCAGCAGTGCCTCAGACTGTGTATGTTGGCGTTCACACCAGAAAGGACAGTGCAAAACTATCCCAGTGCTCACCTGCTGTGCAAGAGCAAGAATGGGGAGCACCCATGATAGCGGCAAGCTTTTTGCAGCAACATGCTGCCCACTAGCATGCCAGGTGATTGCAGTCTGGTAGCCCCCCTTGCTGAGTGTCGGTAGACACAGCTGGCTTTGCAACAGTGCCTTAAAACAAGTCTCCACTTTTTAATGTATACTCTAAGGACCCCTCTCACAACTTGCACCAGAGTTCTGGGGTCCTCCGACCTGTATATACTAATAATGTGTGTGTATGCACGTGCACTTTCTGTAACTAGAGGTTGATCGATTGATTTATTCTCCCCCCGCAGAACTTCCACCATGTGCAGAGGGTGGTGGGCCTGTTCTCCCAACCCAAGGCCAAGGTGAACTGAACGTCAGACACAAGCCTGCGTTGTGTCAGTGTTGCTCTTCCATTGTTGCCTGTTACAATCATCAGATCACCTGCTTAGAAGAGGGCCGGTGTCTGCACAGGCAGCATTGGACCAGAAATCGTTTCATGCTTTCATTATGTATAGTGCACCCGTTTAAAACGCCTCAGTCCTTAGTGCTGTCACATCGTCATTGCCTTTCACTGTCTTTCGCTTCTCTTTGCATATATCTGTGTGTCTGCTGTTTGGTCCGGTGGAGTGGTGGGTGAGAATTTTGTCTTTCTAGGACGGCAGGACTGAAATGTGCCAGCTAGCATTGTGCCACACTTGAGGGTGTTGATGATTGTGAGTGGGTTTGGGAGTGTCAGTGCAGCATTGCCTTTCTTGCCACCCATCATGCCTTCTTCAATGTGATAGGTGTAGTATGTGCTGTTATCTGTTCTGTGAGTGCTGTCCATTTGTACATAGTATACTGTAATATACACACATTTTTGCACACATACGGGGTACCTTGTAGTAACCAGTGATACAGTGGGACCCAAAGTTAGTGTTGAAACAACTCGCAGATATTGTGCACTTAGGACTTAACTGGATGCAGGGCGTACTCATTTGTTGGCTGAGGAGTTGTGAAAACAAGTGGCATTGTTGACTTCTTTTTGTGTGTGGCTCTTATACATACCATTTATTAAATTAGTCTGAATGTTACTGTGTGCATGTTATTTTTTCATGCCAGGTCAGACAAAATAGAATTTGAGTCTCTTTTTATATTATTGTGACCACAGGTTACAAAAATATTAAGCAAATGGCTCCTAGGCCTGACATGTACACAAAACAAACAGATTAAATTGAACAACTTACCAGACAATATCCAAACATGCAAACTGGTCTTTTATTATTTCTGCTGTCTGCAATCATTAGTTTATTTAGGATAAGCCTGTCAGTGTGTATTTGATATGCACACATGGCACAACTGTTTTAACCATGGTGAAACTACATATGTGCGTCAAAATAAGTCATGTAAGGCTTCCTCTTGCAATTTTGCTGCTCTCAAATGACACTATCAACCACTGTGCGCAGTCTTTTTGCATGCTTACCCTTGCTGGCTTGCCCATTGCTTTCAGTTGTGTGTGGTAGTGAAGCCAAAATCAAGACTGTGCATACTGCTGCAGGCCACCAGAAGTTTAACTTGCCTTAGAGAAACTTGGAGACTATTGAAAAGGGATGGACATAAATTGAGGACAGCTCAGCGAGCTATGAAAAGGAAGATGGTAGGTGTAACAGGAAGAGAGCAGAATGTGTCGGGGAACAGACTCGAAATTAATTATGTCCTAGTTTGAAATCAAGAAGAAATGGGCATGGACAGAGCATGTAATGTGAAAGCAAGGTAGCCAATGGTCCATGAAGGTAATGGAATGGATTCCATGGGAAGGCAACCGTACCAGGCGGCAGCAGCGAGTCAGGTGGGCGGATGAGATTAGGAAGTTTGTGGGGATAGGGTGGCTGCAGCTGGCACAGGGCAGGGTTAACTGGAAGGATGTGGGAGACTCCTTTTTCCTGCAGTGACAAGTTAGGCTCATGATGATGATGATCAAGACAACACACGACACACATTTTGCTTCAGGAGAAATGTACTTCATCTTTTGTCTTGATGAGTTTGTTTCTTTGCACGCTCTACGTCCAAGTTGAGTTACCAGCTACCCTGTGCCCATGCTTTACATAGTTTCACTTGCCCCACTGAAAGCTGAATGTGGCATGCGATTCTGTTGGTAGCTAGTACGTTTGAGCTTGTGGTCTGGCTAATGAGGTGGCAGTTTGGCCTTTTACCAAAAGGTGGCTCTTTAGCCATTTCAGAGTGAGTAAACATAACTGGTGGCTAATGTACACAGTCATATAAATCTTGCCATATGTTACTGGCACACAGCCTGCTATGACTAAAAATTGTTGAGAAAGGTAATGTCACATCTCATTGCCCTTCTGCAGTGCCTTGGCACATTTCAGAAGGCATTTTTGAAAAGGACAATTGTAAAAAAAAAAAAAATACTTGCAACACACTGCATGTGTTCAGTGGTGCACATTGCCAAAGATACTGTTCAAGGGGAAACAATGCAAGAAAACCAACCTTTGAGCTTCTTGCTCAATTTTAGTGAAACTGAGTGCGTGATTAATTCACTCTCAAGACACCATGTGCCAAAATTTTGGAACTCTATTTTGTTAGAAGTTAGGCACCTTCAAAAGTGAAGTGGATCTGAGGTTACTATGGGGAGGTTATCGTTTCTTAATCTCTCTCTTCTCTGTTTCTTTTATGTTATATGGTTTTAGAAATGCTTAGAGCAAGGGGCTATTCAGTTGCCCTTCTACTGCTGCTTTTTCTGTGAAAAGAGCATTGTATGAATATGTACCATGCTTTCTTTGCTCCAAGATTTCATTCAAAGTTTGAATTCTTCTCTTAGAATATGTATAAATACCAGAAAATGAAGCTCTCATACAATTTGACACCACTAGAGATCCACTGAAGGTGCATTTGTGGCTTAATATGAAAATGGCAGTTTTACTAAGACTGCATCTTTGTAGAAAAAAAGGGGGGGGAGTATACTAGATTTTGTTTTCAAATGGCCCCAGTTTATATGTAAGGATTCGGAGAAGCTCCTAGGAGCAGATGTTGGTTATACCTCATTCACAAGGTGCTGTTCAGCAGCAGCAGATGCAGCATTAAGCTTCCGTTTCTTGGCGCCTTGTGACCACTCAAATGCTTATGCTCGTGCTCCTGATTGTGTGCGAGCCAGGAGCTATGCCCAGCCTGTCTAGCCGTTTATTTACGCCCTTTCGGCTGAAGTGATGTCTAGAAAAGCAAGGGCTGCCTCTGCGTCAACTCTAGCCCCACTGCATGAGCCCGTACTTTATGAGCAAAAGTTTGCACCAGCGCTGGTTTCTCTGAGCGGAGGCGGTCGTCTTTCTATGCTTCCGTGTAGGGCGCCTAACAGAATTAGTTTTCGTGAGGTTATTAGCACGACGAAGCAGCATCCGCTTGGCATTTGTTTTGCTAGTCGGCATCATGTGGAGTATTGGCACATGGCTCTTAAAACCACTCACTTTGGTTTAAGAGGGTGGACGCCCACCTTGGGAAGTGCTATAGATAAATAGAACCAGCAGTGCGCCAGCATCTATGTTTAGAGAACCTATACGTCTTTCTGTTTGCTCCCGGAGAGCCGCCTTGTTCGTTGATAGCATTTTAAAGATGAAAACATGCATAGCCAAAGCGTCAGTAAGGCCATCAAAAACACATACGAGGGCATTGAACAAATGTGGTGGTGGGAGAAAACTGATTGGTCACATACATGGGCGTTATAGCAAAATCCCATGGCTCGATCCTTGTTTTTCTAGCCAGCTGGCAATTGCCACTGGTCTATTTAGAGCGGGGTGCTGAATCTGCCAGAGCAACCAAACCTGCCTCAGGGCAACCTAGTCTTGATCAACGAGCAAAACACTGAACATGCTCTGGTAAGAAGCCCGCTGGAAGCTGTCATGCGCAACCGGTTCCGGAAGTTTGTGCTGGCATCCCTCTGTGCATAGCCGCGCTCTTGCGAAAAGAGAACATGTGCATTAGAAAGAGCGGAGAATGATTTTTGCAGCGAGAACCGCATGCCGCGCTAAGCCTTACCCGTGTCGAGCACAGTTGTTTTGAAAACTATGTTTGCGGTTCATTTTCCGAAGTCCTCATCCTACACCCAAAATGTCAAGGAAAGAATAAAGACCATAAAATCAAAATCTACGTGGAAGGAGCAGCCATCCCAGAAGTGGAAACACTAAGAATCCTGGGAATATTGATAGTATACTAAAATAAAAAAAATGACACTCTTTAAGAATCTGAGGAACACCCATCAACCAAATCTCCCTCCTCATCAAATGCATCGCCAATAGGCAAGAAGGAGTTAAAGAAGCAGAGACCAGGAAACTAATATAGGCCTTCATTTTTAGCAGAGTCATCTACTCTACACCATACGTCACCCCATAAGTCTAGAGACGAACTGGGTTCTCTACAGTTAGGAATTCATGACACCTTAGCAGAAATGATCGAAGCGCACCTCACCGCACAATATGAAAGACTGTCAGGCACTGAAACGGGATGTTTCATCCTAAAAAAAGCAGGAATAGAATATGAAGGAATCCGTACACACACCTTGCCAATTGCAAGACACGTGCACGGACACTTAATAGTCCGTCCTCTGCACAAAAACATGCATCCAGACTGCGATACGGACAGAAGAAAGGCTAGGGCACAAAAACTTCATGAAAGATTTTCAGTTCGAAAAGACACGGTGCATGTGGACATGGCAGAACATGCAGACAGAGACGCCTTTTCCCTGGAAGTCATTGATCACCTTGCATCAGCGACGATCGATAAAACAAAATTCCCGGAAGAGGCCGAAGAAGCTGCCATAGCTTTAGCCATTACCTCTGCCACTGCCAAATACATCATTAACGACTCTAAAACTGCAGTTTGAAATTTTGCCAAAGGAAGGCCCCATCCGCAGCCAACAAAATCTATAAAAAAAATGTCCAATACCCACCAGGTCACACTGATGTGGGTCCCCGTTCATTCGGACTATCTTGGAAACGAGGTGGCGCACCAATATGCCCGAAGATTTGTAGATAGCCGTGAGGTGCGCTACCCTGACCTCAGGTCGGCCAAGGAGTGAGTGACATCCTACAAAGAAATTACAAACCAATTCAAGAAAGAAAGACGAATCTTCCCAGAACTTAGATCTTAGATCTCTGAGTAAAACACAACAAACCAGTTGGTGGCAGCTCCAAGTGGACGCTTTCTTTGATGCGCACATGTACTCCACATGGTTCCCATAGCAGTTCAGCCCCATCTGTTCTCTCTGCTGGCACCAAAAGGCCGTCACATCACATATCCTATACTCATGTACTCAAGACAAGCTATCGAAAAGTCTGCAGCTCTCTACCCAATTGCAGCAGGAGGCCGTGCTGCTAAGCTCGAACCTGGCGGTTCAACTCCGACTCACGGAGCCGGTCGAAGAGATCGCCGAACGAAGTCATCGGTCCAGCCTAGAAAAGTCCACCGCGGGGAGGGTGTCACCACCCCAACTCGCCCCTATAATCACTTCAGTTAAGTTTTCCTCCTCCTCCCACACCTTACACGGCGCTCGTAATTATATCACTGATGCTCTATTAAGCATACATCTCTCGTCTTGTGGGGCCCAGATCAAAGCAAGTCTTCAAATTTCTAATTGGCTGACACTGTGCGGTAAAAACCTAGGCACATCTAATAACCTAGTAGTGCTATCAAATCTACAATCACTATCGATGGAGATGAAATACAAAAATACTAATTCAAGGGAGCAGAGGCCTGCCTAGCCTAGGACCTCTCTCCCTCCACCGCTGCCTACTTTTGGGATAAAGTAAGTTGTCACTCTCATTCACTCACAAGGCGCCCCTGAGCTGTGGGATGATAAAAATTCCCATGTGGTCGAAATTTTTCCAGAGACCTCCTTTACGCCACCTCTTTTTCTCTTCCAATTCCTTCACTGCCTCCTCGATCCCTTCCCTCACCAAGTAGTGAGGCAGTTGCTCTGTAATTTCCTGCCCTCAAAACCAACTTTCTCGTACAGATACAAGCCACTACCCGTCCTCCCAGGGTTCATGGCTTGGGAAAGAAGCCTGCTCCTTCACATCCCGTTACTGTGGGCGTAAGCAGGCTCGCCGTAAAAAGGGCAAGTGGGCTTTAGCGCACGAGGCGGATTTAAAATATCGTAGCGAGAGCTACGCTACGCCAGCCGCTTCGCAAGGTCAGCGTGGCTGCGCGCTGAGCCGTCGCACCACGCTCCGCCAGCTGTGCGCATGCGCGGAGTGACGTCAGAGCACGCAACTGGATTGCGCGCCTCACCGCTGCGCCGACGGTGGAGCAGACGCCGCGCCCGCCTCGTCAGTTGTGCGCATGCGCGGAGTGACCAGCTCACGCAGCTGGTGTGCGCACCTCGCCGCGTTGGCAGAGTTCAGTTCCGAAGGTGATATGTCTTCTCCCTCTACTACAGAGGGGAGGAGGTGGAGCGAGCGCGGCTTCTTTTTTCAGCCAGCGTCCGCTTCGGCGGACGCGGTTGTTGCGACGCGCGTCTTTTTCTCTCTTTTTATCTTTCTTCATATCTTTCAACACACTTCTATCTGCACGTGGCAGCGGTGGTGGCTCGGCTTGAACCAGTAGGCAGGCCCGTGCACTTTCCTTTTCATCCTTCTCTCAACCGCAACCATCCCTCTACTACAATTAATGGGTTCCATGCCGCCGTCGAGGCGCCGACGCGCCGGTGGTCCGAGCGCGAAGCTGCGTCTCTATAGTGGCGTTCGGCATCGGTGGCTGCTGCTTCGAGAGGCTTAATTAGCCTCTTAGCTCAGTGCTGTGAGGAAAAGATATGGACTTGCCTCTTGATGTGGTAGTCCAAACCGGGAAAGGTTGGTATCGGCAGGTTCCTGACGAGAAGCGGAGTGATAATACTATAGCTTCAGACCAAGTATGCGGAGCGCAAGAATCAAATTTGCGGAGCGCATGTGAAGCGCGTCCGCTCACACAGCCTCCGAACGCTGCGTCGTGTGTCTTTCAAGCGAAACCTAAGCGTAGCCAGGGGTATGTGCCTCTCGCTACTCTACCAGGTTTAACCAGAGCTAAACTACAGCCATTTTTTATGCGAAGCATATTACTAGAGCTACACTACAGCCCGTCGAGCGCGGCGGTGGAGCTACCATTGACCTTTAGCGTGACCACGTGACAACATGACGTCACAGCAGAGGAGAGATAGGCGGTCGGCCGCGGCGGTGGAGGCTCCACATCAGAGGCGCGGCGGCTGACCACGTGACAACATGACGTCACAGCAGAGGAGAGATAAGCTGCCGGCTCGCGCGGTCGGCCGCGGCGGTGGAGGCTCCACACCACGTGACGCTACAGCAGCGGTATAAAGCTGAGCTTGCCTCGCTCTCCGGGCACTCCGCGAGCGCGGCTTCGGCCGCTTATATGATTTTTTCAGCAGCGT
The DNA here is from genome assembly GCF_055824585.1 of Amblyomma mixtum. Lineage (NCBI taxonomy): Eukaryota > Metazoa > Arthropoda > Arachnida > Ixodida > Ixodidae > Amblyomma > Amblyomma mixtum. The sequence continues at coordinate 36,814,580 of NC_143016.1, read as the reverse complement.
CCGCTCCGGCGGACGCAGTTGTTGCTGCGACGCGCATCTTTTCTTGCCTTTTTCTCTTTCCTCTGATCTATTACCTCTCCTCTATGTGCACGTGGCAGCGGTGGTGGCTTGGCTAGAGCCAGTAGCAGGCCCGTGCAATTTCCTTTTCATCCTTCTCTCAGTCACAACAACAACAACAACTCCGGGCACTTACGAGGCGGCCAGGTGTTGGGATGCCGCCTAGAAGCAGGGCTGATTTGAACGAGAAGCGAAAGCTTCAGCGTGCCACAGAGACCGATGAAGAGCGAGATGAACGTCAACCAAGGAAAGCCATGTATTACCAAGCCTAGCCATCAATATGCTTCGCATCTGACTAGGCTTAACCTTAGCTAAGCCTCAGCCATTTTTTTTTTGACGGCAGTGCGAATCACCAACTCGTCAACGCAACGGTTTGGTCCAAGACCCTTTTCCTAAGCGTTTTACACCCAAAAAATGGCTGTGGCTTAGCCATGGTTAAGCCCGGTAATTGCGAAAGCAATATCCGTAGCTACGCCATGGTTCAGCTGGTAGTGTAGCTGGTGGTGGTGCTTGTGGTGAGACTTGTGGTGATGCATCGGTTATACAATCCAATCCAATATGCTAATATGGTAGCTACCGGCCTCGCTACGCGACGGGCTGAAAGTGCAACTAGTATTGCTTTCGCAATAAAAACCCGAGCACCAGGCCAGGGGAAATCTCGTACCCATTCGGCGGCGCTCACACCGCACTGCACACGGGCGCCTTTTCGCGTTTCGCCTCCTATCTAAACGCGGCCGTCGCAGCCGGGATTGAACCCGGGCCCTTCGACTCGGTAGCTGGGCGCCCAAGCCGCAGAGCGATCGCGAGCGTGCTCGCCATAGGCCATGCGCAGCAAGGAGGTTGGAGAAAGGGGTAACTTCAACGTGCTTCACTGAATCGACAACGAAAAAAGATGTCCAGGCTTAGCTTGGTTAAGCCAAGAATGCGTTGCATATTGCGCGGTCTTTTTGCGCGAGGTATTGCTTGACGGCACTCGATTTTCTCAGCAGCTTTTCCTCCGTGACGTATGGATGGATGGATGGATAGGAGCGCCCCCTTTGAAACGGGCGGTGGCAACCGCCACCATGCTCAGCCGTTCTTTTTTTTATTTTTATTTTTTCCTGTTTTTTTGTTTTCTCAGTTGGGGCCCAGCTTTTCCTCCGGCTGTCGTGACGTCACGTCACGTGGTTTGGTGGCTGCCCGGCCGCGCCCAAGGGCTGAACTGAGTGATTGCAATATGCTACGCATAAAAGTGCTGGGCAGCGTTAGAAATTGACGCACTCAGCGCGAAATGGCCAGTGGTGTTCATTGGAGGTTCGTTATATCTCGTAATGGGCAAATTTTGCAAACGAGATTTTAGATCCGAGGTATCCTTCCATATGAGCTTCCGAAGGTAATGGCTGTTGCTTCGTTATATCCATTATTTCGCTATAAACCGCTTCTTATAGCGTTAAAGCGAGGTTTGAGTGTAACATGAAATCACTCGCTATTTTCATAGGCAACAGACACTCGGAGCTTTGACAAACTCATTCATAGTGGTTGGCAGGGGCCCGGGGGGGGGGGGGGGGGGGTTCGGTGTCAGAATACCCCCTTTCTTAGCGCTGCATCCCCCTCCCCCCTCCCTTCTGCCTTTTTTTTTCGCCCTATTTACAGTCCGCATCGATATACTAAAATGTAAAAAACTAAAATAAGAAGAGTGCTGGTTTATTCTCGAGAAGATTGACGTACGGTCGCGGCTCTCTAAGAACCGCAGAAAAGAGTCGCATTTCTTCGCCATCACACGACATATGACACTCCTTTTAATTGCAGGCACAGTTCATCCAATTATATATATACCTTTTCACGTCGGGCTACCTTTTCATCCCTTGCATTGTCCTCAAATGATCATAAACTATGGCGAAAATAAAAGTAGTGCTTTTTTTTAAGCGCGTCTGCGGCCGGGCGCAGGTTCGCATGAATGGGGTAGAAGTTTTGACAAATGTCATTCGTTCGCAGTTGCTGACTTGTTGTAGAGCAGAATATTCTGTCTTGTGGTATATTATAAGCAGATATTATAAATAGTCGCGATTTTTTTGTAGGGGCGTTTTTTGTGAGAAAATAAACGTTATTTACGAATCAAGTCCTCGGCGTCCTGCGTGCACTCGTATTTTTGTATAGATATTACAGTGAACGATACAAATAACCCTTCGAGTTGATTAAAACAGAAAAATGACTAATATATTGCTTAGGCGCAGGCTGTCTTTCTTTGAATTTTTTACCGACAGCGTATAACAACCACCGAGTGAGTGAGTGAAAACTTTATTAGCTCTAGATTCGGTTGTATTCGGCGGTTTTGAGATGGCTTCGTCCATCTTGCTCAAAGAAAAATATTTCTGGCTAGGCCACTAATGGTTGGTGATCACTTCTCATTGGTGGCGTTCGCCTTAGAATTGTTCACAATGAAAGCTTGAGATTTTTTTTTTTTTTTTTTGGGGGGGGGGGGGGGGGGTGAGGAAAGGAAATGGCGCAGTATCTGTCTCGCGTATCTCAGTGGACACCTGAACCGCGCCGTAAAGGAAGAAAGGAAGGTTGGAGTGAAAGAAGAAAGAGAAAGAAGTATTGTAGTGTCCGGAATAATTTCGACCACCTGGGGATCTTTAATGTGCACTGACATCGCACAATACACGGGCGCCTTTTTGCGTTTCGCCTCCATCGAAACGCGGCCGCCGTGGTCGGGTTCGAACCCGGGTACTCCGGCTCGGCAGACGAGTGCCTTAATCACTGAGCCACCGCGGCTGGTGAAGCTTGAAATGTGACATCTTTTGCCAAAATGGAGTCAGCTAGAAGTTGGCTCTTGCTTGGTTACCGTCGACGTATATCCTTTATTTGTCCACGTGGCAAATGATATGGCTTTGAGTTCTTTTAATAAGGCCTGCGTTGCAATGACAGCGTTGAAGGGGTCGATACAACTTAAAAAAACAAAAACAAAAAATATCAGTTGCTAACACTGTGCCACGGTCCACGGCGCCTTGTATTACTCCGCTGCCCAATCGCAACAGTAAACGAAATCAGCTTTTTAATGTGTGACTATATCAAACAATCCGGGTATCAAAAATCTATAGCTCATAATTTTTTCCTTGTGATAAACTTCTTGTTTAGGTAACAAGAAACGTTTAAGCAGCTGACTACTTTTTCGTCGTGGAGGAATTCTGTGCGCGGAGGCTGAACGTGGGCGGAGCCTCACCGCAGACTTAAGTTGTATCCCAAAAATGATAAAGGTGCCACTCGTCCTTGATACGTTGACGGACATCTGGCCTTTCTCTGCTCGATTCCGGAAGGGTGCACGAAGAGGTCTGGAGGCGCCGCCCACGTAACGTTTGCGTAACTACTGAATTTATGACGTTTATATACACCATATCTTGACAGCAAGTAGGCCAGGTGTAGAACAGCTGTGGAACATCCCTACATTGTCGCTTCTCCCAATGTCAGATACCGCGTGTCGTCGTGCGCTAAAACTCGTTGTTGCCAACCGCATCATTTTACAGCGACAGCTGTTAATCGCCCTTCTTGGGTTTTGCGTTCGGTGTAGTAGTAGCAGTAGTAATCGGCGTAACCGGTGAGTGCGTAGCCCCCATTCAAAGGGTGGCAGAAGAGCGAGCGTACCCCCCCCCCCCCCCCCCCCCCCCCCCCCGTAGCCACAAGTAGTAGCAGTAGTAACCACTGGAGGAACGCGTAACCGGAGGTAGTTTCCACCGGAGCCATCTGGAGTGCGGTTACCGTGGAAGGAGGCGGGTTTGTCGAGAGCGGAGGGATCCCTACCGGAGGACGGTTATCGTGGAAGGAGGAGGGCATGGCGAAAGCGTGTACCTTGAGCAGACATGGGCACCCTCACCAGGGCAGGCCCTCATGAGGGCGTCCTCACCCTCACTTCACGAGGGATTCAGTCGGTTAGGCGAGGGATGGCAGAGGTGGTTAGGTGAGGGTGAGGGAGGGAAAGATGCACGGGATGAGGGCGAGGGGGTGTCACAAAGTTGGCTCGTGCCCCAGCCATTCGTTGAGTTTCCCATTCGGGTCGCAGCCGACGCCACAACACGCTTGGCCGAGGACTAAAGGAAAATTACAAAACGAGCACTATCTCAAGCCAAGCCAGTATACAGCTGTCCACACATCCGTCTATAGAGAGCTCGAACGGTGCATCGGGGAGTACTCTTGCGTTACTTGCATGTGGACTACGGCTCGAAGCCCGATCTTATCGTGCATGCACATTCCCATCGACTGTGTTTAACTCTTTAAAATCAGTATCGGGCCTGCCAGGGAGTGGCGATAATGTACAAGAGGGAGGGCGCGGCGTCCGACCGCTCCAGACAGGTGTGTGGACGTCTGTACGAACGCCTTCTTCGGGTGACCGTACTCACGGACGGCCCTACTCACGCTGCAGAATATTCACCAGAGGTTCTTCTGCCTCCCTCCCCTCTCACGCCGCTCCCGTACGCGCGCCTGTCCGCGGATAACGGGGACTACACCAATACCACCTAGATTACCCCCTAGGTGGTATTGGCTACACACGCAGCTGCATGGTGGCGACCGCGCGGCACCCTACTCAGCCTCTACTCATTAAGACGGCCTGGGCCTTCTCTCACGTTTCTTCGCCAAGTGTGCAGGGTTTGCTCTTGGGACTTGGGGTTCCCGTTTCTTTTTGAAGCAGAGGGTAACGAAGCTGTGCGCCAAACTTAAGCTTTATCGCCTTGGACGTTCCATGAATAAGAACGAATACTTTAGGTTGAAAATAGAAGCCTTCAAAATCAACTGGGCCCCTTCGATGGTCGTTACCTAAAGAGAAAAGGCGTACCTTTCTGTTAACAGTGATTGTCATCGAACTAGAATTTGCCTTCTGTTCCCGTCTTCCGTGCACTGTTTTCAGTGCGAAAGTACTACTCCAGATGTACCAACCCGAAGCAAGAATCTTGTCATTTTGTATTGTGCTCCGAACTAATCCGAGCTTACCCGAGTTAGCTCGGGTAAGTTCGGAGCAGCGTCGCGCCAACTGCAGCCAATGGGGGGAGGAAGCTCAGAAAAGTTCGGAGAAGCGTCGCGAAAGCTGCAGCCAATTGGAAGAAGCTCGGGAAAGTTCGGAGGAGCGTCGCCCCAGCTGTATCCAATTGGAGGCAGGTGGTAGTTAAATTAATGATTGGTAGCGAGAAGTTGCTCGAGGAGAGCAACATAGGTCGCAGGATCCCTACCGGTGGATATGACAGAAGCAGCCACCTGCAAATGCAGTGGCGCGTCGCTTAACCGGTGCACCACTGCACCAGGAGTGGTACGAGGACTCCCAGGGATCTATAGGATTACAGTTGAGAATGACTAACGCTGGTGTTTTCTTGTTTATAACGCTGCGTAAGGCATTATTATACATGGATTGCCACGTGGTATTCTCATACGGAGCGGGCTGAGTCGGGCTGGTTGGTTCATGTTGTATGGTACGACGAAATAGCGCTGAAGGACGGGACGGAAGTCAGCGCATGTGTCTGTCTCTTCTTCTTCCGTCCCGTCCGTCAGCGCTGTTTCGTCGTACCATTGTCCTACGACCACTAAATAATCTATAATCGAATTTCTTCCTCGTGCTGTTTCGGTAAATAAACTAATGCATAACCAAAGAGGTCACGCGGCCTTGTGACGTGATCACAACCTGCCCACCGGGTTGTGAACTGCCTACTGCATAGACAGCAACACAGGTAGAAAATCAAGAATCGGGAATAAAAGCGGCATATGCAAATGTTGGCAACGCCACAGCATAGCAGATGCCTGCTTCATGCAGCTAGCAGTCCGAATGTTGCACTGAGTTGTGGTTTGGGCTTGGTCTGGTTGCATCCCTGGCTGCATCCCCTATAATCATGCGAATGTTGCGGTTGATGGGCCGAAAACAGCAAAGAAACCGACGCGCGCGCGCACACACACACACACACACACACACACACACACACACACACACACACACACACACACACACACACACACACACACACACACACACACACACACACACACACACACACACACACACACACACACGCGCGCGCGCGCACGCACGCACGCACGCACACACACACACACACACACACACACACGCACACACACACACACACAGACAGAGGTTGCAACACAAGCTGCGAAAAATGTGAGATCGTTGCTGGCAGCTGGCAACCTGCCCATCGGACTATGAGGAAACTACCGGGCGGCACAAGGCCCACCGCAGGGCAGTGGAGCATCGCTTAATTAACCGATGCACCACTGCGCCAGGAGGGGCATGAGTACTCCCACGGATCTCTAAATGTAAAGAAGAGAATGACCTGTATATATGGGAAGTAACCAATTTCGCTATCGCGTCATACCTTTAAGGCGGAGCTTAAGTGCCCTCTGCAATTTTTTATTTATTGAAAAGCGTAACCAAAATTAATCACATTGAAGAGGCGGGATGGCAAGACTGCACACTCCTGAGCACAAAACCATACAGACCCTCCTTTTTGTTAAAAGGAATGTTCAAAAATGCATTGTGCATATTGGGCCTCAACTGGTCAGCGACACCGAACTGGTTATGTCCAACAGCGATTCCACAACTTTGCATTGAGCAAGGCTCCCAAAAAGCGCTCGTCCTGTGTCCCTCTCTTGTCCTCATTTGTCTCGCGCTAAGCCCACCTGCAAAACTGGTTTGGTTTGGTTTGGTTTATGGGGTTTTAACGTCCCAAAGCGACTAAGGCTATGAGAGACGCCGTAGTGGAGGGCTCCGGAAATTTCGACCACCTGGGGTTCTTTAGCGTGCACTGACATCGCACAGTACACGGGCCTCTAGAATTTCGCCTTCATAGAAATTCAGCCGCCGCGGCCGGGATGGAACCCGCGTCTTTCGGGTCAGCAGCCGAGCACCATAACCACTAAGCCACCGCGGCGGCCACCTGCAAAACTCCTAAAATATTCTGTAAACGAAGAAAATATACGTGGTATTAAATAACGCCTCAGTTATATTCCTTACATATCATAAAGTAATATCTCCAAGGCTGACGATGATGCAGTGTTGCGAGTAAGTAAATGGGACGTGTAAAAGAGGTTATCTCAAGATATGGACGCATGGACTTAGTGCGGAAGTAAGTAAATGGGACGTGTAAAAGAGGTTATCTCAAGATATGGACGCATGGACTTAGTGCGGATATCGCAGGAAACCCCAATACGGTCACTGTTTCTCCGCGGCATCCTCTGTTACTGGACGGACGCAAGAACGGATGCCAGGTAGTAACTGCAGTTAAATGACAATTCATGACTTCACGTGTAGAAAGAACGCACAGTCGCCATGCGCGCATTATACTATATTGAACCTCTGTAACTGAAATGCAGCCAGCCTTTCGCGTTTCACTCGTGCGCGTGTGTAGTGGCGTGCCAAGACGACGGCAACGGTCAGGGAGGGACGGTGAGAGAGCGAGGGACGGAAGCGGATGAGTAGTGGCAGAAATTCGCGCACGGAATTGCTTCTGCAGCGCAGTGGCCGACGAGACTCTGAGCGGATATTTGAAGGCGGCGTTCAAGCCCCACGGAGCGCGTTCACCAGTAAAGGAAGCGTCTGTCTCGACCCGAGATTGCGCACATTATTCTCTGACAGAATGAGTTGCTCGCTATCTTCCTCCATTCACTCCCCCAACCTCCCCACATACATTTTTTGTTCGTCAAGGCTTTTTCCGTGGTGGTTGGGCGCCTCGCTGATTTCGCTCCTGACAAATGACTTCCGGGGGTTAAGGCGCGTGGTCTTGACTTCTTTTTCTTGTCCTGTTTCTCTTCTTATTATTGTCGTGGCCCTGAGTAACATTCACTTCTAGCGGGGACAGACTGAGCCGAGGCAAACGAAAGATAACCGGGTCTTTCTTTAATCTCGCCATCCATCCTGTTTCAACGGCGACGTCGTGTGGTGGCTGAAGCCGAATCAGATACCTTCTATGTACCAGCATTGCCTTTATAAGATTACGACGTCGCGCTGATAATCGCGTCCTTAATCTTTGCTTCCGTCTCGCTTCAGTTGGCTACGTTGTAGTGAGAGATACTGACGGCACTAGCCAAAGATACTATCAGGTTTGTCTACTGAGGATTGCCACATGGTGCGGCCGGCTGAGTGGGAAAGGCGGCGACTGCTGATGTACTTGTTTCCGAGAGTTGGCTTTTTTATTTTTCTTGCTCCTGACGGCAGCATATGAAGGGTGCAAAGCAGTCAGAGGGCACTCAGGGATGGACACCTAGGTATTGTTTCCGCTTTAACATTCTTGCAGCTTGCTAACTCTTTTCTTTGGTTCCGCTTTCGGTGAAATCATTTAATTATCTTCACGTACACCACAGATGTCTCTCTTCTTCAAGAAACTGCCCCTGGACCGCGTCGCGCACACGAATAAAAGCATCTCCGCTACTTTTCGCTCTCGCCCAAGGCGAGAAAACTACTCGCTATCGCCCGAAGCATGCTGGGTCGTGGCGGCTGTCTTTTGACGCAAGGTTTGATGGATGCAAACATGCTTTTGAGATGGGCTTTTGAAAGACGGTTTTCAGAGATACTTCTCGTGCAGAAACCTCATTGCGAGTCCCGGAGCATCGCGATCGCTTTTGACGACTCGCAGATGGCGTGCGAACATTACGCGCGCGCGCGCGTGCGTGTAATTTAGATTGTGATTTCGACATGGCGATGATAAACTGAACCCGGGTCCTCTGACTCAGTAGCCCAGCGCGCTGGGTGTGTGCGCGAAATATGAAGAGTAAACTGCACGGGCCTGTTGCCTGGCACGTACAGAGCCACTATGCACTGCCTTGTGCGAACAGTAGAGAACTGAAAGAATCAAGTGATGAGAGAAATAGAACACCTGCTCCGAATCGAGGCTGCGAAATAAACCCCTGTGTCATCTGCATCCCGTCCTGCGTAACAGCCAGATGCACCGTGCATCCGTTCCCCCTTTATGTCCTATCGCCAGTACCGCCACTTCACTAATTGTTTTCAGAAAGGGTAGGTGCATAACTGAAAATGAAAAAAAAAAAACGATTTGAAGGAAAGGAAAGTGCGCAGCAACTGATCACGACCACCCGAAGAGCGACGTGGAGGAAGGAGTGAAAGAAGGAAGAGAGAAAGTGAGGCTTCGTAGTTGAGGGCTCCGGATTAATTTCGACCATATCGGAATATTTAGCATTCGATGACCTCACACAGTGCACGTGCGCGTTTCGCGCCCGTGCGATGTCAGTGCATGTTGAAAATTCCTAGGCAAGCGCGACCAGGATACTTTGATATACTATAGTTATGAAACTTGCCTCGAAGTTTGTTACACGGGCATACAAACGCTTCTAAGAAAGACGTCAGCTTCGAATGAAGCATTTCTGTCAAGAACAAAGTTAGGAGAGTTGTGAAAAATTGTAGTTCGTGAGTTCAGGTTATATTGAAATTTCTTTTTCGCACAGGCAGGGCGTGATTATGCATGACAATCCCATAAAATATGTAAGGTCAGAACATCTCAATGCAAATTTCATATGTTGGGGTTGGCTCTGAGAACTGCTACTCATTGTGTAGTGTAAGAGGTCATCGGCAATTAGAGTCACAGAGTTTCATGAGTATGATAGGAATCAGTCTTTTTGGAATTTACTTCATGAAATATATACCTGAATTCAAACTAGCTTCCTCTTCGCAGTGCATGCAGAACGTGTCAAGCTTTGTTTGACGCCTCAACCGACGGAAGCAAGTCAGAGCCGGTTGTATAAGTTAAACGAACGATGTAAGTAGCTCTTGCAGTAAATAGCTGCCGGCTCTCGATGTGCCCAAGTCTTGTGCTGGTGAGCGCGATCTTTCCATGTCTTATGTCACTACCACCGTGTCACTACTAGACGCACACAGACACCCGATACCAGTCCGAGACAGTTACGACGGCGACGCGCAGAAGAGCGCTTCCCTTTTCGCGGTCTCATCTTCTCGCAAACCAATCAGGCCCAGCAGCTTTTACATAAGGGCGAGAGCAGTTTATATTTTTCCCTAAGCACGCAGAAGCCCAGACCGCCCAGACGACAGCAGAACAAAGCAAAGTCTGTAAAACCACATTTACACGACATTTATAGTGGCATGACAAGGAGTGGTTTGTTTGTGCAAACCACTGGCCATTCCCGTCGCGGTGGCTCACTGGTTGTGGAGTTCACCTGTTGATCGCGAAGCCGGGTCGCGGCCGCCGCGGCCGCACTGCCATCGAGGCTAAATACAAAAGCGCCCGTGTACTGAGATTTCGGTACTCTTCGGAAAATCCCCGATTGATCCGGAGTCCTCCACTGTGCGGCGCGCTTCCCAGCCCGCGGTACGCGTCAAAGCCCGCTTAACCACTTTCTATTCTGTTTTGAGGTGTTCCTCGTCGTGTTAGCGCTGTTGTGTACGAAGCGAAATAAAATTCTGTGGTGATAAATTCTGAATTTACTCCGCACACCGACCTCTTATTTGAACACAAGTTCCATGTTGCGGCATTGCATATGCGAGTGTTCTACTGTACAGCAAGAGAGCCGTGCAGTGCTATAGTGTGGATCGGCTTTATCAGTACTGTGTCGGGTATTATATAATGATTCCACTGCAACTAGCCCAAGCGGCCTCACTCGTCGAGTTTCCTCTGCGTCATTGACTCAAGCCCGGCGATAGATGGGGCGGGGCGTCGCTTCAGCCAGTCACAAAGAGGAAAAAAAAAGGTAGGCTTTTAACGTAGTTAAACCGAGTAGACGAGCGAAAACGTGTGTTTAGCCTGATTGGCTCGTGGCTCTCCTTTGCTGGGTTGTCGGCACGCCAGGCGATTAGATTCAGGTTAAGCTCTGATCGAGGTTAAGCTAATCTGACCTCTTCGCGCCGCAGATGGAAGTTGATGAAGACGACGGTGTGCAATGCCCGGCCCCGCCGTGGGTATGTGACATTCAGCCTGAGGACATCATCATCATCATCATCATCATCATTAGTGTGTTGCAGTTTTCGCGAGGCGTGGTCGGATGTAGCGCATTGGGAAGAAGAAGGAGAGGTCCAATCGTGGTGGCAGCAAGAGCCAAGGGATATGCCCTGAAACCAGTGTCCGATTATGTTCATGATTATATAATTTCATCTGGTAGATTCCTCTGCTAGAACGTGAATTCACTACTTATTCTTTTCCGTATTTTTTATTTTGTAAAAATTCTAGCTTTAAGTCCCAAAATTATCCAAATACTCCACTCCTTGTACTTGAGTGCGTTTGTATCCGCTATGCACCCTGGCCAATCACCCGCCGTGTGCCATCAAGCCTGAGGACATCATCATCATCAGCTGTGGAAGCTGAATAATTCCCTCCTCTCAGATAAAAATTTTCAGCGCGCTGTAGCAGCTTGCTTCAAAAATACGTAGGCACGTGCAGATCTCCCAGTCTTTCAAATGTGTAGACAGGAGGTTAAGAATCCTAGTACTGAAGCATCATCACGGATCACATTCTGAAAGCGCCTTCACATTCGTGGATTGAAGCGCACCTTGAACGAGTTGCATGAGTTGGAAAGAATTGCTCCGGGATCGTATCTTGATGATGTCAACATAGCGTCGCGACAACGCGTCAGCAACCTGGTTATTTGCTCCTTTATCATACTTAATGACAAAATTGTAGCACAAGAGTAGGTTATACCAACGTGATATACGCAGAGGTCTTCTACCTCATCCTTTGTTGGAGAGCAACGAGACCAGTGCCTGACGATCTGTTCACAAAGTGAATGGGCGACCCAGAAATACACGTGCCGATTTTCACAAGCCCAGTGCCTCTCGTTCTCCAACAGCGTATCTCCTCTTGGCCGGAGGCAATGTTCGCGGCGCAAGAGCTATAGTTCTGGAGCCCTGAGGTCCTCTTTGTTGCAACGCTGCGACATCTGAGGCATCTGTTGTTACAATTGTGGGCAACTTAGGATCGAACAAATGAAGAACTGGAGTGTCAGCCAATAATGACGTGACTCTCAGAACTTTCTTGAACTTGCGCGGTCCATTCAAAAGAACTCCCTTTACGTAACAGTACTCTCAAGGGCTCGGCTAGCCAGGTGAGGTATGAATTTGGCCTACTATTCCACCATGCCCAGAAAATATTTTAACTGGGTCAGAGTTGTGGGTGCAGGCGTCTTTAACATAGCCTGTAACTAATCTTGAACAGGTGAGGTACCAGTCTGTGAAACCTAACCCAAAAAGACTGACTAAGATGCTGAGGATACATACTTGTCGTTTAGTTTAAGTCCTGCCTTCTTTTTTCTAGTTAGTACTCTGTGGAGCTTCTTCTCGTGCTCTTCTGCCGATCTGCCGAAAACTATGATGTCATCTATGTAACAGAGTGCTTCTCTACAACCTTGGAGAATCCGAGACACAATTCGTTGAAATGCGGATGGAGCCGAAGCCAACCCCTGTCAAAACTAAAAAGTCTGATACTACTCTGGTTCTATTCCAATTTTGGTCGTTTCTGATTCTATTCGTATTCTACTTCTATTTGTAATTGCTTCTTTTATTAATTTTTTCCCAATCATTCTTAGTCACTTTCATTTTTTCTGGGTCACTCTCAGCCCAGCGTCTCCTTCTTCTGTCCCTACAAGTGGAGATGGAGAGGGAGCGCAGGAGGACGGTTAGCAGGTGACATGCGGACAGATGGAAGTCCCCTGAACACCGCCTGCCATGTTTGGTATAGGTGGAAGGCTCACACAGACGTCACCGCCGCCGACGCCAGACGGTTTTCGCCTTCAAGGCACTCGTAATGCTATCAAGCTATCACTTTAAAAGATGAGAAACTTAGAAGCGAATCGTTGTATTATGCCAGGCCTGGAAGTGATCGTATGCGTCCTACGGTACAAGCACGAACACTCGATACCATTGTCATTTCACTTCCACGGTTGGTGATCGCTGTTTTAAAGAAAGGAGAACTTCCTTACGCACTGTTCGTCCCCGGCATTAATGCAGCAAACTAAAGGCAGCAGTGACAGCCGGGAATCTGAGGGCGACGCACGGCAATCGAACCTTCGAGCTCTCAATTCTAAGATCGGTGTTCCACCCGCTGAGCCGGCAGCGCTAAGTGGTACTGAAGGAGGATGAGGTCACGATGAAATAAAAGTGCGCTAACTTTCACACTCTGGATGGATGCCTGAACGGCGTCATGTGGGAAGGCGTGCGGGTAGTGCAGTTGGGGACAAAAGTCACCGGACCACATGTTCCTCAAACGAAGCTTATAACTCTACTATCAGACAGCGGCTGGAGACCGAACTTGTGGAGATGAAAGAACAAAAATTTAACTTTCACCTCCACAAGTGTGGTCTCCAGCCGCCGACTAATAGCAGAGCTATCGGATTCGTTAGAGGAACACGTGGTCCGGAGACCTTTGTCCCCGACTGTACATGTACCATGGAGCCTGCGCTAGTCCTGTAGTTTGGAGTGAGAAATGCCAGGATAACATGTCAGTGTATCCCAACGAGAGTGAAAATTTGTTCGTGCCTCATTGTAGCTATTTAATTCTAAGTTCGACTTGAAGCAAGGGGTATGCGGAGGAGCGATGTTTTAAAATTAAATATATCTAGAGTCTGTGCGCCTCATGAAGCGAAATGTCAACATGGATCCTGCGACTACGCCAAGGGCACCTGTGAAGCACTAGCATGTGTCTTCAGTGCTTCATTCTTATATATTACTGATGGCAAGTGAAGAAGTTATTATGGCAAAGTGCAACGTAAGGTAACCAATTTAAAGAGTTATGAAAAGGATCCGTGCACATCTGCGCCCTCTTTCCGATTCGTGGACAGGTCAGTTTTCCTTTTCTGGCCTCGCACAAACTTTCGACTGAAAATTGCGGCTGCTCATTCTCCCCTACAAGTTAGGAGAAAGATCGCGTCACTTCGATTTGCGCTACGACAAAGCCGTATGTCGCGCAAGAATTGCATGTGGTTCTGAGAAGCCTTTCGGTGCTCGCTTTGGGACTTCCGGGAACCATCGGCCAACACAAGCTAAGCCGCAGTTGCCTTTCCGAAGGACACTGGTGGGCGGTTACGCAAGGAGGGTAAGCTCTTGCCGGAGGGGCTGCTCGCATTGGCAGGTTGTTGAGACAACGCTTAACGAGGAGGCATTAACGAGGATAAACATTCTGGGGATCACTTTGAAGTCCCATTTTGCACAGCTGAGCACTCCTTCGACTTCACAAAAGCTGTCGGACATTTCGCCCTACTCCGGCGCGAAACATTTACGGCGACAGGTGAAGTACTGTTGCATTTCGAAGGACAACCGAAGTTACTTGACATTTTATGTGTGTTTGCCCACTACTCAGACCCCTTGCGCTAGCTGATAAAGATTTCGCTACGGAGATGTGTGTTGTTTGGTACTGGCTGTCGCCCTATAAAATGCATCTGACTGAGGCATCTTTTCTTTTCTCCGATTTCTCGCCCTTCTTTCTTTCTGGGTGAAGAGCTGGATGAACTTTAGCGCTATAATAAGCTATGGTAAAAGGAAAGACGCAGTAAATATCAGGATGGACACCTGAACCGAACATGTCCAGAGAAGACCATAGCGGTCGTCGCCAGGCGCGCGCGGAAGCGTTGGCGCGATACTATGGTAACCAAGAACACGTATATTACGTGGACGTTGCCGGCCCACACCACGGGGGGTGGTACACGGCCGCAGTCGTACACAACATAAACAAAGTTAATGAGCTCACTTTCAAAGCCTACAACGCAACACACGCGGATGAGATTGCCATTGCTCTGGCTCTCATGAATCCAAAGTCAAAACACATCATCACCGACTCGCGAGGGGCCTGTCGGAACTACGAGTTGGACTGGGCTCCCCCGCTTGCCTGGCGCATACTGGAATATAGCTGTCGATGCGAAGATCCAACTCCACGCAACCTGATTTGGGCCCCCGGTCACCAGGGACTCCAGGGAAACGAACAGGCCGATCAGGCCGCCCGCGCACTCTCTCCCCGGGCTATCTCCCTGTCCTTGGAAGGGTACTCCCAAATCAGACAATCTGGCCCTTACATTCAAACAAATCACCGATTACTACAAGGAGGAGCACCGGCGCTACCCGGCCCCTTGTAAGGGTCTGGATCGCGCTGACGAGCGCCTCCTCATCAAAATTCTTACTAACACTGTGCTGTGCCCGGCGGTGCTTAAACATTTCAATACATCCTTTGATGGCGCGTGCCAGTTCTGTGGGGAGGTGGCTGACACCTTCCACATGGTTTGGGCGTGTCAATCAAACCCATCTATCCCCCCCAACCCCAACCCCACCAGAGAGGACTGGGAGGCGGCCCTGCTCGGCTGTCAAGACCTAAAGACCCAAAAGGCTTTGGTTCAACGGACGCGGGCGGCGTTGCTTGCCAATGGGGCACCGGAATAGGGGCTCCACCCAGTATTGTAAGGGGAAAGGGCCAATAGGGTCCTACCCCAATCACCTTTCTGTAAAAAAACTTAATTTCCCATAAATGTTTTGCACCACCACCACCACCGCGCCGTGAGAGAAGGAAAAAAGGACGGAGTGAAAGATAGCCTGTGGGCCAGGCGAGAAGCGGCCATGTGGGACTAAAATCCCTCAAAGTATCAGGGACTTTAAATGGGACAGGGAAGGTCACGTGCGCCAGGAGCACCTGGCCCCCGAGCGAGAAATTTTGCATAGGAAAACATGCTGAACCAAATTAAAAAAAAGAAACGCTCCCAACTCCCCCACCATCCACCCTTTCCAAGAAGGACCCATGAATTCGCCTCTGAACTGCGCCGCTGAGATGGCCACGCCGTTTCGGTATGACTCGCTCGGTGGGCCGGAATTTTCTGCGCCTCAGCTACGAGCAGAATCGCGTTTTCTAAAGTTTAAAATGTCGGCGGAGACGCGTAAGAATGCTTACGCCTGAGAAGGCGCAAGCCTGCACGCTCACTTTGTGAACGCAGTGGCCGTGCGCTGCCGCGTGAACCCGGTGCCACGCAGCTGGATATTCTACCTCTGCATGGCTCTACGTAGCCGCCGCCTCACACCTTCTGATCTGCGCGCTGATCCGCCTTAAGGGTATGACGCGATAGCTAATGGATTACTGCCAATATATGCGGAATTGGTCTTTCTCTACTTAACATTCGTAGATCCATGGGAGTCGCCATACCACTCCTAGCGCAGTGGTGCAGCGGTTCAGCGGTGCGCCACTACACTGGGATGGCAGGTGCTGCCATCATGGGCGTCCGGAGGGGGGGGCAAGGGGGGGCGGCTGCACCCCCCTGGAAAATCACTCACTCTAACCGTGAGTGATGGCCGCACACCAGGGGCGGCGGTGCGCTCAGCAAAAAGAGTAAAAGCGGCCCCGCTTCCAGCTTTGGGTCACATCTGCGAAGTGCCGCGTCCGGGGACGCGTCGTTGCAGACATACAGCGGCACCGGCGAGCATGTGTTTCGAGGCGTCTTGAGATGGGTGCCTGTTTCTTTGATCTCTAGAGAGATAGCCACACGGAGGCAGACAGTGCACAATCCGGCCACCGATGAATTCTTCAGGAGGGAGGGACAAATCAGCCGTGTCCACCCCCGCTTTGTCGGGCTGCTCAAGGGCAAGCAGGCGATGAGTTGGCGCCGCCGCCGCTCGCTGTCTCCTCCGATCCACGGGAGAGCGCAGTTCGGTAGAAGCGCCGCTTTCAGAATCTTCGGCAAAGGGGATTAGCAGTTGCTTTTGTTCACGGCGACGCAGTCTCCAGAGGCGCCCCCACACCAGCGTTCCTTGCATCTTCCCCGGAAGCCAGCGCCTTTGGTCAAGGCAGCCCGATGGCGCCTGCCTGGCTCGCCTGGCTCGCCTGTCACCTCTGGCTGGGCCTCAAATCCCAACAGCGCCCATGTACTGTGCGATGTCAGTGCATGGTAAAGAGACCCAGGTGGTCGACATTATCCGGAACTCTGTACTACTCCGTCCCTCATAGCCTGAGTCGTTTTGGGGCTCTGAACCCCATAAAAACACACAAAACAAATTTTCCGACCGGAGTGGCGAGTGTCCCTTCCCCTCGGAAGTCGCGAGGCGTTCCTTTCACCCCCAAAGTGCTATTAGGAACGACGACAACAAGTCTCGCCGGGTGGCCGCCAGCACGCCTGTTTCTACTGTGTATGGCTGCTAGCGACTTGAGGGTGATTGCTTTCGGGCCTGCCGCCATGGACCACAAGCACCGAGAGAACCCAGGTGCCAGCTGACTTCAATTACGGAGTTTGCCCGGTTGGAGTGCAGGAACAAAACCAGACCCCCTTCACAAAGTGCCTGCACGTGTAGAACGCCGCCGCCGCCTCGGGGAGACGAACGTTATCTTCCCCATTTGCCGTGACCGTGCCAGGGAACAAAGGGCCTCGTCTCCGGTTGCTCTTTGGCGTGCCCAAGCACCGCGACAAGCTGGCGGGCCTCATCTCCGAACCAAGCACGAGGAATCCACTTTCGGCGTTTTCGTGACCTCGCGTCTGGCCTCGAGCGGCGGGTGGCATTTGATGATCAACAGATGTCGGTGACCGGCAGAAACCTTCGGCTGGCCGGAGGCCATCACCTACCGCCGTCAGCGCTACCTCGACGACAACCTTCTTTCCCTCAGACTCCACATGTGAAGGGGGCGTGACCATGAGTGCAGTGTCGTGTGTGTGCGCACAGGTGAAAGCTCTAGGCCCCTCCCACTCCGGCAAGGGCGTCCTCAACCTAGGGACTTTAGGGAACAAGAAGGATATAAAACTCGACAACGGATGCGGCAGAATTGTCTCACTTCTAACCACCAATGTAAAATGTAAATAAACCTATTCTCCTTTCGCCATCTACCTCTTCGCTCAGCGGCACTCCTGTCCTGAACCCTCAACTCCAACAGTGCGTATTCGGGGATACTGCGGCAAGTAGGCCCTTACATGTGTGCGCGCCTCTGTGTTTGTGCTTCGGTATTTTTAGTGGCCGGTTGTCAACGAAGCTGAGAACAATCAAGACAGCGGACGAGAAAACGACGAGCGGCGAGTAGTGTGTGTGCAAATACTCGACTGTGCGGTTGCGCGAGCAAGATGGAGCGAGGTGTATGAAGCTGCGAGCGTGCATTTATCTTGTAAATAAGTTTTCGTTGTATATATAGTCATTTTTTGTTTTCAACGTACGCATTCAACCGTTTTTTCAATCAATGTGTATATATTTTTAACACTACCAACCCCGAAGAACTCCATAGCCAGCTTTGTCTCGCGCGGTTCCGAATGATGGACATTCGGCGCTTCTTCAAGCGTCAGCGGTTGTCTGACGAAGCGTTATCCAAATGCGCCCCTGCAGATTCTGGTGTGATATGTGAGAACGGTGTAGCATTTGAACAGAGTGATGCAAGCTTTTATCACCGGACAGTAGCTGATGTCGTCGACTCCATGGAAGGGACTCTGTCAACAGTGAGTTCAGGTAATGCAGCAGGCCGAGATGATTCCATTTCTCCTTTCTTGGGATTTAAGTCCGGATTTGACCAGAGCGATGCAACCTTTCATCACCGGACAGTAGCCGACGTCGTCGTCTCCATGGAAGGAACTTCACCAGCGAGCTCCGGTCACGCAGTAAGCCGAGACGATTCCCTTTCTCCTTGCTTGGGATCGAAGTCCGGAGACAACATCAAGAAAACAAATAACTTGCCTCAAGAATATGACTTAGGAGAGTTTCTAGGCAAAGCTAAACTCACTGGCATACCGGACTTTTTGAAGTTACGTCTTCTTACTAAGCCATGGTCACCAAATGTTACATACGATTTTAAGAAGGATGTAACACCTGGAAAGAGGCCTTTTCGACATCAATGGCCGGGAGATTACGCCCCCTGGCTTGCGTACTCAGCGACAGCGAAAGGCGCTATTTGTCGTTTTTGCGTCATTTTTCCTCCACGTGTTCACCGGGGTACTCAAGGAAGTTTTATCGTGCGCGCTTTCAGTAACTACAGAAAAATGCACGAGGCGTGCAGGGATCACGTAAAATCCCAATGGCACCAGGAGGCAATGACGGCCTCACAGAACTTTATGGATGTGATGAAAGGCAAGCAGCTACCCGTTGTAGAGCAGCTGAACAGAGCACTCCACGCGCAAGTTGAAAGGAACCGTGAGAAACTATTTCCAATAGTTTCCACCATTGTCTTTTGCGCGACGCATGACTTGCCAATTCGCGGCAAGCAGTCCGATAGTGGAGTCTTCAATGATCTGCTTGACTTTCGTGTAGAAGCTGGAGATACTCTACTTCAGGAGCACTTCGCTTCTTCTGCTGGCAATTCCAAGTACACTTCTGTCCGCGTCCAGAACGAGATCATCACAATCTGTGGCGACATCCTGAAAGAGCAGATAGTTACCGAAGCTAACAAAGCGTTTGCTTTTTCCGTTCTTGCTGACGAAACTGCAGATATTTCAGGAAAAGAGCAGATGTCTATAGGCGTTCGCTTTATTGACAAGGCGGGAGCCGAAGTGTGCGTTCGAGAGCAGTTTTTGGGATTTGTAGAGCTGGAGCAATTAAACTCCGCTTGCATCGCCGCGGCAATCTTGAAGTTTTTGACGAATGTCGGGCTGATTCTTTCGAACCTCGTTGGACAGGGGTACGATGGATGCTCTACAATGGCTGGAAAAGAAGCTGGAGTGAACAAAATTATACAAAAACAGTTCCCGAAGGCACTTTTTTTCCACTGTGCAAGTCACAAACTAAATCTCGTCATCAACGATCTGAACGACGTCTCTGAAATTCGAAACACAATTGGCATAATCAAACAAACCATAAACTTCTTCCGCGAGAGCGTACTCCGGAGAAAATTGGTGCCGAACATTCCGATGCTGTGTGAGACAAGATGGTCTGCAAAATATAAGTCTATTAGGATCTTCTCTCAGCATTACGTGGCCATAGTCGAAGCACTCGAGGAGCTCGCGTCCACGGAATCATGCTCGAACGCTGCAACTAGACAACGAGCTCACATCCTCTACTGCGCAACAACAAGCTCATCTTTCATCGTCTGCTTGCATATTGTAGCGAAGTACAGCGCTCGGCTCGAACCAGTTACGAACATTCTGCAAGGTGTATCCATGGACTTCCATTCTGTGCATGACCACATCACTGAGCTGCAACGTATTTTTCGCGGCCACCGGACGAACGCTGTAGAGGAGTTCTCTAACATCATGAATGCAGCAAGGGAGGCAGCCAATCACTTAAATGTGGTGATATCTGTGCCAAGACAAGTCTCTCGTCAGGCCCACCGAGACAACTACGGGATTCAGTCGCCGGAGGAATACTACCGTGTGGCAATATATGTGCCGTACTTGGACTCCCTCACTGCTTCTTTAGCTCGGCGCTTTTCTGAAAGCAATGAGAGGAGCTTCAAACTTCTCCAGCTGCATCCATCAAAAATGAAGCACTTGAGCCGTGTTGAGTTCGCTGTTCTCGCCGAAGAACTCCAGTGCTTTTACGGCATCGACAACTTCAAGGAAGAGGCCATCTCTTGGTACGAGATGTGGTGCAACAAAACTGGGGACCCATCAGAAATAACTTACTGCGAGCTTCTACATCAGGCCAAGACATTCTTCCCTGGTGTTGCAAAAGCCATTGAGGTGGCTTTGGCTTTGCCAGTTACTACCTGTACGGTCGAACGCTCCTTCAGTACAATGAGGAGAGTGAAAACGTGGCTACGCTCAACGATGACAAACGACAGACTGGACGGCCTTTGTATGATGAGTGTGCACCGAGAGCGTGTAATGAAGCACAGGAATGAATTTATCACCCGTGTCATCACGCAATTCGCCCAGAAAAATCCGAGGCGTCTACAGTTGCTGTTTACTGACTGACTGTCGTTGCGTGTTTGTGAACATATTGTGCTGTGTGCTGGTCATCAATCCGGGTGTGTCGAGAACCCGTATGCAGCAAGACTGGGCACTCTTCTCCACGAAGTGATAGTATCTTTTTGCATTTTTATTAATTTTAATTGTTTCTTCGTTGATAAACTCCAATGTATCTCTCCTAGCCACGCTTTAATTTGCTGTTTGTAATTTTTCTTTCATGTGTGTATTTTACTTATTTATTTTATTTATTTATAAATAAATAAATTTACTCCGCAAATAGTGCCTTTTTGCTACGAACATAACCCCCCCCCCCCCTCCGGCGCCAACAGCCAATGGGGCCCCCCCCTGCAAAAAATTCTGCGGACGCCCTTGGCTGCCATCGGTGGAATTTCTGCGGTGTTGCTCCCGAGCAACCTGGCGCGACCAATCATAAACTTAACCGCCACCATCGAGTGTCCCCCCCCCCCCCCCCCCTACACACACACACAAATACACACGAATTTTCGCTTAATAGGGCAAGTAAGGCAAAACTGATATGGCAATTACTAAAAGCCTGTTACAAATATCTAATAGCAACCAAGCGCCGGAATAGTTGAAGAGTCAGATATTAGAATAGTTATCCAGCTAAACCTAAACCCTTTTTCCCCTGTTTTCTGTCGTCCGTCACCACTGGTTTCCTATGCTATGAAAGCCGTCTTCTCATAAACCCGCCTGATTTTAAATATTACTGACGAGCTTCGCTGTAATACTGTGCGGATTTACATGCTAATCAGTCTCCTTATCAAACCTCAACACTGAACTGGGACGCCACCATTTTTATCTAATATATTTCATTATTTATAGATATGCTGCACTATTGTGGAACACGATTGCGTAGTTTGGACATAGCAAGTAAAGAGCTGCCGCTTCTCGGGTAGCCTTGAAACGCCACCGTTAAGAAAAACGAAGCGCTCCTTTTTTCCCCCAGCATCACCACAGATCAAATAAGGAGCTCCCGATAAACTTAGCACGCTTATTACATCCGCTTCCTTCGAGCCTTTCAAGGCCTTCGTAAAATTAAAATTCAGCCGCCACTCACGCCGCACCTTTCGTCTGACTCGTCCCGCTGCCGCTGCACCTTTTGTGTCTTATTGTTTTGTCGGCGTGTCGCCCTAGCAGGGACAAGTACGGTCGCGTTCCCTTCGGCAGCATTAAGTTGCGTGCATCAGCCTCCATGGAACGATGTGGACTCGTCCATGCGCATAATTTTTCATTCAGCACCGTACTCCCATGCGGCTTTAACGCAACCGCTTTTCAGTATTACAAGAATCGGGGCGTGCACGAAGTGAGAAATCCTTGCCGCCAAGTTTTGCCTGAGAAACGCAAAGTGTGCTCTCGATTAGCTGTAGTGTTTCGGTCAGACAAGTCGGCATACAGCGGCACGCTCACATGCGTCGCCTCGAGTTTGCAGATTACACCCTGATGCTCGCAACTATGCAGCGAAATGAACGTTCTGCACCTCTCCTCTCTACCGCCCCCGGTGGCGTCTGACGACGTCCGGCGCGTGCCCCTTGTAAAGTGATCCACCGTCTACCTCCCCACTTGTTTCCCGCTCTCCACCCCCTTTTCGGAGCCTTCCACGCAGTATGCGTAACTGCAGCGCAAGATGATTACGGGCCTGCCACTCCTGTGACAAAGCTTTTCTTTTTTTCGCATTCCGCTAAAGAAAGCAGGCAGCGTGAAGGTGAGCGGCTGGGCTGGCGCGTCTCCCGAGCAAATTAGAAGCCTGTTACAAGCTTCGTCGTCTCCGTTAATTCGCCTCCGTTTAGGCTGCCTTCCATGGCGCCGTCCGCATTCTTCTTTTCTTTTCTTTTCTAGTGTCGTTCCTGACGTGACACAGTTCGGAGACGAGCGTCAAGCCGGGGAAGGTCTTCCGCTCCTCTTCGCTGAAATAAGGAAACACCGAGGAGGAGGGTGGTCGCCGAAAATCGAGGCAGCTAAAGCGAGAGAGAAAGAGGGGGAGGGCACATCTTGCGAGTGGAGAGGAAGGCGATGGCTGAGACGCCCGCGTGGGAGGGACAGTGGTGGGAGGAGGGTGTACTCTAGTCAACTGCTGCCGTGCTGCTGATCGAGTCAGGAAATTAGGTCGGAAGCCCTACGACGCTGATGAGGCTCTCGGATTCTCCTTCCCGTCTTCGCAGGTGTTCCCTGTAGTCGGCCACCACAGCTTGTTATAGGTGTACGCAGCACTGCTGACCTCATCAGCCCCCCACGGGATTAGGCGTTTCAATTTGTCCTTCACTGTCCTGCTTTTTTTCCTCTGCACAAAACCATTTATTTTTCTCCTTCTATCGCCTCTCCCCTTGTCGTTTGTTCTATCTGCGCAGAGCTTCCGCAAATGAAACCCCGATTTGCCGTCGTCAGGCGAAGGCGCACTGTTCCATTTATTGGTTGTCAGCGGATTTCTTTAACTGGGATGGTGGATACAAGCACTGACGAAGAGAGATGGAATGCTAAAGTAGCCTCCCACAATGTCGCGCCTGTCTCGTTCATCTTTTGTCTTTCGGCCTTGCCTCCATTTACACGTAGCTATTGGTTAAATAACTAATTGAATATCAATGTATAAGAAGGAGCACACGCGCTCTCCTGCACTGAAAAAAAAGAGAAAAAAAAAAGCCGCGGTTTTCTACCCCATGAAGGAATCCCACCCACTGGCGGGAATCTTATACTTGCGATTTACGAAAACACTGCGCACAGCCACAAACAGAAAAGACGGGTATCCACAGGGAGCTGCTCTCTACCACTCGCGAAGAGGGCGCTGTTCTGTGCGTGCGTTATAATATATACAGTGCCCGAATTGGCACGCTTATAAGCCTCCATATTACACACGCACTGAATTTTCCGGCAACCTCTTCTACCTTTGTTGAAGGGACTGCAGGTCCGACACGGGCGTGCTATGGGAGTATACCCTCCACACGGAACCACCAATACTCCTAAACGTTCAACGTGAGCGGTGCATATGAAATTGGGGGAATCCACAAGAATTACTACACGACATCGTGTGGATCCGGTGTGAGTTACTTAAGAAGGGAGTCTCACAATGAAATAAGGAAAGCTAAAATTAACTATTTTGAAAATTCTTTCCATGCACTCAAGAATGATTAAGTCCCCTTGGCGAAAACTTAAAAAGGTCGAGCATAAATGATGAGTTGGTATTTGGTCCTGCGCTGGCGGATGCATTCAGAGGCCATTGTGCAAATTTGCCTGTACCAGCACTACCCGAACAAGTAAAGCCCTTTATCAAGGAAAGTTATAGCAACATGATGTCGATGAAATTTACCCCGCGATTACGCAACTGAAGAATTCCACGCGCTACGATGTATGTCCACAACATGAAAAACAAGCCTGCAAAATTTGTTCCTAAAGTGATATCACCTGTTATAACACACATATTTAATTTGTGCATTGAATGTGGATTATTACCCAACGGCATAAAATATATATATAAAAAAAAGGTTATCTCTAAGAAAGACGATAACAACAACTCCAATAACTACCGTCCAGTATCGTTGCTGCCCTTCTTTTTCAAACGCTTAGAAAATGTTATTCTCATGCGAACTGCATCTTTCTTCAGCGTTGAAGCGACTTCAACGCGCACACTTGCGCGGTCACAAAGAGTCTGGAAGCGTCTTCAAAGCAACGGTACGTGGCGCTTTGCCGCCGGAAACTTCACCCGAGCGGAAAGAACCTGCGGAGGCGGCATCGCTTATCGAGCGCAGGGGCATCAAGGAAATGCGTGGCATTTGCACTCTCTGGCTGGTATACATTACGGCGGTTTGGTGCTCACGCCATAGGGCTTGCACAATTG